>NC_092424.1:41807517-42121517 GCF_036169615.1 Heliangelus exortis
CCTAACAGGAAAGCTATTCCTTATCACTTATCAGCTTTACTGCCCTTCTCTTTTCCTTTCTTTTCCTCTGCCCTAATGACACCATGACCAGGCCCACAGGTTATTATTACAAAAATATGATTGCATCGGCCTTCATATGCTGTTGTATTGATTTTTGTTCTATTTCTTTCCTAAAGAGAACATCTGCAGAAGATCATGGATCTTCTTATATCTTTATGATTTCAAAACATTTTCTTTTTTTTTAGGCAAAATCCACAGGAATGCTCTATTTAAGCAACAGGTATAAATCTTTTTTCTGCTTCAGTTCAACCAGAATGGACCAGAGACTTGCCCAACCTCAGATCACTTCACCTGACGAAGATGTCACGATTAAGGAGCCTTGATACTGACGTCTTCAAGTCTATGCCTGACCTCCGAGAGCTAAACTGTCAAGATTCCCACTCACTGGCTTTCGTGAGGACAGAGATATTTGGCAGCACTCCTCATCTGAGCTATCTCTCATTTGAGAAGTGAGTAACTTCCTTTTTTTCTCTTCCTAACCACACATTGCCTTTGCCTCACAGCACCATAGTGCCTGGGAGACAATTTTTATGCAGTTTGCCCGCTATCAAATACTTAAGTAGGAGGTAGGGGCATGCCATGAAGAAACACATTCTCTAGACAGATACACTATGTAAGCCTGTGATGTAGACCTGATAGCAGCAGCAGAGCTGGTATAGGTCAAAGAGGTGGCATGAGACTCATAGCACAGTTACTGGTTGCTTGAGACTGCATCAATCATGCTCCCACTCACCTGCTGTATCTCCCAGTCTGCTGGATGAATTCATCTCACCCTGTTAAGATCAGCATAGACCCACTGAAGCTCACCTCTTGTGACAGACAATGCTTCAAACTTCTACTGTGGCAGTGTCTCACCAGAGAAGTGGGTCACTGGATTCCTTGCTCTACAAAGGATGGAAGCTGACAGTTTCCCAAAATCTGCACTGTGGAAGAAGTAAAAAATCCTGTCCCTCTTTCGATGAGAGGGAGCTTCTTATTCAGCATTAGTAAAAACAATGGTTCAGTGCTTATTTTGGTAACAGCACATCAGTGTGACTGACACGGTATGTCACAAACAGTCAAGGTGATTTACCAGCATAAGGGTAGGTAAACCGCATACAGATCGATCAGCATAGAGAAGAAGATTTGGAGAACATCTTAAAAGTTTTCTATAATATAGGCCCAGATCATAAGTGAGTCAGAAAACAAAAACTAGAGCACTGGTTGTGCTCTAGGAAACAGCTCTAGGAAAATACATCCATTTAAGCAAAAAAAAAAAAAAAAAAAAATAAAAAATAAAAAAAAAAAAAAAAAAAAAAAAAAAAAAACAAAAAAAAAAAACAAAACCAAAAAACACAGAGTTCATCTCCCATCTCCCAGAATTTACAAAGCACTTTAAAAATAACTGCTGGAATACCATCTCAAACTGCTAAAAATCATGACCCAAGCTTAAAAAAACCCAAAGGAGTAGCAGTTAAAGTCACTGCAGTTAAAGTCATTGACAAGAGAGAGCAACTTCTGAGTACTCAGACTGCAGGGAGGTCACTTAATCACTTTTTTTTTTTTTTTTTTTTTTTCAGGGAGGACAGTTAAGTAGTAAAGTCAAGCAAGGTCTTCCTGTATTAGTCATTTGACTGTAGTACATGAGAGTTTATATTAAGAGAGGGGCAATTAACATAAGAAGGGTGACTGGCATAGAGAAAGTAAAGCCATTACAAGAAGACTGAGAAAGAAGCTAGAGAAATGGTACAGAACTAAAGGAAAGTGTAGCTGAATGCATGATGGCAGGGAGGGGATCATCTTTCAGGGAAGATCCTTGCCCTTGTTAGGTCCCCTCTCTTCCAGCTGCCATCTCTAAAGGTGTTATCCCTTAGGACACTTTAGTTATGCTTCAAAACATAGCTCTGTGCTGTGCAAATTAGAGATGGGCAGGTATTAACCTGGACTTTAAAGTGCAAAACAGTGGTGTTGGTAACTGGCTGTTTTCCAAGGAACTGGGAATATTGGTTTGTGTCTTACACACACTGCACACTCCATCCATTGGAAAGTACTGCAGCACTTACTAATTATTTACATTTGTCATCTTGTAGCTGTAACCTGAGTTCCTTTAATCCTTGGAATACCAATTCATCGGATAGCATCATCATAAACTTGTATGGAAACCCTCTGCTATGTGACTGCCAGCTCTCCTGGCTGCTCTCCAAGCCCAAGAAAGTTGTGCTGCAAAAGTAAGTGAGTTTAAGAACAGTCCTTTTGAGATGCAACTTTAAAGCATTAAGTTGTTTGGGGACCAAACATTCACTGTCATCTAAGTTATTCAAGTGTCATATATGCTATTCCCTTCCACAAGAGGTAGAAATTCAAAGTAAAGTGCCCTTCGGGGACAAAGCATGGCTGAATTATACTTGAATGTGGAAAAATGTAATGGGCATAAGCAGAACAGTAGAAAACGTTATTAGCTGTTGGTTCTGCTTTAAGGTGAAAAGAGATTATTTTCTCAATTTCAGTTCATATGTCTCCATTAGCTGGAAATTAAAAAAATGAGCTGGCTTACTGGCCTTGATGAGCCACCACTGGGAGTTGGAATTGGAAGATTTAGCAAGATATTTAGCAAATTATTTCCTCTTGGCCCTCGCATTCCCAGAGCCTAGATTAGCTCAGGCAGACAACAAAACCCCTTGCTAACAGCCCGGTTCTCACCTATTGTTTCCATGCCCTCCTAGAGTTCGACAGACTAATTACAATAAGATGGAAGTTAAAAGAAGTGCTTTGCATACCTATGATCTCTTCCTTTTGAAAGGCCACCAAGAAGGCTTTTCATCCACAGTGGAGAGAGCAAGGAAGCAGATGGTTAATGTTAGATTGTTTCTCATCAGGATGAGCTTAGCAGTGGCATTCTTTACAAAAACATGATGCAATGTTTCAGTGAAGAAAGAACAGGAGCTTAGTCACATCGCGTCAGCACAGCTCCAGCTGCCTAAACAGCTGGATTAAGGATCTTTAGAACTCAGTTTCATCTCTCTGCAGGTGTTCCTCTCCTAGTGTGGCATTACAGTCTGACCCTTTACGGCAAGTTGCCTTGAACCCTGACACTTGTTAAGGTTCACAGTCCTCGGAGCAAAGGATGGCTCTTCTCAGGCAAAAGATACTCTAGCACATAAAACCATAAAGCCAGTCAGCTAAGTTCCCAGTGCTGTATAAAGTCATCTGCCAATAAGAGGACAATAGTTACGGCAACCTAGCTTTGTTTTAGGTGTCATGTTTTCTTTAACATAAAGACTGCTTTGGGACAGCAGTTTGTCAACTCCAACCCAAGCAGCCTTACAGGGGTTCTTGTGGAACTTTCCTATTCTAACTTGTCTCTTCTGCAGGGTTTCGGAGACTTTTTGCAGCACATCCCAGGAAGATTGGGACAGACCCTCAACATCTTTTGCACTGCCAGAGCTCTATGATAAATGCCAGTCTGTGGAAAACGTTACTCTGCCCGATTCAAACACCTCCTTTCCTGAACACGATGTTTTCATCCTTACCAGTTACAATGACACTACTGTAGTAACAACAGCAGACACTGCTTCACTAACCAAAGACACTTACACCAGCTCCCCCATTCAGATGAATGTAACCAGTACGACAGCAGCAAACCCAACTGGGCTCATGCTCGCAAAGGCAAACAGTTCCCCCCACCAGGAGGAAGCAGTTTCTGCATCCACAAGCCACCCCTCTTCCTTTGCCTCCATAACCACCTCTCCAGCTTTTCTCCAAGAGCTCCACAGTCAATCCTCGGATTATGGCTCCACGACTCAAACTGAAACAGATCAGCTAAAAAGAGAACTTAGAACAACCGAGGTGACGTCTCACCAGGAAGGTCCTTCCAGCCAGCCCACTAGTGATTATTCTGCTAAAGCAACAGCAAACCCTAATGCCACTGATCATTATATCCATCTCTTTGCCACTCACACTGAGGGAGCTACTCCACGACCCAGCCTGCCACAGCTGAACTCCACAAGGACCAGCGCTCAGCCAGAGCCAACATCCACCAGATCACTGATACACTACGTAGATGACTACGATTACAGTGATCACCCATCAGAAGCCCCGGAGCAAGTGGCATATGTTGCCTGCGACTACAACCCTTGCAGACATCTTCAGAAGCCATGCAGTGAACTTCAGAGAGTATCCCAGTGTTTATGCCCTGGCATGTCGAGAGAAGATGAGGTTCCAGATCCACCAAGGCTCAGGGAGGTGTCTGAAGTCACAGACAGCTCTGCACAGATACGCTGGTGCGCCCCAAATTCGGTTGTTCATACCTATGAGCTGATGCTTTATGTCCAAGGCAACGAGGACAGACAGCTCGTCCTGGACAATATTTATTCCACAGCAAGGCAGCACACGCTGTATAATCTGTCACCATACACCACTTACCACATCTGCGTGGCTGCTTCGAACAAGGCAGGGTCAAGCCAGGTAGGAAGTCAGGGAATTTCAGGGAATTCATGCACCAGATTTAAAACAAAACCCAGCTACAAGTCTGTCTTTGCTGCTCTATCTGCAGCAAGCGGACTCTTTCTCATTTCCACAGTCGTTTTGTCTCTGTGTCTGTGCAAGGCATGTAAAAAGCCTCATAGTGAGCAATATGGTACACACTTAGTCTCTTATAAGAATCCAGCATTTGATTATCCATTAAAACTACAAACTACTAATTAAGCCTAGGTGATTGTTCTATACATTCAAAGCTCACTGTCCTGTCACCTTGGTGTGTTTTCCTGAGACTCTTAAAATGTCCTTCAGCAAAACTATGAAACATCAGACTTCATTGCCTTCATGTTTCTAGAGCAGAGAAAACACACACAAAAAAAGAAAAAAAAATAGTGAAGGTAGCCAAACTGAAAAAAGCCTTTAGACTCTCTTTTGTGTGCTAAGCAGCAGTAAAGCTGGATACTAACCTTGGGAAGCTGTTTTTATAATCACCTACAAAAATAATAGTGTGCAATTCACACAGTGAGAGGCTGCCTTGCCAGATGTCTGCCTCCAGCATTTCTCGTGGATACAGTCAGCCCAGAGCCATAACCCAAGACCCATCTAACTAAGCAAGACAGACACAGCTTCAGTTCACATAAGCAGAGGTGGGTTTTCAGTTCCTTCTAGTGTCTATACAAAGGTAATACCAATAAAGACAACACCACTGGAACGGGGTGAAACAAAGGTCCAGAGCTAACACCAGGAAATAATGGGTGACTGCAACTGCTCAGCAATTTCAGAGCAGGAAAAAGAAACACTGTAAAAAAAGGAGAGCAAGACAGTGCAGGATCCTTAGGGTGGGGATAATTGTTTTGTTCTGACTTGGCATGATCTTTTTCCACAACTGAGGCTTCCAAGTGCTACACCAGTACCAATTTACAGGCAGAGAGGAGTTTGCAGCAGAGCAGTAACCCACAGGAGGAGGGAAGCACATCAGCATTTGCTTCACAATTGATTTTTAAGGAGAGACGATTGCTCAGTCCCATCTACAGATTTAGCAGGCTGGTCATTTACCTCATACAAGGGTAAAGAGCTAAGTGAAGAAACAGCCTAATGTGTATGTTGCTGAGAGTTGAAAATACAAAATCCCATCCACCAGGAGCAAAGTTATACAGATATTTTTCAAATGTACTTTATGACATTAATTTCTGCTATAAAATAATAATAGATGCTTGGAATCCCAGTTCTTCAGCAGCTTAGAGCTTAGAGCATCTTCAAAGAGATGCTTGCTTTAGAAGAGGTGTTGGTCCAAAATACTTCCTATTCAGAGACCAGGAGGTTTATGTTCCTGAACCTGCATGTTTCTGCTGCTGTATACTGCTGTATAGATACAAGATGTAAAATCCTCCAGATCTCAGTAAATGAAAGGTGCTATACAGTGTAAAAGAGTCTCTGTTCTGTCCATATTTTTTAATGCTTCCAGTATTAATGGAAATAAAAGCTACAGTGTTGAATTCTGGTTCTTTGCTAAAGACTTAGATCCTTGTGTTTTCTTTACAACATTATAACATTTAGCCTGATAAATTAACTCAAATGTTTTGTTGCCTTGGAACAACCTTTCAGCACATAGTAAAGTGATTTATGGTAAAATTTGTGTTATCTGATGTCAAGAGCTTTCATTTAGAATGTGCCTCCAGTGGGCTGTGACATCCTCGAAGCTATGGGTTTGCATCCCTTTCCTGCATATTTGTCACTTCCCCTACACCAGTGCTGCAAATGACACTGTCATGTGACAGATGCTTGCTGCAAATTCCCACTGTGCCCATCCAGAGCTTGGCTGTGCCCCAGGATTCAAAACTCCCAATAGACGGGAACTGCAAATTGAAAAGCTGCAATGGTGTCACCTATCACTTCGAAAATCTCTTAGTTTTCACATCCTCTGGTAGTTCAGACCTTTCTTAGTTTTTCATGTTTATTTCCAGCCTGTTTTTTTCCTGCATTTACTGGAAGGTCAACTGCACAGGCATAGATAATAATTTATTTGAAGTGAATAGGAACCTTCAGTTTTTGACTCATATTATTCCAAACTGGGACAGGGATCATACACTCCCTTTGCATTTGTACTAAGTAGACCGAAGAGACCTTGACTGGGGTCTTTGGTATTACCAGAAGCAGAAACAAAGTGAACCAAAATAAGAGATTCATGACTAGCAATTTATATAATCTTGGAGATTAGCTCTAGAGGAGGAAAAAAAAAAGATAATGCAACTGGAAAATACTGTTTCAGCATAAATACAAGTTAATCTAAAGCAATAGGACACTATTTAAAATTGGATGTTGAGAGGATATGCCTAAGTACCCTCACAACATGGCAACTCATCAGCACTGCAACAGCTAACTAGAAAACCACAAACCCCAGCAGAAGACCTGCCAGGAACAGGGTTTGATTTCCCCAAGGGCCCAGTGACCAGGGGATGTTCCAATCTGATGCTACCCAGAATCACAACCTCATTTTTAAGAGAGAAAAAGTCGCAGGTTTATCACAACTGATTTCTGCAAACAGTTCTCACTCCAGCCTCTCCTGACTTTTCACAGGCCTTCACTTCCTTTAAGCCAAGGCAACATGTCAGAGCCTTCCATTCTTTCAAAGTGCCCTTCCTGGAAGCCATACAAATATTAAAGTCCTACTCCCCTTACTCCAGCTTGAAGCAACCCTCAAGAGTCTATTTTTACCTAAGCTGATGAGCCACCCAAAAGTGCAAAGCCAGGAGTAGTGCCTCTTGCTCAGTCATACTCTGCCCTTCCACAAGTTGGATGCAAGAGACTTAGCAGCAGGAATCAAAACACAGGATTTTATTTATCAACATCCATGGTATGTATCAGTGCTTCTGAGGAATAAGGTCTCTTTATTTCCCCCAGTACCACTTCATAGTTCCACCAGAATTTATTTTAGTAGTGACCAGCTCTATTATCTACTGCGTTGTTTGGGGTTTTTTTCTGTTTGAATCAGTGCTTCTCCTACTTCACTTTTTCCTGTTATTGGTGCTATCAGTATTCCCACCCAGAACTCACATGTCTTTTAGCTGCTGTAGCCCAAGACCAGGTAAAATAACCATTATTCAAAAGTGCAGCTTTTGAATTAAGTAATAAGTATTTCCTAAGTATTTTTTTTCCTAAGTATTCAGGAATGAAACTTTTCTTTGAAAGCACTGCCTATTGCTAGTTCTTAAAAAAAATGTATACTTCTAGAATCACCTTATCCATTCCAGATTTCTTACTGTAGCTGCCTGCATCTACCAGTTTTGAAAGTAACCCCTAAAAACCAAGCAGTATTTTAATCTCTAGGGCAAAGTTACCTTGAAGATGATTCTTTGGCTTCTATATAATCCCACTCATAACTTCAGAAAAAAAAAAAAAAAATTGTCATCCCCATTCCCCAGCCTCAAAGCCCAGAACTGGCCTTTTTGTACACACAACTAACGACCACTTTGGATGTTTCCTGTATTTTCATTACTGTGGATTGACACCAGCAGCAGAGTTGGCTCTTGGGGAAACTTTCTCACCCACCTGAGAAGCCATGTTAAAGAGCTCTGCCCTGCCTGGTTCTCCCTCCTTCCTTTCCCTCTTCTCGTTTGCTCTCAAAAGCAAATCTTGCTTGTACCTCCAGCTCCAAAGACCTGAGCCTTTAGCAGTGTGACTGGAATGGCCACACATATCTGAAACAATTTTGAAAGCTCAAAAAAGCCAATCCATTACAAAAAAACCAAGCCAAGCCAACCAACCAAACAGAAAAAACCCAAAAACTAGTAATCCACTTACTGTTTAACAGTTCAACTTGTCATCCTCTTTCTCTGTGAGAGGAAGGTGATGGGAGAGCAGAGGCAGTATTTCAACGTGCTTTTTGAAGAGCTTATTTATTTTTCTTCTGACTTTTCTTCCTAAAAAGAAATTGTTCTGCATTCCGAAGAACCTTCTCCATCCACTTGTCAATGTGTTTTGTCTTTGTACAGGATGAAGTTCAAGCAAAAAAAGTTCAAAATGGCCAATAGTGCATGTGGGTGCATCCCCTGGCTGCCATGGCAGAAGAGTGTGCTGCTCCATCTCTAGCTCAGCATTTGAAAATCAGCCACTGAGACCTGTGAAGTTTCCCAGGAAGCAGAAATACTTTGGGGAAAGGAGCTGATCCCTGAAAAGGCCTCCATCCAGAAAAAAAAGCAGCCTGCCAAAGGCCAGAACCCACACAGACAAAAGCCTTGCTGGCTGCAAGGGAACAGCGTGGGATTGCCTTATCTTTGGTGCAATAAATTCCACGTAGAGAAGCAGACACCAAATGCCCTGTCATGGGTGGCAGAAGCAGGTGGGTGGGAAAGCCCAGAGCAGCAGGACAAGGTGCTTCACTCTGATCTGCCTGGGTGACAGAAGGAAGCCTGATTTTGAGTAGTCCCTGGCCCCAGGCTTGAGATGTAACAGGCCAGCTGAGAGATCATGCAGCTCCAGGCAGGAAAGTCACATTATACCACTGGATTCATCAGCCTCTTCAAGGAAGAAAGCAAAAAGCACACCACCATGCTCACCCAGCAAGCACTTTGCTGGCACAGATGTAATCTACAGAAAAACACATTCATGTGCTGGTAGAAATGAGGATGACGCCGAGGGACTTGCTTGTTCAGGGACTTGCTTGTCAAGAAACATCTGAGCCACCATTTCTCTGTGAAACACAGCTGCGAACACGTTTCATGTTTGCTGAAAGAGATTTTCATAAAAGACCATGATTAAACTCCTCATGCTTTTTCCTTTTATCAGCTGTTCAAACTATGCAGTTTTTTCTGAAGCAGGGCAATATATTACAACAGTCGTTCCAAACTCTTTTAAAAAGTAATCAAGCAGGACAACAAATAACAATATTCTTTTGAAATCAACCCAGGAAACAATCCGTTAAAGTGAGGCTGGTGTTGTGCTGTCATCTAGAGGTAGAGGGTGGAATCATCTCCCCAGGTACAAACTCATGTGGAAATAACTTACTCTCTAACCCAAGAACTTTAGCTGCACACCTCATAGACCGAAGCCACTAACTTACACTACCCATATGCATACCCTGTATGCACCTGTGTACCCTTACCTATTAAAAATTGAAGGGAAAGAAAGAGAAGGGAAGAGGATGTGGAATAAAATTAAAAATATCAACAGTCCTGGTCCCGTAGACTGTCACTCAGCAACTTGTTTGTCCCTGTCTCTAATTCTTTTTGCAGCTTTATGATCAAGAATTTCTCTTCCAACATGACACTTGTAAGAAAAAAAGTAAAGTTTTTCTTAAGAGCAAGGAGGGGAGGGGTTACTGTCTGGGAAAACCAAAACTGCTAAGATGTCCTGGAACATATTAACATACTTCAGGGAAATAAGATGAATATGCATAAACTATGGGTAATAAAAGCTGACGAAACTGGGGCTGGGGTGTGCAAGCTTGTGGTGAGGTGACTCCCCTTGCACCCATCACTGCTTGCTTTTGCTCCACAATAAATTCACATACTGGAGAATATTGGAGTGAAACCTTGTATTTCTCACACATACACACTAGTAGAAATAAAAGTAATTTCTGTTTCACATGGAATGAAGCAGAAAACTGAGTAGTAGCCAAAGCCTGAGCAAAACTCAGCAGGTTAATAGCTCTACATATCTGCTCATCTCAATTAGAGATAGCAGATACCAGACAGGCAATAAAACACAATGCATGCTCCACCCAGTGACACCTCCAAACCTGCTGTGACCTAAGATCAAACCAATCCCTAGCCAAGAAGTTTCTACTGGACCCAAAACGAGGCAGATGGAAATAACAGTGGATGGCAACAACCTTTAAATTACCCAGGCAACCCTTTTTGATTCTGAGTGCACAGACTAACGCTTGCAAAACCCTTAATCCTAACTCTGCCCTGAATCTCAGCTCTAAAGAAGCAACCCTGCCAGACCCAAACTGTAAGAAGGTAGCCACTAACCACAGCTGCACTAAACTTAGCTCAGCAGCTTGTTGCATACCAAGCAAAAATCCAGGCTCTCCACCCAGCAATGGCAAAAACTCCAAGTCCAAAAGACTCTTACCAGAGGGGCTGTTTCTGCCAAACACACAGTATGTATGCAAACCATGTGGGGTACAAGGTGGCTCTGACAGCACCAGTTCTAACCTTTGTTTCCTTCAAAACCCTTGCTCCTAACCCTCATGTAACAGCGAGCAGCACATGCTCTCTGATGATATCACACCATCTCTCTGTGTCTTCCCCCCAGAAAACCACCTCCTTAGTGCCACCCTATGCCAGAACCAAACCCAAAGCCTAGCTCGGCACCAGAGAACCTGCCACTGCCCAGATTGATATTATAGCCTTAACTGTAGCTATACCACCCATTATATACAACCAGGAGAAACCAGGAACTTCCTGTGATACCACAACAAACTCTAAATTATCTGCAATCTGAGGCAACAAGGATGTGGCCAGCTACAACAACCTAAACACACCTCAACACTTCTTTTAAAATCTTGGCTCTCTACTGACTGTAGCTTTCACACTGCATTAATGTTGAATGTTCAGGATTTAGCACTGTTGCCACTGATTCTTGATGTATATTAAGATCAGGGCCAGAGACACCCCCCCCCAATGATGTTTGTTATTTAGGCTGTTTCTGATTATTTTGAAGGCGATAAAAGTCCAGGACAAGACTGTTACACGTAGACCTTTCCTCTAGCCATGACTTGGATGTGTCTCTACTTTGATACTTCAAATGGTTTTGCTTCTCTACTTGTTAAAAATAAATATAAAAAGGCAAAGACCATTCACTTCCAAACACTCCTCTCCACCAACATTCTCCAACAGACAAAAAGCAGTCTTGTATCTTTCAGTAGTGCATAAATCTAGCAAAAAAAACCTTCAAAAACATCTGTTAGAAATGTCTGAGGTAATCATGTGACTCTAAAGTCCCCCTTTTTTTTTTCCTGATAATATGACAGTCCAAATGCTTTATTTGTGTGTATCACCAAAAAAAGCTTGTTTCTGACACTAGAAAATTGGTCACTGTGAGGACACGTTTTACTTGCAACAAGCTCCTGGTACAGAAGCAGATACTTGGACATGGAAAGCAAGCTCAAGAGCTCACATATTTTGCCTGTTTCACAATGTACTTTTATCAGCAGGACCTTACTAGTACAGGGACATAAATCTTGTTGAACTGTTTCTATGTGTGAGCATTTATGGGCACTGCTATATTATAAATCCTGCCTTTTTACTTCCATTCAGAAAGAGATGTGCCATAAAATTAAATGGTTTAGATACTATTTGGCCATTCTTTTGAGCTGCTGTATTTTACTTTGTGCCTTTCTTTGAACACTGTAATTCACATGTGGATTCAAGGACGTGGTTTGCACCTAAACCACATTATGTTTGTATTTTATAGCAGATGAACAATTTAAATAGCATTCAGAAATCACAAAGGCAAACGTAGCAAAGCCTTTATATCAATAAGGTAGTTAGTTAAAGCAAGATTGAGCTAACAGATACAAGCTTTTTCAACTCTAGCATTATTTGTAATAGAACATACCTTTTTTAAATTCTGATACAAACTGAAATGGCATCCTTCCAGCATACGGGAAGACCAGGGTGGTACAAGAAAATATATATTGTTTCTGTTATTTTGCTGTCATTCTGCTTAACTTCACTCGGGATAAAGCTGATGCTTAAAACCTTTTTATTTGCAAGGGGTTCTGCAAACCGTAACCAAACCCAGATGCTGAAAGCAGGGGATGGCATAGCAGGTCTCGGTTTTATCAGGGAAAAAACTGCCAGCTGCCACACCAGGATTAAGTAATGGGACAAGACCGGGTCAGGCCAGGAAGGGCAGTGAGTTACAGCTCTACTCACATGGCTGATGTAGCACCGAAATTAATGACGGTGCAGCGGTCAAGAGAAAGTATTTCTAACGCAGATGAATGTTGCAGGGGCAAGACCCACCGACTGACCTGGTGGCCGCCGTGCAAGGGGAGTTACCCTGCCCCCCCCATAACCCTGAGGAAACCCCTTCCCCCAGGGCCCCTCCAGGTGGGGCCCTTCCCCCAGGGCCCTGCCTCAGCAGTGACAAAACCAACCCCTGCGCGCTCCTCTGCTCCGCAGAGCCGGCTGCCCGCCTTCCCCGGAGGGGCTGGCGGAGGGGAGGTGGCGGGGACACGGGTTTCCCGGGGCAGATCCCGGAGCCCATCCCGGGGTAGGGGTGTGGTGACGGTCTCAGGATCGGCCCCAAGGCGCTGCTTTTCCCCCTCCCGCCTCAGCGCCTCACGCGGCCGCGCCCCTCCGCCCCCTAGCGGTGGGAAGGGAAACCCCGAGGCCCCCGCGCGGCCCGTCCAGCAGCGCTTTTAGGTGTCCACGCTGCTCGCCGGCACGGGAGTTCCTTTTGAGTTACCAGGGCGCAGGCGCAAAGAGGACAGCTCCTCCCCTCCCGCTCCTCCTTTCCCCCTTCTCCCCTGTGACGTCACGCCAGGCGCCGGCCGCCAAGAAGGACTGAGGCGCGTCCTGCGGGTGGCGGCGGTGGTTTCTGGAAGGATCGGTGGGTACCGCGGGGCTCATCCGTGTCCATCGGCGGCGGGGAGCGTCCTTCTTCATCGGCGGCGCGGCGGCCGTGACCGTGAGGACTGTCCCTTGTCCGTTGGCGGTGAGCGAGGATGCCGGAGAACTCGGGAGCCAAAGCCCACGGCGGGGCGGGAAACCGGGCCAAAGGAACCTACCAGGACCGGGACAAGCCCTCTCAGATCCGCTTCAGTAACATCTCCGCCGGCAAAGGTGAGGGAAGGGAGAGTGGTGGGCGAGGGAGCGCTCCGCACCCGCTTTGTGATGAGGGGAGGCGACCCCCGGCCTCGTCCCGCCGGCAGCCCCGAGCTTGCCGCCTCCCCGCTACGGAGCGAGCCTGGTTTGGTTTTAGCAGGAGGGGTTCTCCTGATCTGCATTGTCATGAAACTCCCAGGCGCAGGGCCCGTGTGTGTCGGGGAGGGTATATTTGGCATTTGACACAGGCCTGGGGTCGGGTTTCCTGGTGTATGGTGTTTCTGTGTTCTTACTCAGCTTCGTAATGGCTGGAATCAAGTGATCGGATATCAATTGTTTTGTTTTTTAAAAAACAAAAACAAAAAACGATGGAGATCAGGCCTGATATTGCAAGGTTTTATATCGTTCTACTATTAAGCGTGGTTTAGCCAGGAGAAAAGAAGATGGAGGGAACTCCTCTCTTTTCAAAAAACTCTCTGAAAGGAGGCTGGAGGGAGGTGGGGTCGGGTCTCTTCTTCCCAGAAAAAAGTGATAGGAGAAGAGGAAAACTTCAACTTGTGCCAGGGGAGGTTTAGACTGGATATTAGGGGAAAAAAATCTCTTCCCTGAAAGGGTTGTCAGGCCTTGGAACAGGCTGCTCAGGGCAGTGGTGGATTCGCCATCCCTGGGGTGATTTAAAAGACCTAAAAGATTTAACAGACTGAACGTAGATGTGGTGCTGAGGGACAGGGTTTAGCGATGGCCTTGGGAGTGCTGGTTAACAGTTGGAAATGATGATCTTAAAGGCCTCTTCCAACCAAAATGGTTCTGTGATTTAGTGCTGGCAAAATAACTGGGAACTGCTTAATGCTGGGAGACACTTTTCAGAAGAAATGTTTAGAATTTTGGACAGTGCTTGTAGTTCTTTAGGTTAACTTTTTTTTTTTTTCTCTTCCTAGCTGTTGCTGATGCAATTAGAACAAGCCTTGGACCAAAGGGAATGGATAAAATGGTAAACTTCAAATTTTTAAAACATTAAGTTTACTGGAGATACTGTAAAGTCAATGCTTTTTATATAGGATGCTGCCTTTGGTCTTGATATTCTTTTCAGGCCAAGCATGAATTAAATGCACATTTAGTTCATGCAAAAATGCATGTTTTTGGTTTGAAAAATAATGTCAGGAAAAATATTTTAGATGGAGCATCCCATTAAATTGAAGGTTTGTAGTTACTGATCAGAGCTGTTCCTCTCCAATTCCTTCTCAGATCCAGGATGCTAAAGGAGATGTGACAATCACTAATGATGGTGCTACTATTCTGAAACAAATGCAGGTTCTGCACCCTGCAGCCAAAATGGTAAGTTTTTTTTTTTCCATGTGTTAGAGCTTTTGGGGGCAAAAAACCATAGTAATATTTCGTGTGGATTTGAGGGGTGTTAGCCACTAGTGACAGACCAAGCAATAGACCTGTTTGATTGGTTTTAAGCTTGGGAGAAAAACTGCTTTACTTCTATAAGGGATTTCTTTTCCCATAGCTGGATTTCAGAGAAGTAGGTGCACAAGCATGAGGAGTGAGCTGCAAAAGGGTACAAACCTCAAATTAGAAAAGGCATGGCTTGCTTAATTTAGGTAGTGCTGCCTTCTTGAGTATCTGTTTTCATTTTTGTAATTGTCCCTGTTTGCAATTAAGTAGCAGTATAAATGCAAACTTCTGTCATTTAGCTGGTAGAGCTGTCGAAAGCACAAGATATTGAAGCTGGAGATGGCACTACATCTGTTGTTGTCATTGCTGGAGCTCTTTTGGATGCCTGTTCCAGACTTCTTCAGAAAGGTAAATACTTATTTAATAAAAAAACATGACTGGGCATAGTTAAGTTCCCCTTGCAGTGTATAATAAAGTAGCTGTTTCCAGATGCTGCCCCTGTACTCAGCCCTGGTGAGGCCACACCTCGAGTCCTGTGTCCAGTTCTGGGCCCCTCAGTTCAGGAAGGAGATTGAGGTCCTGGAGCAGGTCCAAAGGAGGGCAACCAGGCTGGTGAAGGGACTCGAGCACAGATCCTATGAGGAGAGGCTGCGGGAGCTGGGGGTGTTCAGCCTGGAGAAGAGGAGGCTCAGGGGAGACCTCATCACTCTCTACAACTCCCTGAAAGGAGGGGGTAGCCAGGGGGGGGTTGGTCTCTTTTCTCAGGCAACTCTCAGCAAGACAAGAGGGCACAAGAGGTCTCAAGTTGTGCCAGGGGAGGTTTAGGTTGGACATTAGAAAGAATTTCTTTACCGAGAGGGTGATCAGGCATTGGAATGGGCTGCCCAGGGAAGTGGTGGATTCTCCATCCCTGGAGATATTTATAAAGAGACTGGATGTGGCACTCAGTGCCACGGGCTGGTAACTGCAGCGGTAGTGGATCAAGGGTTGGACTTGATGATCTCTGAGGTCCCTTCCAACCCAGCCAATTCTATGATTCTATGAAATATGAAACAGGACTCAAGGCTTTGCATTCACATTTCACTCCTGTCCCACTTCTGATTTGTTTTTTTTAGTTGAATGCATTTCTGTTGATACAGGAAATAGTGCCTGGCTGATATGATCATTGTTTGTGTGTGAAAACATCCCTTATTTATACTTGTGGTGGACAGAGACATATTTTAAGAAGGTATAAATGGCATTTGGGACCAGAGGTTGCAAATTGATCACCTCCCATCACTTAGGTACATGGACCTTGAGAATGTCTGGTCAGGGAAAGACATGAGTTGTGGAAAGCAGTATTTAGTGTGGGTTCTGTTCCAGACAATTTGAGCTTCATACACAGCTGTGGGAAACCACTCTTGGAATAAAATCAGTCAGGCTTCTCACAGGTGTTACCTGAACAGCCACAGCTTTGAGAATGCCAAGGAAAATGAAAACTGTGTGAAAGTATGGACAGTGTAGGGAAGTGTGCTATGTTTGTCTGTCAGGACTAATTATTAGGAATGCTACAGCTTTTTTCCTGAGCTTTAACAGTAGAAAGTAATGAGGGAGGTCATCTACTCAGGAAGAACACATTTAGCTGAAATGTCCTCAGTTGATTCTGACACAGACCCTCTGTAATCTTAAAATGGAACAAGAGGATGAGGCGAAAACAACAAAAAAGCATGACTCTTAACAATCTTTCTGTACTATCCACAGGAATTCACCCCACCATCATTTCAGAGTCATTCCAGAAAGCTTTGGATAAAGGGATTGAGGTGCTGACCAACATGGCACAGCCAGTTCAGCTGAGTGACAGAGAAACCTTGCTGAACAGTGCAACCACTTCACTGAATTCAAAGGTGGGTCTGATACCAGAACTTGGTACCACCAGCCCCTGCTGCTCTTCATTTATTAAGAATACCTTGCACATCCCAAACCTAAGTTGATTTTCAGACATTGGCTGCCTTCTCTTAGACTGAGTTTCAGTCTGAAATACTAAGTGATGTTGGATGTTGGACTGTAAGTATAAAAACAAGCTTCAGCTGGAAGCAGCATCAGAAAAATCAGGTGGGATGCTGAAGAGCTTCTGCCAACAGTTTGTGTAGGCAGTTTTTGTTCATATGGCAGAAACCTCTCAACCAGCATGAAAATCTGGAGAAATACGCTAGTTTCCCTCCCTTTTGTCTGAGAAGCTCTCCAAGATCTTATTTTATGAGGCTAATAAAGAGAATTCAGGTTATTTCCATGAGTCTCTAAACATAGGTTTTCCCACCAGCATAGCTTCTTGTGCCTTTAAATGGAGTCGCCCTTGGGAAACTGCCATATTAAGACATCTGGTTGATGGACAGGGAGGGAAAACAAGTTTAGTTTCTTAATTCAGCAAGCACTGAAATACAATTACAGTATTTTGAAATTACAGTTTAGCAGTATTAAATATCAACCCCCTTTTTGTTTTTTTTCTTTGCTTTTAAATCCCTTAGGTTGTGTGTCAGTATTCCAGTTTACTGTCTCCAATGAGTGTGGATGCAGTGATGAAGGTGATTGACCCAACTACAGCTAATAGTGTGGACCTCAGAGATATTAAAATTGTTAAGAAGTTGGGGTAAGAAACAACTTCTAGCTAGATTAATGTTGTTTCTCTGAAACCAGCTTCCCAAGGTGCTGGGTCATGGATTGATTTTCTTTCCAGGGGCACAATTGATGATTGTGAACTGGTTGAAGGATTAGTCCTGACTCAGAAAGTGGCAAATACCGGTGTGACCAGAGTGGAAAAAGCCAAAATCGGCCTCATTCAGTTCTGCTTGTCTGCTCCAAAGACAGATGTAAGTTTTAAACTAAGACTAGAGCAAAACCTTTTGCTGTAGAATTTGGGACAGGTTCTAAGTGTCATAGTAACGTGGGTTTTTTAGGGCATTTCGGTGTCACCTATTCAGTAGCTGTAATTAAGGACTGATGGGGCAGTGCTTAGCTGCTCATAAATCTTAAAGACCTTAAAGTTGATATAAGAAGGAAAAACAGATCAGGCATCAAGTATTTCTCATAGTTTAAACTATCTCTAATATTAAAGATGTATTTTACTGCCAGGAGTATTAGCTTTGAATCACAAGTGACGTGCAGAAACAAACTTCACAACCCGTGTAAAGTTATAAAACAGGTATGTTCATTATACCACCATGTGCAAGGGGGATCTCTTCTCCTAACTTGCACACCTCAGCTAAATGCAGGCAGGTATTTATCACACAAAGCTATACATCTGCATTACATTACATATGCATACAAGAAGGGAGGTTATTCAAATTGGCTATTAATATAAGTTTCCACCCATCTTCGCATGTGCACTGTCCCCTGGTGGTCATGGGCAGGGGTCTTATGGAGGAAGGCTCAGAGTCTTCCTCAGGGTGTCCTTTTCACCTTTGCTGAGTTGGCAGGACACCAGACAACAAAACTGGTTTTTGCTGGTCCTTTTCTGAGGAGTAAACCTTATGGACAGGACAATACAATTCTGGCTCTGTGCTTACCTAGACAAAGTTAGTTCCTCTTATCTGTGACACAGACAAATGAGTTCTCTCTGTACCCCTGGTTTTCTACATTTCAACCCGTTATTTTCTAAATCGGAATCAATTAGCTTCTAAGTTAAAGAATGTGGAGCATCTTGACCCTGGCTTTTTTTTTCTCTGGTTATCTTCAATAGATGGACAACCAAATAGTTGTGTCTGATTACGCTCAAATGGACAGAGTGCTGCGTGAGGAGAGAGCCTATATTCTGAATCTAGTGAAGCAAATTAAGAAGGCTGGATGCAATGTGCTGCTGATTCAGAAATCCATTCTGAGGTACATTAATACAGATTTACTGGCTTACTGGGTGTGTTTGGGTGAACAATTGGAATTGTTTGGGATACCTGGAAAATTCGAGCCAAATGCAAAATCACACTTGGCAGTGTGTCAGACTGGCTGTTGCAGTGACTGTCTTTATGTAAGCACCAGTGGGTTTTGTAATTTGGGTTTAATGCCATTCATGGTTGGTGGTTTGAGGAATTTTAGTGCTGCTAATAAGTTTGGAACTTGCAACCTGGTTACAACAGCACTATGGCCTGACTACTTTTCTCTTGTTCTTAGGGATGCTCTTAGTGACCTTGCCCTTCATTTTCTGAACAAAATGAAGATCATGGTGATCAAAGATATTGAAAGAGATGACATTGAATTTATATGTAAGGTAAAGTTATATGAATGGCTGTTAAAGTAGTGCTAGTGTTTAAAGTCTACCCCAAAACTTAAGTACCCAGCCAGTACCAGTTCATTATGACACTGTTGAAAGTTGCATGATTTCATGTTCTAATTTAAGATAAGAGCAGGCATTTCTGTGAACAACATTCCTGTTGTTAGGAGTGTTGGCATTCACATTTTCTAGAAAGATTTGGGCCATTCATAACTGCATCTTACTTCAATATGAAGAAGAATGTTATGAAGTGAGCTTCCTGACTGTGCTCTTCGAATTATGTTTATTCTGGATTATTTTTATTGTTTTCTCAGACAATTGGAACTAAGCCTGTTGCTCATATTGACCAGTTTACTCCTGACATGCTGGGGTCTGCTGAGCTGGCAGAGGAGGTCAACTTGAATGGTTCTGGGAAACTAATAAAGGTGAGTGAGTGACAAAACGTTAGCACCTACTTAACACTTGCCCATTATTTTAATAACAACTGCTCATTTTAGTGCTATTACTGGTTACTACATTAAAGTACCTATTTCTAACCCCTGAGTAGCCACTGACTTAGGAAGTGTAGTGGTTTTGCTTATCAGACCTCAGTACTGTTAGAGAACTTGCAGATACCAACTGAAGTCTCTCTTTGTCCAGAAATCTTTTTTTTTTTTTTTTTTTTTTTTTTGTAATTTTAACTTTTTTACTCTTAGTGTTTGTTTTATGTTTCAGATCACAGGCTGCACAAACCCTGGAAAGACTGTAACCATTGTGGTACGTGGATCCAACAAACTTGTTTTAGAAGAAGCTGAGCGTTCAATTCACGATGCTCTGTGCGTCATAAGGTGCTTAGTTAAGAAAAGGTAAGGTCTCAGTTTGGTTAGGGTTAATTTAGTGTATTAATAATACATGAAGCTAATAATTCATGCGTTGATGTAAAAAAATACCACTTACTTTTAATTTCTGCCCTCAGAGCTTTAATTGCAGGAGGTGGAGCACCAGAGATAGAGTTGGCACTGCGCTTGAACGAGTATGCTCGCACTTTGAAGGGCATGGACTCCTACTGTGTCCGTGCGTACGGAGACGCCCTGGAAGTGATACCATCTACACTGGCTGAGAACGCGGGCCTCAACCCTATATCAACGGTTACAGAGCTGAGAAACAGACATGCACAAGGAGAGAAAACAGCTGGCATTAATGTCAGAAAGGTAAAAAGAGACTGGACAAGCGTAGCATAGCTTAAAAAAGTACTTGGACATTAAAAGGAAAACTCTTAGGAAAACTAAGAGGAGGGCAAGTTTGGTGTCTTTCTAAGGGTATTCTCCCTGAAATTAATGTTGAGGTAGATTATAACGTCTTGTCTGAAGTTTTAAGAGCGTATCCTGAGTGTTGATAATAGGTATTTAAATGATACACCATCAGGACAAGGAACTTCCCTCATCTCTTCAAAAACTTCTTCAAAAAATATAAACACAAAAGCAGATGGGGTTAAAAATAACCTTCAGTGAAAATTGGTCATGTAGTACACTGGGGTAATTTCTTCTAAATTGTCACCCATTAGGCTAGCATAACTGTGTTTGCCTTTTCTCTTGGGTAATTTTGACTGGATATGTCAAATGCTGGGAGGAGATGACATGTACCGTAATAGTCCTGTTGAGAATGGAAGAGTATATAAAACCTTTGGTAATTTAGAGCTGATTGTCCCTGCCAGGATTCTGCAAAAAGAAAACTTGCTGAATTTAACTGGAGTCTGAATTACACAAAGTAAAAGCTACTTGTTCTTGTAGGGTGGCATTTCCAACATCTTGGAGGAGCTGGTTGTCCAGCCACTGCTCGTGTCTCTGAGCGCTTTGACTCTTGCGACAGAAACTGTGCGCAGTATTCTGAAGATTGATGATGTGGTGAGTAATGTTTGCATCATGTTTTGTCTAAGACTCTTCCACAAGCACCACGATAGTTACTGTCACATAGTTACTGATCTGCTGTGCTTCTAAATTTAATTATTGTATAGTATTCTTGGTTTACATGCTAATTATACCATTTGGTTGTTTAACATCTGCAATTAAGATAAAATGAGAAGCATTATAAATATTGTAGCTTGAAGTAAGAAGTAACTAAAAAAAAACAGGGTCTTTAAGCAGAGGAGAAATAATTTTTATGTAGCCTGTGTCCTTCTTATGCCTAATGGTATGAATTCTTTGCAGGTGAACACTCGGTAAGCTGAACAAAGCCAACAGGGACTGTACCCTGGAGTTCCTTCTTTGTAATCTGGAATATGGTTTCCTTGCCAAAAGCACCTGTGGGAATTGTCCTAAAGTTCACATGATTTATGTACTGCTATCATGTTAATTTAATAAAATTTCTGGTTTCAAAAAGGAAACATTACTGCTAGACATGCAGTAGTCTGAGTCTTTGATTTGTAATTTTGATAGAAATAAGGTAAATTTTTTTCACGTTACATTTGTATTATGTGCTCCTTCACTCTCAAGAAGTTTAACAGCAAATAATTGGCTCTTGTCATTGATTCTAAAAAACAAGTGCATTTTGCTGAAGCAGTTGTACCTCTTGTCACTTTGTGGTGGAGGTGAAGTTTCAGTTCTGTTCAGGGAAACCCCAGCTATGAAATTAGGACAGCTTCAGTCATCCACTCACATCCCTCCCACCCCTCAAAGGAGTTGTTTTCCCTCCGACTGGCTGAGTAGTCCAAGTCTACTCTTTTACACACTTTCCTGAACCAATTAATGAAACGTACTTTGAAATTTCTTAGTACCTGAAGGAAATGGGTAGCCCTTGTCTGTGTCACAGCATCACAGTGCATTAACTACAGGCACAGGGTTAGGATGAGCTGTGGTGCAGGAGTACAGCTGCCCCAGGATTCACACAGCTCAATTTGTTGTTAAACAAATTCATAATTTAAAATAAGCATCTTTCAACTTGTAATTCTTAGCCTGAAATTTTTATTAACCTTTTAATTTTCATTATTGCTATGCAGTGATGACCAGATTCCTCTTTAAGGGAGAGCTTATTCCATGACTATAGTTCACATATCTATTTACCATCAGTTGGAGCTGTAGCTTTTGCGTAAGCTTCCTCTAATTTGTTGGCCAGCTATTAAAGGACTTTCCTATGACACCTACAAAGAACATTCAGAATAATTCAAATACTAGAATTAAAAGACAATCGATTTAGGCACTGAAGCTCTCCAGCATTAGTTACTGGTGGTTAAAATCACAAATGGTGCCTTACCTCACCTCACAGGATAATGTCCAGCAATGATCTTTCTTTCAGTAGCTATTAACTAAAGTTTGCCTTCCCCTTATCTCAAACTTCCAGTTCTTACAAAACTTAAAACTTGTGTGATTTAATACTTTCATAGGTTCTTTATGCAAAAACTATTTGTAATTTGCTACACTAAACAGGTCCAGCAATCATTACTGCCTTTCTTCAGAGATGGAAAATTCTTGCGGATCTGTTTATCCTTACTCTATAACTGCATAACACAGGGTAAAAAACTGGGGCTGGGAAAAGAGTTCCAACCAAAATCTGCAAGAAGTTACATACGCACACTGCAGGGCCAGGGTTGACGCGGGTGACGGTGCCCAGCGCTGGCTCCTGCAGGCACTCCAGGACAGGGCAGCGCCTGTCCCGTCCCGCACCGGAGGGTGCCGTTTGCCGGCTGCTGCTCGGGGCAGCACAAGCCCTGCCGCCGCTTGGAGGGGCTCCTCCCTGGCCCCGGCTGCCCCCGCCCACTCGGAGGCAGCCCCTTGTCGAGCAGAAGCCCCCTCCTCGCCTACAGCAGGGCTGCCGCTCGCCGCCGGCCGATGAGAACGAGGCGCGGCGGCTGCTGGAGCCCTCCCCTTCCGCCCAACGGGCCGCCTCCCGCTGAGCCGCGGGGCGGGGCGGGAGCCGAACCCGCTCGCGTTCGGCCGCGGGGCAGCAGCTGTGGGGCTTGGGGCCCGTCCCATCCCGTCTCGTCCCGTCCCCCTGCCGGGTCTCCTGGCGATGGAGGCCGCGCACCGTGCGGCGCAGTTGGCCGCCTCCTGCCTCCGCACGCCGCTGGATCCGCGCACCCGTGCGCCCGCCGCGCTGTACGAGCGGGGACCGCCGCCCGCCGCCCCCCAGGTACCCCCACCCAGGGGCGGGAAGCGGGGGTGCGTGCGGGGTGTCTGTGGCTCCCGGGGCCCCGCGCACGGCTGGTGGGAGGCGGGAAGCGCCGTTAGGGGTGGTTGGGCAACGGGGTGAGGCGGGAGGCCTGAGGCCGGGTGACGGGCTCAGCTGAACCGAACCAGCCTCAGTCTGACCGCAAATCGGCCCCGCGGCCGCCGCGCTCCTCCGGCACCGGTGTATGAAACCCGACAGATGGTCCCGCATCAGCGATCTCTTAATGAGCTTGTTCGATGAGCAGATTGAAGCATCGGCGATGCCCAAGGCCAGGGAAGAGGCTTGGATAGGTTTCTACCTGAAACAGGAGCTGAAACGGGAGGTTTATAGACCGTGGCAGAAGCAGCAGATGCAGAAAGAGGTGGATGGTGCCTTTCTCCGGGCTTTCTGTAACAGCTTTTTAAATTTTCTTCTTTGATCATGTAATTCATGTTGCATCAGGGCACCGTGAGGCAGAAAAAACGAGTCGATTTTTTTGCAGTGAAAACCTGGCAAAACATAAACAAGAATTTGTTAGTGTCAAAGCTGATTAAAATACATGAGTGTGGAACAGTCTTGTTCTAATTTTTTTGATTAAGGCACTAGTCCTCTAAGTTTTTAAAAACATATTGCTTTAAAAAAGAAAAAGAAAAAGGAAGGAAGTGTTTTTGGTAATGCAGGTTCTAAAACCTTCTCTAATTTGTGTAAGCTTTAAAAATATTTACAGAACGTGCTTACCTGCACACAGCTGCAAGCTGCCACACAGTTCTGGAACTACAAGCTGTGCAGAATCCCTCTCATTTTGCAGTAGGCTATGGAAATGGGAGTAAATATCTATACACAAGATAGCTGATGACTTGTTTTTAGAATGCTTGTGGAAATATGAAGCAGAGAAGGGTCTGTTGTGGGGTTGTTTTGGGTTTTTTTTTGTTTGTTAATGCTATTCTAGGGCTGTGTTGTAATAAAAAAATATACACTTTACAAAATAATTAAAACTTTTTGTTTTCTTTTGATAAGTCCCTTTGATTATATTTCTGGTGTAAATATATTGATTGCAGGGACAGATTTTTAACAATTTTACGAGCTTTAAATAAATAATGATGTGGATTATTAATTGAAATAAGTAAAATTTAGGGGGGGGGAATCACAGAAGAGACAATAAAGAAACATTTAGAATAAAACCAGATTGTTCCATGTAAGTCTGCATTAACATCTGTATACAGGTATCTTTGTTTGTTGTTACTGTAGTTACTGCTGTTACTGTACTAGACTTAATTAGGATAAAACAATATTAAGAGCTTTGTTCCCTTTTCTTCTAACAGTCAGAAAAATTTACAAACATCTCTTCTAGGATGGTTCTGATTTGGATTCAAATACTGATGGAGAGCAGACTCTTTCTCTAAATGGGAACTCTGACAAGTGGATGGACCTTTCCAAAATGTGCAGTTCAAATCAAGAATATTACTTGAAGTTAGAGGAGTTGAAGAATGCCCACTTGGAGACCATAGCAAAATTAGAAAGTATGTATCAGAATAAACTGTATTTCAAAGGAGTACAACATTTGGACAAGAAAAATGCTGCTCCTAACATGTGTTGTAGGTAAGTTTGGTGGGAACTTTTACCTGAAAATCCTCAAATGCTTTGCAGACATCTCAAACAGCAGTTTTTTTCTGGGGCTGCAAAGTGTTACTCTCCTTGTTCCCTATAAGCAGATAACCACAGAAAAGTTAGTTTTAATATTAAAAATGCTTATTAACCTTGCTAAGAGACTGTGAGATTTACAGGTGTGTAGAGACTAGTGAGAAGTGTGTGCAGAGACTGGGCAGCACATTTAGCAAAGCACAGTGCCTTTCCTTAGCAAGTATTGAGTTGTTCACCATCAGCATTTACTTTAAACTGTTATCTGGTGTGAGTGCCCAGTGTGCTTCTCTTTCTGCATCTCTTTCTTCTCTCCTCTTTCCCACCAGCACTGTTCCTTTTTCTTTTATTAATGTTGATACCTTAGAGTGGAAGCTACTGCCTTTGCATCAATGATGGACTATTTTTTTCCTCTTTCTTAAAGGCCAACGTGGGAAAAGAGTTCATATCAGCCTCTCAATTTCCACAGATCCTTTTCTGACTCTGACTTAAGTGATCCCTTAGGTTCAAGTATATCTGATGGGACTGACAGGGAATTAGAAGGAAATAGTAGTGAAACTGGATCATCTTCATTTGCTAAGCAACAAATTGAAAAAATGTGGGATGGGTTCTCAGTGAAAGACTACATCTTCCGCATCAAACACAGCTTACCAAGCTCACCAGTCTTCAGAGTGACTCGGAAGAAACAGAAAGCATGGTCACCAAAAGTCACTGTGCCCAAGCCTTTCCAGATGACTATCAGAGAAGCTAGGAAAAAAGAAAAGAACGTCAAATCGAAGTCACAAATGGAGATGGAAAATAGCTTATTGAAGAAACAACTAGAGGAAGAAGCAGAGTGTCAGAAAAAATTCCGAGCTAATCCAGTGCCCGCTGCTGTTTTCCTTCCACTCTACCATGAAATCGTGCAACGAAATGAGGAACGTAGGAGGTCTGTGAAAGAGAGAAGCAAACTCAAGCTCTTGGCTTCTCAGAAACCATTTAAATTCATTGAACGAGAGAAGCAAAGAAGTGAAATTAGGAAAATGCAATTAAGAGACCTTTCTGTACCTGAAAAGAAAACAAAACTGTTCAAAGCAAAGCCAGTTCCTAAATATGTTTATAGTTCAGCTGTTAATGACAAGCTAAAGGAGGAAGAGCTCTACAGAGAAATCAGGATCAGAATGAGAGCTGAGGAGCTGCTACGTAATTCATCTCTACCTAACAGCAGACTGGCTTTAAAAGATAACAATAAAAAGAAGAAGCACAAGTGCATTGAACTAAAGGGAACAGAACATAAACCCAAGATCAAATCAAATGTTCCAGATTTTGATCTGCTACACCAGAAATTTCAGGAACGGCTCCTCCAACAAAAACAAGTGAAACACCTTACAGTCTGTGAACCTTTCCATCTTCTTACTCCATATATTCCCTCAAACAAGGGGAAGATTTTGAAAGACATTGAAGAGGATGAACGGAAGTTGAAGGAAACACGCTGGCCATATGCCTCTCCAAGACTTAATCCTCAAATAAGACACTCAAGTGCAAATTCACATCTTTCAGAATTTGGAGCATCTAAATCACCCAAAATCACAGAATCCACAAGACGACGGCTACAAGCCATAAGGTGATTATTTTTATGATGCTTTGTTTTATATATGCTTTAAGAATAGACTTCCTTTGTATTTCCACATATGTAATCAATTTTTCTATGCAGTGAATACAGTACTTAATACATTAATATAAGTGCTTATTTATGGTAAAAACCATAAAATATTTCAATAGAGAACTTAGTATTGAGCATTGCTAAAGGAACAGTAGTGCATTTTTCTTGGAATGTCCATAGGAAAGGGAAAAATTAGTGCTTTTTCCCACAATATGCCTGAACCCCTTAAAATGGCACATGCCTTGTGTCCTCTTATGCCAACCCTGTTTTCACCCTGCGTTTCTCTTTTGAATTTCTTTTGCCAAAGCTTCCTTTGAAGTCTTGTTCTTACTTTAAAATTAATTTAGCCTTAGTTTATTTTTCTACCCAGGAATTCACTTGAGGAAAAGAGAAAACTGGAAGAACAACAAAAAAGGAACAGAACAAAACAGAAACAAAGAACAAAAAAACTCCAGAAAATTGTAACAACTCGGGCTGAGGCCAATGACCCACATCAGAGCCTAGCTCAAGTTTCTAAATCCAAATTAAAAACATTCAGGTATTTTGTTCCGTTCCCCTGAATCCCTAACCTGTCATCCTACATTGTATGTTAAACATACAATGTAAAAAATAGCATACATTAAGTTTAAATAATTACACACTTGATAAACTATACACTATACAAGTACCAGTAATAGAAGCAGCAAAATTTGCTTTTTCAACTTAGAAACTGGTGCCTGATCTAATGACTGCATCAGTATGTTCCATTTTACAGTACTGTAGATCAGCTAAGAGGAGACACGTCAGCTAAAGAGAAAAAGTTTAAAAAAAAAAAAAAAAAGAGGACTGTTATTACAGAATATCCTTGTACTGCTGGATCAGTAGGTGGCTGGTACTGCTCTGGTGCCATCACCTAAAGTAGCAAGTATTTCACAATCGTCCCAGCAGTTTTCCACTTAAGAGGGAAAATTAGAGCAGGAATATTTTAACTCACCAGACGAAGCAGCAGCTAACCAGGAAACTGCTGGTGTGTAGGAAGAATGGGATCTGAAGTTACCTATAGCAGAAATACGAAAGACTGCTTTCTGTACAACTGAAAAAAATTAGTGCAGAGGAAAAAACTATCAGGGCGCTCTGAGTGTGCTGTAAGTTAGCCATGCAGATAGTGCTAGGTTTCTTGGTGCTGATCTAACTCCTGAACTGCTGCTTGACCTTGTGTTTGTGGCTGATCTAACCATTTCAATTTCCCATTCTGTTTAAACATAGAAAAAAAAAGTCCATCTGAATGAATCTTCAGTGAGATGCATAATCTGTCTTGGCATGATGGCACTGGAGCAGTCTTGTAGATTTAAGGCACTGTTAGGTGGAGAGGATGAGAGGTGCTGACTGCTCTGCCCTGTCCCTTCACACATAGGCAGGATGCTTGGGCAGCACCTAGGAATCCTAACATCCAGTAACCAGACAAATTGGCAGTCACTGATAATTGTAGGGCAAACCAATCCAGGGGTAAACGTGATATATGTGATGACAAGAGTTATAGCCTTGATTAGCAACTTTTAAATTACCATACTAAGCTTTTAAGACATTTAGAATATGGTCCAGGACAGAGACCTTTCTGAAATGAGTGTGGAGTCTATGGCTGTCTTTATGGCAGGGAGTTGAAAGGTAATAAAGGTCTCCTAATTTCTTTTTTTTTTTTAGCTTTATGTGGGTCTCTTCTTTCTTTCTAGCTAAAAGAAAAAAAAGAGGATTTATTCTTTATAGACTTCAAACTCTGCACTGTTACAAGTAAATTAGCTGAAGCAGTGCAGCACCACCTTTTAGACAATACTCCATGTTGTACCACCAGCAAACTTTTTAGTGGTTATTGACCACCAATGTTGGTGCATCATGACCAGAACACGTCACAGAAACTGAAGCACATGTTTTCTCATATGCCAAAATCGTGAAGTGCAGTGGCTCAGCAGTGAAAGCCAGAAGAATCATTGCAACAGGCATTGTGTTTGGCCCTGTGAGCAGTCTGGGTATCCAGCATACATCTGCGCCCACCTGCTACCTCCCCCAAAGACAGCTGAAGCAGAAGTGCTTTGGGAGAAGCAGAGTTTACCTATATAAGGTTTTGGTGAACAGAGATGCAGGTCAAAGGGCAGTCCCTTCTAACTATTTTGTTAGTCAAAGCTCAAGCCAAATTGCTTTTGCAACACAACCAGCAGATACTGTTAATAACAGGAGTTTTATAGTGTAGGTGACCTTGGGCAGATGATCTGCTGACTCTAGGACAGAAGCAGAAAACAATCTGAGTTACAGCAACAAGGTGGAGAATGAGGAGAGTGTGGGTGTGTTTACAGATTTGATTTGAGCTCATCGAACAGCAAATTCCACATTACAGTATTTAGCTTAATCAGATTTCAGGAGTACTGTAAAATACTCATGCTCAATCCTTGTCTGCACATAAAATTATGCTATTAGAAAGCAAGATTACTTCACTAGTGCTGATGCATTAAGGCTGGTACAAATGCTTAACTTGATAATGCTTATTTCAGCACAGGCTGGGTAATAAAGTATATATTAATATAAGTGGCTCTTCTAACAGATAATTAGGTTTGTAGAGAGCTGCCTGAGAGAGCAAGCAAGTAGCAACAGTGAAGTTCACTCCCTGAAAATGGTGAATAACTTGCCTTAATGCACAGCCACATTGCAGCAATTCAGGGGATGGTAAGGGAAAGAGGCAGGAGGAGACTAGTAAAATGCCCCTGAGCTCTCATACTTGCCCTGAAGTGTCTGACTTACTATGCTAAAGCTGGCCCAGGACAGAGGCAACATGACAAAGAGGTGTCTTTGTCACACATTGAGGATTACAACCCACACTACCTGGATTATCTAGTACTTTCTGTGATCCGAGATACCATGTCAATTGATGAATCAACTGTTTCATTATCCTGCTGTATTGACTGGGTCTTAGCTAACCAACTAGGAAAAAGTAGTTCACTATAATGCAGAAAGTATCAAACTTCACCTTCCTATGGTGAATTCTGATACTATCAGTTATTTCAAACCATTTAATTTTGCTTAGACCACCTAAAATATCTGTATGAAGTCAGCATTTTAAGAAACTCCTAGGTATCCAAACTAAAAAAACAACTTCAAATATCAGAAAAATCCCTACAAATCTGAACTCAGCTCCTAGTTAAACTTAATAGCCAGAACCTCTTTGCTTATCCAAAGTGACTGGTCCAGAGACAGTTTTGTTCAGTACTTACAGGCACGCAGTTGCTGAGACAATGTACCTCGGACCCCATAATCACCATAAAATAATTTACCTTTTATTTATCTTTAGGACAATATTTAGTTTGCTATGAGCATTTTTAACTTTCAGCTGCTGCACAGAAATACTTATTGTATTATAAATTAATAATAATTTACCTTGTACTCTGTTTCTCTTAGGAATTATGAGAAGCAGAGAATGCAAGAATACTTGCAAGAGTTGCAAGAAATGGAAGAAAGAGTAAATCAAAGGCCATTGCTTCTTGAAAGGGTCACTCAGGTTATCTGGTTTCTGTATTATTTCTTAATTTTATCTTCAAATACTGCATGAGATATTTGTAGTCACAGTCATGCATTTTTAAAAGTCTGCTGTTTTTTCTGTTACCCCTACTACATGTAAACGTGACCAGTTTGTGTGACTAAGCATTCATTGCTTGCTTGCACAGGGAACAGAGATGGCTGTTCTAAACATGGTGTCCAGCTCAGTTACAACATGAATAACTAAACACAGCAAAAAATTACAGCAAAAATGTGGGAGGGTTAAGTTGGGAAAGAACAATAAAGAAAATTCAAGTATTCTTAGTGTCTACGGTAAAGCTCAGGTGTGGTATTTTTCTCTCTCCATTTCAGTACAACTGAACACCAGCAGTGTTGGTAATGTGGTCCCTGACCTGTTCCCAAACCCAGAGAGGCACAAAGTCATAGATTGCTGTTTCCCTTCTGTTTCTGAGTTTTGTGGTCTGCCACTGCTGTGGGGCAAGGTACATCTGTGTAGACTGGAGACCAAGTCCTCCTCACTTAGTACCTGGAGAAACAGAATTTACACCCTCAGTTTCAGAGGTGGAGACATACATCTATGTAATTTGTTAAACAGCATGGTCAATTAATACTACCTTTTTAGGACAGCAGCTCCTAAAAAATAAGACAGGAGAAGGGATAGGGGAGATACACTAGGAAGGCAACATCTGATTTTCTACATGTCTGTATCTTCCTCCTCCTCCTTCAATAGCTACAGAATATATAGTTATTTGCCAGTGGGCACAGGGAACAAACCAAATTTAAACTATTACAGAGAAGGAAAATATGGTGCAAAATTGCCAAGTAATGTTTTGCCATTCTTACCTGCAGTGAATAAGCATTCAACTTACCAGATGCAATTAATGAAAGTGTGTTAATACAAAAAAAAAAATATCAAAAGACATGCATTTAATGCCTTTATGGAACACATAACCATTGTGGTTTTCCTACAGAAAAATGCCAGAATAGCTGCAGAAAAGCATTATTCTGATAGACTGAGAGCATTGGGAATATGCCCAGAGTTTATTTCAAAGAAAGGACAAACAACTAAATTGCTACAATGCTTCAACGCTGAAGATTTTAATAACACCACTGATGCCAGAGAAAGGTAGAGATTACTGAAGGTTTTTTTTTCTTGTCACTACATACCTAATTAGAAAGCAATTTTTAATGTGAGGGGCTTTTTGTTATTGGGTGGGGGTTTTTTGGTAGTATTTCCCAGCTAAGTATTTGACTCTATGTAGTTAGCATTAGTATATTTTTGAGATTTTTTTTTTTTTCCTGAATTAAGTATTCTTTCATAAGACAGAGGGACAGCACTGGATACATATTATGTTACATACTTCAAGCAAGAAAAAAAATTAAGAAAAACACTTCTTATTTATTCCTTCCACCAGAAAATTCCAGGAAGTTGTTAATAAGTCACTTCATTCTGCATCACCTTTACCGAGTTTTTAAAGTAAGCTTTATAAACAAATAATTTTCAATATTCACTAGGTGTTATTATGTCAAAAGAAGTATAAATAAATAAAACTGAAATACATAAGCAATACTGTTGAGTGACTTTATAGCATAAAAGGAGACTCTAGTGTCTCCCTTTTCCTTCATCAGTTCTAGCTCATCCATGCCTACAGCAATTTGTCCTAGACTACATGAAAGTCCTATTCCTTTTAAAACCTAATGGAAAGCATCTTACTTGAAAGTAAAATTACATATGCATATCGTCTTTTCAGAGTCATCAAGGATACAGTGAAAGACACTGAGTCCTTTGAGGAGGCAGCTGACAGTATTCTTCAGTCTGAGCAGTCCTGTGAGGAGAGGAAGCAGGAGGAAGGAGAGAAGAAAAACGATGTCAAAAACTCCATGCAAGATGGCCAGTCCAGCGAGCTGGAGGATGAGGAAGAGGCAAGAGTCAGCCCTCAGCCTTGCCATGCAGGGGAGTCTGGGTTCAGCCCCTCCTCTGACCAGCACCATGAAGGGGAGGAGGAGGAGGAAGTGGAAGAGGAGGAAGCAGAAGCAAAGACAGGCTTGCCACTTGGCCATTCCCAGGAGGAGAAGGAGGGTGATAATCAGTCAAGACCCAGTTCTCAGTCTGACCGGTTCTACGAGTGTGAAGAAGAGGGTCAGTCTGACCCTGAAGATGAAGATGCCTTCAGATATGAAGATGAGGAATATGAAAATTATGATTCAGAAGAGAAATCCAATTATGATGATGATGAAGCTAACTGAAAAGCAGACTGGAGGTCTTGGGGCTCAGGAACCTTTTTCATTGCTGGCAGTGAAATAGATACCAAAGAAAAACCTGGCACTTTGCTACTGATAGAAAATGCAGTGAATTTAAACCTCTTGTCTCAGCAGTCTTTGCAGGACAGAAATTTTGGCTGTTTTCCAGTAAGAAAGATCCAGCTACTAATTTCCACCAAGAAAATAATTTACTTTCATATTAATCTTTATTCTAGTCTTTTGTGACATTAGTGCACCCCTGTTCATAAAATGAACTGCAACCACTCTTTAATAATAATGTCTTTCATGCTGTGTTGGTAAGTACTGAGGTCTTAACACATCCAGCTCTTTCTATGTGCTGGCAAAGCCAGATGAGATTTTGATAAGTAACTTGCCATTATGAGGCCCTCTCAGTCTCAAATATTTCACTACTTGCAGGGTCTGTTCCTGCAATATCCTCTATGATGGTAATGAACAGACCAGATAGAGTGTTTTTAGCAGAGCAGTGGCTTAGGAAGACAATTGTTATGCAGTTAGACAATGCAGCCAAATTAATCTTTTCAGTTCCTCCCTCCTCTTCCCACAGGGTTTGTCTTCTGCCCATTTAAGTGAGCTGAACTAGCCCAGAGATAGGGCAGATGAGTGCCAGGGCTAGAAAAGATTACTGCTTTTGGAGGAAACAAGCCATTATATCAAGTCAGCTACTTTGTCCAGGTAAAATATTAACAGTACTGCAGTCACTGGAGGCTCTCCCTGTAGGGGGAAAATGCCTAGAACACACTGAGAGGAGCCTCTTAATCTTTCACAGAGGTTTTGAACTCTGTGCAAGTAAGGCAGAAGAGTAAGTCAGCAGAACAATGTTATGCCACAGATCTTGTATTACTCTCTAACCAAGCCCCAAAGCTGTTCTTTCAACTCCATTTTGTTCTGAAGAACTCTTCCCATATAATGTAATTCTTCCCAACATAATAACAGATGCTGACAATAATCTTCACGTTTCTTTATTGAGACAAGAAAAATACACTGTAAAGCAAGAATATTATTACGTCTGATAAAAATGTAGCCCAATAGTTCTAACTACATGGAAGTATGGAAAGAAGTGCTTTAGGACCTCTTCTTACACACTTGGGTACTCAGGACTACAGCTACTACACAACAAAGAATAAAAATTGAATGTTTTTTCTTTTCTTTAGATTAGTAGCAGGTTCTTCTATGTTCTTCTATTACTAATTTTATTGCTAAGATGCTATATGCAGTATTAGGAAAGAATGCATTCATCTATTAACAGACCACAAACAAGAATTGCAAATGAGCTTTGTTGGTAGAGAGTACACTCTGACATTGTTCAAAGCAAGTTCATTGAATAGTAAATGCATTTGTTAAAACTACCAGTTTTGCTAAAGCATCTGCAATGATTAACAAAAAGGATATTTTTAAATTATATTTTCCCATGCTGCATGCAAAAGCACTAGCTAAATATGTTATTGCTTCTTCCTCTTCACTTTTACAAGTTGTGTTAACAATGTTTGGAAGTTTTTTAACATTACTACTTTTATTTATTTTTTAAATGTGAGTGTAATTAAAATGAATTTGAAGGTTTTGGGTTTAATTAAATAAATTATTGACTCTGTGTATGTCATACATGAAAATATTAATCATTACTTCACAAGGAAAATGACAGTTTACAATCTGTAGTTATACCTGATACCACAATACAAACTCAAGGTTGGTTTGCTTGTGTTTGTCAGTATTCTATAATTCTGTAGAGTTGTACAATATGATACTGAATTCATAGTCATGTAGTACTGATACTTTAGGAATCAAATTTTTTTGAAATAAGGCAGAGGAGCTCTAAATTATGCTTACTCAAATATTGTTTGAAGATATTTCAAACCAGAAAAAAACAAGGAAGAGTTAGTACAGTTTCTGGAGGTTGCGCCTCAACTTTTTTAGCATTTCTGAAAAAGGAAAGCAGCATTACAAGGGCTAAGGTAATCCAGTTGATAGAGTTTACCTACATTTCCAGTAAGAACTTGACATAATTTGCTAACAAAGGATCTTAAAGAAAGAAACCAAAGTTATTGGAGGAAAAGAAAGGTCTCAATGAACCAATTAAACTTTCAGGAAAGAAGGTCAGTTTTCACAGTGTGAATGCAGTCAGTCATAGACATGCGATGAGATGCAAACTGTTCAGCATGCACTGTCAAAAATTAAACTGCAAAAAAAACATGCTGAAGGATCTTATGACAATGATAGAATAACAGATATAGTTCAGTTTAAATAGCTGCAAAAAATAAGCATGTGATGGTAAAAAAAAATAAATCCTAAACTATACAACTCTATACACCGAAAAAAGCAATTCTGTTGAATCCTGCAAGCAGTCCTGGTACTCCCATCTTAAAAGGGATTTATTATGCATTTGGAATAAGGCAACAAGAATGATCAAAGATAAAGACTGGTTTTCATATGCCAATATATATTAGAATTCTTTAATCTGGAGAAGATATCAAAGCTCAAACTTTGATACATTAAAGGAACCAGCTATGAGCAGCACAGATTTTTAAATAATGAAATTTAAGTAAAAAATATGTTTAGAAATTTTATTTCAAACAAGAAACAGGTAATTACATGTTCCAATAAGGAATTAAAAAGAAATGAAGTAACAAAGAAAAATCAGAGATGAGAGAACAAGGAGAGACAGGTCAGAATTAATCAGACCTCATGAAGCAAAGTACAACACTGGAAAACTGTTCAAACAAAGAATAAGACACATGGGCACCATGCTACCAGGAAATGAACAACAGGCTGGCTTAAAGCCCAAGTCATCACTGGATTTATTTTTTTTTTTTTGTCAGGAGAAAGATTTAAAATTTAGACAAAACAGGAAGAAACTAATAGAATGATGGTACTGAAGTGCAAATTACACTAAAGGAAAAAAAAAAAAGACAAAACTAGTAAATTCAACATGAAAAATCCAAATTTAATACATTACCAGGATGCAGAGTAGCTAGTACCACAGTAAGGTAGAACAGAATATGTAGTACTTTTAGGAGCAACTAACATGGAGGGGAAAAAAATCATTCGATTCGCAAAAGGTTATTTAATAGAAGCATTTTAAGCTCATTAAAGGAAAAAATATGATCATTTATGCTTTCAGGGAAGCTACCTAGCAGGAGAGAAGCAAATAGAAAAGTTTCTCACAGATTATTGAATATTCTGTCTTTAGTATTTTAATTAATGGCCCAAGCAGAGAAGTAGAAACATGTTCCAAAATTTGCAAAGAAAATTAGAAAGGTGTATCCAGAAAAAGGTTTAAAAATATCATATGGGAAGAAGAGGATAACTTTGCATGTAGAGTGCAGTATTAAGTAAGAATTTAAAAGTGCATTTCTGTAATATGTATTCGGCAGCTGAAGTTGTAAGGAGAGAGGCCCTGGTGACTTGTTGAGCAACAGATACTGAACTATGAATTGTGATCATAAAAAAAAGATGATGAAATCAAAGGGTGTGCCAGGCACAATATTTCCAGCAGGACTGGAGGAACAGTACTTGTAAGTCCACAAAACACTACAGACCCCATATTCTGGGTATCTAAGTGATTCTCATGGTACTGACTGTGAAATGGCTTTGTCTGGAAATTCTGTACTGAACTGCCCAGCATTCATCTGTTTGCATTTGCCATAGGTTCCCCTGAGATAAACTGCAGCCAGCCTCACCATGCTGGAGAAGGCTGATGTTACAAAGCCGTCTGAAGGGTCAGATTTGTTGCTTAGCTGCAAGGCATTAGCTTGGAAGTGTTACGTAATTTGTAGAGGATACATGTCCCAGGAAAGGGATATAGACTCTAGAAGTTGAGTGCTCACAGGCAGTACATTTTTTTATGGCAAAGTTCTAGGATCAGGTGAGCCGAGGCTGGAAATGGTCACGACGCTGTAGGACCTGCACTTTAATAAGCCAGCTGTGTTTACTGAAGTTCAGAGACATCAGAAATGGTTTGTTATTAGCAGTAACAAATTTCCCAGGAAAAGAAATATCATTGCCAAGTAAACCAAATGGAATTAAAAAACCCACAGAGAAATAAAAATTACTTCAAGTTACAGCCAGATGCAGTGCCCTGGGGTGTGACTGTCCAGCACCACAGCCATCTAACTTGCATTAAATTCAGTCCTAAAATGTTAAAATATTGACAGGTTGTACATGAAGCCTATTGATATATGTATTTCTAACTCTCTATATTTATGTATATAATTATATATATATTGATGTTTTGAAGAAGCCAGAAGTTTGGATATCATGCTTTTTCTGAGTACAGTGCAGTGCTGTGGTATTGTTCTCAGGGAAGACAATAACAATTTTGAAAGCTAATATTAAAGTGACACCTGAACAAGCATACAACTTTGAAAAACAGGCTCCAAAAAACACAACAGCCTGCTGGGCTTCAGTGAGGCTATGGGAGCAAAAAGACTGTGGACCACTGTACAGCATCTTGAGCTTTGGCTGTGCAACCACCCTCGTGCAGGTGGTATTTCTATCGTTTGGTTTGCCTTCTGAATTTATCTGCATTTCTCAAGCATTCTTTGTATATATGACACAGCTTCCTCCAGAAACCATCTATTCATGTACATAATTACTGAACATCAAGCAGGAGGTTGCATTCTCTTTTTCTTTGAGGAAGAAATTATTACATTGTTTCCTTTTACAGTTGCTCTAAATAAAGAGAATTAAAAAAGAATTAGACTTTTTGAAGGAAATGCTTCAAGTCATCCCTATTTTGAAAGGATTTAATTATAGTCTCATTTAGAATCCTCAGGCTTCTGGAATGGCAGAAAGCAAAATATTTACCTGAGCTTAGCAGATAACAGGCAATCTAAAGATCAAAACTTATATTAAAATGTTTTCCTAACATATGTGTATACAGTTGCCTACAAATCTAAATCAAACATCAGTTTTGTATGCAGAATACATTTGTCCAGGAATACTAATTAGATGGCACAGCTGCATGCTTACAAACATTAACATGCAGATAAAACTAGAAACATTTTGATGTCTCTCCCCACTTTTCAGAGGAATTTCAGTCTTACATCTCTGGTTGCATAAGATTTGATAATTACTTGGCATTGGGAAGAGAAAACCAAAACAAACAAAAAACTCTCCAGCAAAACTCAAAATTGTTTCTTTCTTTAATAGGAATTTCAAGTATTTGAGGAATGCCAGATCAGAACTAAGACTTACAACAGGATCAGGAAATTTCCCATCCCTACTGTATACAAAAAAACCCCTGGCAGTCAGATGAAGCAGCACAGAAATCAGGGAACACGTGAAAAAGGCAAAATGCACAAAAGTTGTAGGATCTGATGAACTGATTTAGATAGGAGTTTTGTATTTAGGAATAGCAGCATTAAGAGGCTTCCACTCTGCTAATAAGTGTGCACAAACCCACAGAAAAAAATCCCCAATCCAATTTTACCAGACATCCCTACACACTTCTGAGGAAATACATCATATTTACTCAGAGAAAATCCTTTCAGAGACAGCTGAGCTTATAAAACGTGCCCAAAGAGCACAAGCTTTGTCTTCCCCTAGCCTTTTTTTTCCTCCTTTTTTTCCAGACCCTTTCATTGAGTTAAATTAACTCACTAAAATATCCCGACTAAAAGAACTAAGTCAGGTTAGGAGATGACAGGGACAAGCAGGACTTCACCCTTCTAGTGCTGGCCAGTTACAATCAGTGTCTCACAGAACTGCATTCCAGGATTAGCCACATGAGAAAATCCCCCCGTGTGCTTAAGTGGCTGTCATACAGAGAAAAGAGTTGTTTATAGGCAAGAAATACTGTTATTTTCTGGTCATTAAGGCTCCAAATGTGACAGTGTTTCATTTCATTAAATTGCGCTGTGGCAGCTGGTTGTCAACAGCATTAAACCCAGGCATATTTGCATTTGCACAGCTCAAAACATGCTACTAATAGTTAGGGCTTCCTAACAATAAGCCAATTACTAACAATAGTTAGGCAGGTTAACAATAAGAAGGTTAGTAAGATTAAGCAGGTTACCAATTAATAGTAAGTAATGACACAACTAACGTAGCTATGGAATTCTAGTTGCCAGCATAATGAATTGTTGCAGACCATCCCTTTACCACATTATTCAGATCATTACTGTTTCCAAACACAGCCTTCCACACTTCCAGATGCATGTAGTTCCCATGAAAAACTTATGTCAACTTGGTATACTTTTTTATGTATATTTCATTCCATCCTACGTTTTCTAAAATTGATAAAAGATACACAGATTATATTTGTAACAAGTAGTAAAGGCAGGCAAATTAAAATCAGATCTTAAGCTGTTAATGTCTGTGTCTCATTCTGATTAAGTTCTGCTCTGGAGAGCTCAGTCCAGTAATAGCTTTATCCCTGAAGGTACTGGAATAACCAAGGTCACCATCACAGCAGGTCAAGCAATGAGCTCCCAGGTCTAATACTGAAGGGGCCACACAAACGCTAGGTGTGAGTTAACACATTTCTTGATGACAACCCAGTTTGGGGTTTTGAACTCAAAAGAGTTTCTAAGAAAAAAAAGCAGCACTAAATACTACACAGCAGAATCTCAGCTCAAAGTGCTAAGGCTGCTCTGACTGACACAAAGGGCCTGTTTATCACACCACTGCAAATTATCCATTATTAAGAAACACCTATTGATAGATTCTTAAAGTTTATGCTACTGCAAACCTGGCAGTCAGACCAGAAGCATGTAGATGCCAGAGCTGAGATATTAAGCAATTAAGGAAATGTAAAAAAAAAAAAAAAAAGTAAAATGTAAAAAAAAAAATTCCAGATTTGCCCACGTTTGAGATTAGAAAAGATTATTACTTTCTGCAAACCCCTACCCATTTAATTTCCTCAGTGAGAACTTCCCATATCCCTTGCCTGTTAAGTAGATTCTATGACTGTGCATGTTTTGAACATAGGCAGTGATGCCTCTACAATTTACATACCTGACCCAATGCCCATTGGCCTCTGCTAGGAAGTTGGTAACCTTGCTGTGTTCTCAGGAGCTGCTGAGGCAGATATAGCCAAAGGAGACTTTATCGAGCACTTTCTATAGCTCTTCTACCTTAATCACAAGCAAACTGTCCTCTGATTTTAGCTACTACATTAACACATGAAAAAAACCCACTATCCAGTCAGCTTGTTATGTTTCTGAAGTTACAAGGCACAGGGATATTTCACAATGTAGCCACTCTGCATGGGCTAATTTCCAAATGGGATTAGCTGGAGAATACCCAGTCATTGACACATTTAGCATTAGTGAGGCAGTAAGTATACTGGGTAATATTCACCTTTGTGTAAAGATTAAGTAGGAAAAAGTTGCTCATTTTTATTCAACAGCAAGTTCTCTTTTAGACACCTCACAGATGGTACATCGCCAAAGTCTATCATCTACCATCTGCCCCCCTCACCCTAATACAGAGCCAGCAACTCCAAAATGCAGGTCAAACCCCATTTTAGGCCACATAGCTAACTCAGCACTGTTTACCTGTGAAACACACTCAGTTTAACACTAAATGAAAAGAAAATCCACTCTGGAAGGTATTTCTGTGAAATTAGTTCCTGCATAACTCCTCTCTCAAGAACAGAGTTGCCACATCCCAAAGGAATTCACCACTCCCCTCTTGCTGTGGCTGGCAGGTGCAGGCACAGGAAACCCAAGTGGGGGATGCCCAGGTGTGCCAAGGGTCTTCCAGCATGCAGCCTACAGAGCACTTTCCACAACATTCTCACAGGGCATGTAAAACACCTACGACACCTGCAGAAAGTTTTAAATTCCTCAGGCCGAAGTTCTGGAAGGGTTAAGTATTAGGAAAAAAGGGTGAAGTGTCTTCTTCATGGCAACTAACCTGTGAGATTCCTAATTGTTTATCAAAAGGGACTGAAAACAAGCAAAAGAAACAGCCCATCACAATTTTTCATCTACATTCGTAAATCACCTTGCAGGAAACCAAGTAGTTTCCATGATGTGGTACATTTATCATTTTTTCTTTTTTCACTAATAGTTTTATTGAAACGTCAGTAAAACATTATCTAAACAGCATAGGAATGCTGAAAATATGCTTTCCTTTTCTACTGTGAGTTGTATTCCAACCTAACTCCCCATGAGTGTTCCATTCATACATTACCATTCAACACAGTCCTTCAACTCTGCTATTTCCTTCAGGAAAGAATACCATAAAATAATGGAAATTATCATAACTTGATAAATTATTTTTTATTAGTGCATACATGTCTGTGGGTTGCATTAATGAGAATAAAGGGCTGAGGCTGCGTGACACACTTGATAAAACACTTGTGAAACTTTTTTCTTAACCAACCTATGGTTTCACAGACCAGTTTGCAATTACTTAAAATTACTTAAAAGTTTGCCTCAGGTGAAAATGAACAGTTCCTCTCCTCTCTCATGGCCACTTATTAGATAATATTTGTGTTTCAGCAACATCTATAATATGTTACCTCATCAACAGTATGACTGCAAAATCCTCTCATTGTCCTGTTGCAAAGCCTTGTATGAAGGGATTTTTGAGGTGCAAGAAAACAGCACAGCCTTCCCTCTAATGCTAGTTAAAATCCTCTGAAATGTAGATAGAAGGAGAAAATAATGCCCTCCAAAATGCACTCTCATTCCACAGAAAGGTGGAGGAGAGGAGACAGAAAATGATTTTTCTATTTTCCCCAATGCCTCAATTCAGTTTAATTCTTTCAAATTTCTACAAATTTTCACTCAGTTCAGTGTCCTGATCTGTTCCCTAGCCACTCATGCTGCTTGTGCTATTACAAGAGAGAAATGAAAATAATAAAAAAGTGGAGGAAAAAACAACCTCTTTTAGCTGCAATACCAGCCTAACATGTGCCTGAAAACCTCCCTGAGGACTGAAATGCTCTGCAGTCACAGGGGTCTGTTTGGCTATAAAGCAGAAGTGATTGAAACAGAAACACCAAAAACGAAAAACATTGTCAACATCAGACTTTCTTTCAGCAAGTAAAATCAATACCCTCAATACTGATTTTCCAAAGAGAAAGTATCCCTTTTGAAAAAAAGAATCCTAGCAGAACAGATAGAAAATCTACATTCCAATGGACATTATAATTTTCCACAAGGGAACTATGAGAGTCTTTTAGGTTTGTTTGTGTTTGCTTTCTTTTTTTGGGGGTGGATGGGAGGGGATTGTGTGGAATTTTTTTAGAACTTCCTGCCACACAAGCTCTTTGGACTCTGTATCCCATTTTGCTGCAGAATGTCTGCTTATGTCCCAGGCACTCAGAAAACAATCATAACAAGAAGTATTGTACTCGGTACTATAAACAAGGGTAGAATGAAATAGAAAGATTAAGGTAAAAATAATTAAAATAGAACTCTGTTCTTTCCAAAGGAAATAACATTATTTTTACCCCAGCGTCTTTTGTAATTGTGATAACAAAGGTCTATTTTAGGCCATATCATATGACATTTGGAATCAGGAAACCCTGGTACAAAGGTGCTTGCATTTTCATAGAATCATAGAATCGGCTGGGTTGGAAGGGACCTCAGAGATCATCAAGTCCAACCCTTGATCCACTACCGCTGCAGTTACCAGACCATGGCACTGAGTGCCACATCCAGTCTCTTTTTAAATATCTCCAGGGACGGAGAATCCACCACTTCCCTGGGCAGCCCATTCCAATGCTTGATCACCCTCTCAGTAAAGAAATTCTTTCTAATATCCAACCTAAACCTCCCCTGGCACAACTTGAGACCGTGCCCTCTTGTCTTGCTGATAGTTGCCTGGGAAAAGAGACCAACCCCCACCTGGCTACACCCTCCTTTCAGGGAGTTGTAGAGAGTGATGAGGTCTCCTCTGAGCCTCCTCTTCTCCAGGCTGAACAGCCCCAACTCCCTCAGCCTCTCCTCATAGGATCTGTGCTCGAGTCCCTTCACCAGCCTAGTTGCCCTCCTTTGGACCAGCTCCAGGACCTCGATATCCTTCCTGAACTGAGGGGCCCAGAACTGGACACAGTACTCGAGGTGTGGCCTCACCAGCGCTGAGTACAGGGGCAGAATCACTTCCTTGGACCTGCTGGCCACGCTGTTCCTGATACAGGCCAGGATGCCATTGGCCTTCTTGGCTACCTGGGCACACTGCTGGCTCATGTTCAGCTTCCTGTCAATCCAGACTCCCAGGTCCCTTTCTGTCTGGCTGCTCTCAGCCACTCTGTGCCCAGCCTGGAGCTCCCCATGGGGTTGTTGTGGCCAAAGTGCAGGACCCGGCACTTGGCCTTGTTGAACCTCATCCCGCTGGAATCAGCCCAACTCTCCAGTCTGTCCAGGTCCCTCTGCAGAGCCCTCCTGCCTTCCAGCTGATCCACACTTCCCCCCAGGTTAGTGTCATCTGCAAATTTTCTGATGATGGACTCAATCCCCTCATCTAAATCATCAATAAAGATATTAAATAGAACTGGGCCCAACACTGATCCATGGGGGACACCACTGGTGAGTGGCTGCCAACTGGATGCAGCACCATTCAGCACCACTCTCTGGGCCCGGCCCTCCAGCCAGTTCCTAACCCAGCACAGAGTGCCCCTGTCCAAGCTGTGGGCTGACAGCTTTTCCAGGAGAATGCTGTGGGAGATGGTGTCAAAGGCCTTGCTGAAGTCCAGGTAGACTCCATCCACAGCCTTCCCCTCATCCACCAGGCAGGTCACCGGATCATAAAAGGAGATCAGGTTGGTCGGACAGGACCTGCCCTTCCTAAACCCATGCTGGCTGGGTCTGATCCCTTGCCCATCCTGTAGGTGCCATGTGATTGCCCCCAGGATGATCTGCTCCATAAACTTGCCAGGCACTGAGGTCAGGCTGAGGGGCCTGTAGTTTCCCGGGTCCTCCTTCCGGCCCTTTTTGTGGATTGGCGTGACATTCGCCAACTTCCAATCATCTGGGATGTCCCCAGTGAGCCAGGACTGTTGGTAGATGATAGAGAGAGGCTTGGCGAGCTCTTCTGCCAGCTCCCTCATCACCCTTGGGTGGATCCCATCTGGTCCCATAGACTTGTGGGGATCCAAGCAGCTCAGTAGGTCACTGTTTCCTCCTGGATTACAGGGGGGCTGTTTAGATTCTTGTTTCTTTCTACAAGCTCCAGAAGCCAGCTGTCCTCAGGACAACCTGTTTTACTGTTGAAAACTGAGGCAAAGAAGGTGTTAAATACCTCTGCCTTTTCTTCATCTTTGATAACTATATTCCCGCCCATGTCCAGTAGAGAATGGAGGTTTTCCCTGCCCCTCCTTTTGCTATTGATATATCTGTAGAAGGACTTTTTGTTATCCTTCACAGAGGTGGCGAGATTCAGTTCAAGTTGTGCCTTTGCCTCTCTAATTTTCTTTCTACACAACCTAACTATATTCCTAAATTCTTCTTGAGTAGCTAGTCCTTTTTTCCATAATCGGTAGGCTCTCTTCTTTACCCTAATTTCTTTCAAGATCTCCCTGTTCAGCCAGACCGGCATCTTCCCCGCCAGCTCGCCTTTCGGCACACCGGGACAGCCTGCTCCTGTGCTTTCAAAACTTGCTTCTTGAAGTACGTCCATCCCTCCTGGACCCCGTTGTTTTCAAGGGCTGTTTCCCGGGGTACACTCTGAATCACTCTTCTGAATAGGCCAAAATCTGCCCTCCAGAAGTTCAACGTAGAGGTTTTATTGATGGCCCTCCTTGCATCCCTGTTTATTGAAAACTCTATTATTTTGTGATCACTGTGTCCCAGACGTCTGCTGACCACCACATCTCCCACCAGCCCCTCTCTGTTTGTGAACAGGAGGTCTAGCGGGGCTCCATCCCTGGTAGGCTCATTTACCAGTTGGAGCAGGAAATTATCCTCTATACACTCTATGAATTTCCTAGACTGCGTCCTCTCTGCTGTGTGGAGTTCCCAGCAGATATCCAGCAGGTTAAAGTCACCCATGAGAACAAGGGCTGACGATTTTGAAACATCCGCCAGCCGCTTGTAGAATAATTCATCACCCTCATCATCCTGGGTGGTCTGTAACAGACTCCCACCAGGATATCAGCCTTGTTGGCCTTCCCCCTGATTCTGATCCACAGCACTCAACCTTATCGTTACTGACTTCAACTTCTACAAAGTCAAGAGACTCTCTAACATATAGAGCTACCACTCCACCTCTCCTACCCTGCCTGTCCCTTCTGAAGAGCCTGTAGCCACCCATGGCAGCACTCCAGTCATGGGAGTCATCCCACCACGTTTCCGTGATAGCGACTATATCGTAACTTTCCTGCTGCACGATGGCTTCCAGCTCCTCCTGTTTGTTGCCCATGCTGCGTGCATTGGTGTACATGCACTTCAGCTGGGCTGCTGATTTGGGTCTTAACTTGGGCTGTCCACCCTTGGGCTCCTTTCTGGAGAGCCCAGTTTTGACCCTATCCCCCTTCAAACCTAGTTTAAAGCCCTCCTTATCAGAGACTAGGTTTGATAAAATTTGGCCCATGCTCAAAAAACCCAAAGTTCCGCCGGTGGCACCAATCCCTTAGCCACCTATTGATATGATAGGTTTTCCTACTCCTCTCTTCACTCATCTCTGCTACTGCAGGAATTGAGGCGAACACCACCTGTGCTCCTGACCCATCAACTAAACGACCCAGTGCCTTGAAGTCCTTTTTAATTGTCTTAGTACTTCTTCCATTAATGTCATCACTGCCAGCCTGGACTACCAACAGTGGATAATAACCAGAGGGCTGAATTGGCTGGGGGAGTCTCCTACTAATATCCCTCACCTGGGCACCAGGAAGGCAGCAGACCTCCCTGTGGGATGGGTCTGGTTGACATATAGGGCCCTCAGTTCCCCTCAGAAGGGAGTCACCAACTACAACTGCCCTTCTTTTTTAATTTGTAGCTGTAGTTGTAACCCGTCTGGTAGATGGGGGGCAAACAGGAGACCTTCCAGACAGATCTTCCTCTTGTCTGTCCTCTTCCTGATTCTCTGAGTCCAGGGCCTCATATCTGTTCTCTAAGGACACCTGGGGAGATGGTGGGGGTTGGGAGGGGATTCTTTTGCCTCTCTGATGAGGGAATGTTTCCATTCCCTCCCATCCACCTGGTTTGCTCCAACTGCCTGATGGCAGGAGGGGCAGGGCTTCACCATCTCCCTCTGGACTTCTCTTGGGTTAGAAAGGGTGTGATTCCACCAGTCAATTTCCCTTTCACTGTCCCTAATACTTCTTAGTCTCTCTACCTCGTCCTTGAGCTCTGCCACCAGGCACAGCAAGTCATTCACCTGCTCGCATCGCACACAGACCCCACTCACACTGTCCTCTGGTGCTAACACGAGGCTCAGGCACTCTACACAGCCAGAGGCCTGAACAGCTAAGTCCCTCTTGCTGTCCCTCTTCAGGGGTTCCGCCTGTGTGGACACACCCTGCGTCTTAACAGCACCAGGTTTTGCTTTTTTGGAAACCATTGCTCCGTCAAGAGAGCTGGGAGGTGGCTGTGCCCCTCCTGCTTGCCCTGCCTGCACAATCTGCCTCGCTAACTGCCGTGCCACGTTCTGTTTGCCTGCTCCTGTTCGTTGCGCTCAGGGTCGCTGGCGCTCCTTGCATCCCTTTATATCCCTCTCGGCAGTGCTGGGTGTTGCCCCCTTATCAGCAGATGATTGGCCTCACCTGAGAGAACCAGCAGAAGGTGAGGCAGCTCTTCGCAGCCCTTTACAGCCCTCTCGGCAGTGCTGGGTGTCACCCCCTCATCAGCAGATGATTGGCTTCACCTCAGAGCACCAGCAGAAGGTGGGGCAGCTCTTCGCAGCCTTATATAGCCCTCTCGGCAGTGCCGGGTGCCGCCCCCTTATCAGCGGATGACTGGCCTCACCTGAGAGCACCAGCAATGTATGTCTGCATTGTATGTCTGGGAAAAGCACTGTAGATTTCAAAGGGCTTGCTAGAGGTTAACCAAGCTGACTCAGGGGCATGTTTTTTCTATACCACAACTCTGATACCAGCACTTGGAGATTTATGCAGGTGACTTGTTGGAATATCTCAGCTCATCTAAATAAAGTTGTCCCTTTTGCAGTGGGGCAGGTTCAGCAACTAACTGCTGTTCAGACCCAGATCCTACATAAATCTCTATCCCTCTTTTGAGGGATATGTGTCAGAAAAACACTCAGCAGCACATTTCCAAGCACTTTCTCCCAGCAAGCCCCATACCTTTGACTTTACAGAAACAGTAAAAATTCACTTCTCAGTATTTGACTTACTAGAAGAAACAAAATTATCACACTTAAAGCACCAAAGTGTTGAGACGTTTTAACTGCTGCCCCAGTGTTTTGCCAGGAAAAATTAATCTTCACTTCCAACATCATCATAGCATTTCTCTTTACACTCTATTAAATACAAAATTCCCATTGGGATTATATGCACCTTTCCTAGTGGGAACACTGAAAGATCCCATTAGTTATTCTTTACTGTAAAAGCTAAAAAGTTGTCTCTATTCAATACCAACCGATAAGAGAAACCCTCTAATCCCCCCTTGCAACTGCCTTCTCCTCTTTTGTCATCTCTCCCATTACAGGAAGCAAGCAAAAAGCCTTTCTTTCACATACTTCAAAAGTCAAAACACTTGTGAGTAAGTAATGGAAAGAAAACTGCTGTACACTGGCACACCTACATCAACACATCCACATTTCCTCTGATAAGCACTTTATCGTTTTCCAGAACCAAGATTTTTCCTTTTTCCCTTTCTTTGTCCCTATAACCCAGCACTGTAGGGGAACACTCTGGCCAAGAGGTATGCTCATTTCCTGTATTATCTTAAGACCATGATGCTGAATCTTCCTGCTCTGAATTACTTTAAAATAAAGAAGTTTTAAGTACCTTTAAAAATCCAAGACTGACTCTACACCAAAGTCACTCCCTTAAGGAGCAATAGCAACATAAACACTAGAGTTGAAATACACTGAATCCCTCCCAGCTGCCCAATGGCATTATCAGCTCTGGCAAAGGATTCCTCCACAAGGAGAGCCTGGAGTTCATTCCAGTGTGTGGGTCACCAGAAAGACAAAAAGCTCATGAGCTTTTGAACAAATTAAATTTGTGGTCAGAGACAAAAATAGAATTGGTGAATATCCAAGACAGACTGCCTTCATTCTCATAATATATTTGGCCCATGGAAAAAACAGAATATGGAGTGTTGTGCTGTCTAATGGAACAGATGTCAGGAAACTTTTAGGATGATGAAAATAGCTGGTTATTTCAAAGCACCAATGGGCAGTGGCTATACCCGGACAGAACAGTGACAAAACAGTTTTCTTCATTTCCTCTATCAAAGATGTGAAGCTATATGTCACAGACACCTTACCAGGAGATGCAGGATAGTAGATGCATTATCATAGGAAGGAATCAATTCGGTCAGTAAAGGATTTGATATCTGCTGATAGTTAGAAAACTGCTTCTACAGAGCAAGCTGTTCTTCCTGGATAATTGAGAAATACGAGTTTTATTGAGCTTCTAAATACACAGATACATGTATAAATAATATTGGCTAACTGCTAGACATTAAGAATGTTTTATGGGTTTAAATGTTCTCTTCTTTTGTTCTTCCCTTCTCAAGAGTGTATCTAATAGCTATGGGGAGAACAAGAGGCATGTAAAAGAGTTGTGAATTCCTCCCTCAGCAGGGGTCTGGTATACAAAGCTTAAAACAGAGTACTCACTCACAGACTCTATTGAGCAGCAAAACATTATTCAGTCAGCTCTTTTTGACCCACTGGTGGGTGACAGAACAGTGGCTTTCTGGCTTCTTCATCCATAAAGTGCAAATAGTATTAATCCACATTCTCTAGACTTGACGAGATTACTGGGCTGAAAGGCCCAGTAATAACTAAGACATTCTGAGGGAAGAACAGGCAGACTTTCATTGTCTCCCACAAATCTAGGTTCTGATCAGGACAGACAGTGAGGCAGAAATGCACATTTTCTGATGCAGAACTGTCTGCATCAGACCTCCCTGGCAGTGTTTGTAGAGTCTCAGGGGGCTGGAAGATGGGCTGCAGTCTTCATGGGACAGGCCTGGAACAGGCCAGCAGCACAGGCTCTCCTGCCAGAGCATACGCTGAGCAATGACCAGCAGCCACACTTCAGGAGAACTAAACTGACCCTCAAGTTTGTGAAGTGTATCAAAGAGGTGAAACAAATCAAAAGGTACTTCAGGATCACCATCTCCATTTGGATGTGGGATCCACTTGATGCAAGTCTTCTAGATGTGCATACATTTTGCGCTGTGGTTCATCTCACCAAGTAGTCTCAAAAAAATGCAAATTGGATTCTTCTTGGATCAAATCAACAAAAAGATGCATCCCAGCCACCACTAGGCAGCCGGTCCCAAGGACTGAAGAGCTAGTCAGCTGCAAAACCCTTGAAACACTTAACAATCAAACATCAGGTTGGCGATGCAGGTAAAGCCTCCAAGCACAGACCAAAGCCGCCGCGGAGGGCATCCAGCAGGTGGCAATCTGCTGATAGCAGTGACACCAAAGTGAGCAGGAGGTCCCACTTCTGGCAAAGGGCTCAAGGACAAACTCTTGAAAGAGGAAGACAGTGTGGGGAAAAAGTGCTTAAGCTTTACGTTATCTACTTATTTTCTTCTTAAGAAGTTCAGACAAAGCCAGCACAAACTATGCAGATAGACTTACTTGTTGTTATGGATAAAGTATTTTCTTAATGGTGTAAAAGCACACAGCTTTTCCACGAGGCAACATCTAACTTTCACTTCACCTATTCCTTAAAAATTGTTCTATTAAGATGCAATTTAAAGTATGAGACAAACTTAGTGGTATTATTCCAAGTAATCAGTTTTGTCCACAATCAAACAAACAATGAACCTTTGTTACCACCAGTGTAATCAGGAAGTGAAAATGCTGCCAGACACCTGTGTTCAATTATTTGAGAATATCCATTGAAAAGGAAACCAAAATACCCAGCAGACATAATCCATACTATCAAAACTAGAGGCTCTTATCCCTTCCCCTTGTCTCAAAAAATATTAGAAAAGATGTGATTCCTATAAACAGGAGCTCAACATGGCTCTGTATGGAAGGGTTGAATGACTCCAATACACCCATTTCTGTCTAGAAGTCCCTCTGTCATGAAATACACTCTACTGTACACTGACAACAAGCATAGGAAATTAAACAAAAACAAAACAAAACAAAACAAAACAAAAAAAACAAAAAAAAAAAAAACAAAAAAACAAAAAAAACAAAAAAAAAAACCACCAAAAAAACCTCAAAAAAAACCCAAACCCAAAACCAAACAACAAAAAAGGCAAAATCTCCTACAGCTGAAAGGCAGATGATTTCCTTTCCTTTTGGAAAGCATACCTCTTCATTCTCTTCATCTGAAGGTGTCTTATGTTACATCTTTTCCATTCACCTTGCAGGTTCACAACCCTTTTCTGCAAGGCCTCCATTTCTCTTCCGGACTGCAAAACGCATTTCTCATACTTGTTCTAGATCCTTCTATTCTCTACTCAGTTTGGACAGTCTGAACCTTCAGCTGAGGGGACCTTTGTAGTAGGCAATTAACTTTGATTTGTTTTCCAGTTTACTGTCTCCAGTACTATCCAAATTAAAACTGAATTTTCCAAACATTAACATAGGCAGTAAACCTGTTTCTCTCAGAAGCATTCAGACGATAACAGAGAAAAAAACAATCATCTTTTTTCTCTTTTATATATCAGGAAACTTGGAAGCTGCATGGCTTGTGGTGTACAGGTTCACAATCTAGATAGCAAATCCATAGCTTAACTGGGATCTAAAGTCAGTGGCAGAGTTTTTGAAGAGTTTAGGCTTGTAATCTACAATCACACGTATGCTTTAGAAAACACCTCTCCAGCTTTCCTAACCTTCCACTAACACCCAGTGTTGACCCAGAAGTGTATGGGTGTGCAACTTCACTAAGTTCAGCACACCTCAACATGATCCCTGCACCACTGCGCTATGAGTATCCCTTCTGAATTCTTGAAAATAAAAATGCTGTAGTCTGATGGGGTTTTTTCCCCATCAGGTTTTTTCCCACCCACAAGACAGGGAGTGAATTCTCTCATGTGAGCAACTCAGTTATTCAAAATGCCTCCCTTAGTACATTACTAACAGCCACGTAAGTGCAAATGCCTATATAATGCAAAAAACATTACAGAACATGGTCAATGGTCTCCTGAAACTAGCCCATACATAAAACAGGTCAAAGTGTAGGTCTCCCTCTTTCCCTTCCCCTTCTCTGCCTGCTAGTCCTTCTATCAATTGTTCTCATTTCCAGAAAAATTGGCATCTTCCACATCAACAGAGGACAGGTGTAAAAGCAAAAAAACCCAAACAAACACCCTCACTTTTTAGATGAGGGAAGCACCAGGATTTTAGTAACACATGAAAGTGGTCTTTAGAAGAAAAACAAAATAAAACCAAGAAGTACGAACAGAATTAAGTTGGTTTTTTTATACAGTCTTGTTCCTCATAACTAACAGCCTCAAATTCAACTTGGTTTTATGGAGCTTTTATAAATTTCAGTTTATACCAGTAAAAGTCAGGAGTAGCAGTCTGAAATAAATAGAATTGCACTTTTCAAATGTAGCACAAGCAGCATGTCAGTGCATGTCCCTGCTTGCTCTTTCTTGAAAGACTACAAAGCATATTTAGGAACCACAATTCGATTACAATTAGACTAATGGCAAAAATTTTGACTTTACTGTTCTTGCATTTGGATTTTCAAGTAACCCCTTCTTTTCTTTGAATTCTTCTGAACAGAAACTGCAGTTTGTCTTCAGTTAAAACAGAAAGAGCAGAAGATCAATAAAGATTTTAATCAAAATAACAATAGTAAAATCTCTAGTAAAATTTCTTTAAAAATAGTAAAATAGTAAAAATGTCTCACAGAATCATAATTCATACTTTCCACAGAGGTGATTTTAAAAGCCTTTCTTAATAAATAACTTTCAGTTATAAATTAAAATACAGCCTCATGAAAACATCTGTCTGTACAGCTGGCCACATTTTACAGACTGGGTGACACTACAGTAGTATTACTCATTAGACTGAAAGTTTTTTTTCAGAAAGCTTCACATCTGCTACAGAACCACAATTAATTAAACCTAAATAAAAAGAGGCCTACTATTATTTCCATACACACAGTCATAGGATTATCAAAATCAGAGTCACCAGAGCATTGCATCAGTGTTTTGCAACACCATAAATCACCATTTAAGGGCTTTAACTGATATTTAACATGCAGTCTCCAACCCAGGGTGAGAAATACCCAACTTTACTTCCAATTTCTCTCTTAGTCTAGTCACACTTCTTGCAACATACAGGGGAAGGACAGTTTATTATGCACAGTTCAAGATTACACAATTAAAATAATCTCTCATCTCCAAACCCTTAAAGGCCAAACTATTACTTACTAACTATGGGCCAACTAAGAGATGAGATTGGGAAAAGCATTGTCTTAAAACAGAACCTGGAAACTCCACACAGCTATACAGAGAAAGAAAGGATGCCAGGAGTCCTTCCAGCACACCATTTTTTGCCTTCCTGGTGGCTCTATCAATTTTTTAATGAGTGAGTTAGCAGCTGTGTCATCAGACTCCTCTAGAACAGATAATTTCCCACGGAGTAGGTTAACCAAGCTCTGATTTTTGCCACCTTTGCAGCTGCCTACATTTAATACAAGCAAAAATACAGTAATTTTAACTGTGTGGCATCATGTGAAAGCTCTAATCAACAGCAGGAGCTTTAAGGCTGCCCCCTTTTTGCAGACTCAGGAAGAAACTACATTATATGCTTGCATACTACCAACACTTCATACATGAGAAACACACACCTAACTCACTTTTCACTTGTTATATTTTACAGCTAGAAATAAAAGCCATAGGAATTAGAGAAAGTTGTTATGTATTGATTTAAGCCTATTCATTTGGACCTACTCAGGAAAAAAATCAAATATTTTAGACTCCACAGAAGTTTGGTGAACTTACCCAGAAAAAACACATATCCACCATGTGTATATGGGTTTTCACAGTATGCCACAAAAACACTGACAGGAATAGAAAAACATCTATATTAGACTTGATAAGCACTACCTGACATCAGGAAGCTCTTCGTAGGTTGATATTTGATCCATCTCACTTCACAGACACAGCTTCATACTCAATGACAAAAGCAGTTTTCAGGGGAGCTGGAAACATAAGTGATGTGGGTTAATTTTGATACTGACTGTTCAGCAGCATCAGGAGTATGGAGCAAGATGTTGAGGCACTGCACTCTCTTCACATCCCTTCAAAGGGTTTGGTCTTAAAAGCTTCCCCATATTATAAAAAGCAATGGTAGCAGTAATGCTCAGAACAAAAACATTAGGAATAATGTATTAGGGAAGCTGTGTTGGAGTTAAGTATGCTTACGTGGAGAAATATAACATATTATTTCTACAGCACTTAGCAGAAAAGTATTAGGTAGCACAAGGAAAAGAACACCTCTGCAGAGAAGAAAATTAGTGTTTTGTAAAGGTCTTTGGTGGATCATCATCCAAGAACCAAACTCTGCTTCCTTAAATCAGATAGCCCAAAAGGTCTTGTATTTTTGTGGGACTGCACCTGACAGTACCCTGAGCAGGACTGTGCTCCTGTTCACTTCTGTCCAGAAAAGATGCCACATAAAATTATGTTTCTGGAATCTTAATCCAAATTTTCACTGCTGTATGGGAAAGGTTTGCATATGACAAAATCATAATGATTAATTTCAAGCCTTACAGGTACTTTAATGTATTTAAATAAGGACTTATCTATGATTCCAAAGTGATTTAATGAACTGATTTTATCAGCATTTCTACCTCCCAATTCAGAAAAACACTGCAGTGTGACTAATTCCACTCAGAGAAGAAGAAAAAGTATTCAAAACATTACTTCTTAATAGGAACAGTGCCTCTTAATCCCTTCTTCAGTGTCTTATTAACATTTCTGATATTAGGCAAATACCAAAGTCCAGACCCAAAACATACCTGCAGGTCTCATTACTGCAATATGGTTTTCAGTAAACAAATACGCATTTTTTTTAAGCATTTTTAAATTTAAAAAAAATTTTTCAAAAATACATCTTTTGTCAGCAGTATCCTGTATCAAACACTGAGGGGTACACTATATTTGTAAAACTGTTTTAGTAACTTTCTGTCCATCTGTCTGACTTTAAATGCCTATGTGCAACTTAAGCCTTATTGTGAAATTAAGGAAGCTGAATAGATACAATGAAAGCTATGTTACATACAGTTCTGCAATCAAGCAAGAGAGCAATGCACTTGATTATTATAAGGTAAAGAATTTTTGCAGTCAGAAGTGCAGGAAACCATAGAATCACAGAAAACTGGATTTGTTAACCTAGCCACAATGACATGCAAAGTTTAAAGACATATACTTTTTTTTTTTAGAAACAAAAGTACAAGGTTTAGTATAAAAATGTGTTTAAATGCAGCTGATTTGTAAAAGAACAGCCTTTTTTCTTATATTAGCTCTTTTTTTATGACCTATATTTAGAACAATCACTTTACTTATCAGTCTGGACTTCAGAAAAGCACTTCATATGAGGAATTAGTTAACATGAAGATATGTATACTATTGTAAGGTGGGACACAGCAAGCCAGCAGAAAGATGAAATGGAAAGCATTAGACTAAGGGAAGGCTGAAATTTAATTTCATTTCATAACCTTTCAAATAAATAGTAGAGAAAGAGAGGAAAGGAAAGAGTGCTAATGGCACATGTCTGGCAAGACTCAGCTAGAAGGTATCAGCTTAATTTATGTTCAAACTTCCAGTTGCTAGATATTTTAGATCTGATAGCATGGCCCAATATCACACAACCATTTAAGAACAAAGCCAGAAATAAAACAAAAGAAAACCCACAATTCCCTATTCCTTCTAAGTGCGTTTAATTGACAGATTTTTAACAGCATGTAGATGCCTAACTTCCACACCCTCAAAACACAAAGTCTAACCTTTTACAAAGCAGCTATGAGATCAACACTCCCATTTACTCTATGGAAGCAGATATTTAAAAGGCTACAAATATGCCTTAAAGGAGGCAAGAAGTATTTCCTGTGTTTTTCATGCACTGAACCTAAACACACGGGAGCCTGAAGGCCAGTCTTCATAGACACTACAATGAAATACATTCAGTAAAAATCCTGCCCCTAGAAATGAATTAGAAATCAGTGCCTCTGAATTCCTACCCAGATTCAATTTTATAGGCAACTAAATGGCATAGAGAGTTCTGTTCAACAGCTGACACTCCCAATTTAAACAGCATCGCAGACAGAATAAGATTCCAGTATTAGTAGCAATTACTACTTTCGTGGAACGATAAAGTGTTAAGACATACACAAACCAAAATAGCATTTTGATGTACAGTAAGAAGAGATTACATTGTTACTGTTGACCATCTGCTAGAACAAACTTGGAGCAACAGATGATGAGCCAAAAATCACTTCTGGTACAAAAGAACAGAGTTCCACTGACTTCAGGAAACTTAGCCCAATGTTTCTGTGTATTGCAGATTAGTAAAATGACACTCCCTTTAGTCTAGTAGAGGTTAAACAAGGTTAAAAACAAAGATTGATATAGCATACTCAGAGCAATTTATTATTTTCACTACAGATACATTTGTAGATGCTGAAAGTCAAGTGACTGTGACAACTACTCCCATAAGTCAATATGCTAAAAAAGTAGGATATTTCCACAAGATAAGAAAGAACATATGGTCCTTATTACCAGCTAAGGGTCCCTTTTAGAACAATTTTCCTCAATCTGATTTGCTTTACAATTACACTAAATCCTGTCATGATTGCTCTCATAGAGCACTTAGAGAATTTGGCTTCCCTTGAAGATGTATTTTTCCCTCCCATAGCTACCGCCTCTATTATTGATTTTTAGATAATCCCTCAGTGACTAGGAAAAGGTTTTGGCAAGCTTCCTTAGAGGCCTGCAGATGCCTATTACACTTATCAATAGAGCATCCTTTCACCCCCTTAGCTACCATCCACAGTTACTCACTGTTTGACTATGCATGTATTCTGTTCAGGGACCAGCAGGGAGAACATTTAATATCCTCTCACTGGCAAACAAGAAAGGCAACAGCTGCTGGCCTCAGCAGAGGGTCTGCTCAGGGAACCTGTCCCAGAGAGAAGTCTTGTTGGACCCAGCTGCAGAGAACTAAAGCGAATCCCCATCCCCAAGGCAAAATGTGCTATGAGAAATTTGGCCCATTTTGCCCTCTCCTTATTGGAAAGAGATTATGCTATTTGAAAAGCCCTTTTAACGAGTTCAGAAGAATGGTAATCAGAAAAGTATTTTCATTAACATCTCTGACACAGTAAGGTCATATCAGATAAGATTTTTGTTTTGTTTTGTTTTCAGAGAAATAGCTTAATAAATACTCTGCTAACCAACAGAAATCACGCCTCTGAAGACTGGGCTGCTAGCATGTAAGCTGGTTTCTGAGAGCTAATAGATTGGCTAAACTGAGGAAAAAAAGTTTTTTAGCCATTAGTGTGAAATAGAGAAGTAATACCTTGATAGGGCCTGCTACTTACTGCAGGTTTTCCCCATGACTCTCATTGCCAACTTTGTTAGGTGAAGTACTAAGGTAAAATTACTTCTTTGACTTGGTTTTAAATTGAAAAAAATATCAGCTGGGAACTACCTTCTTATTTATTTCTTCCTTTTCTCTCTCTCTCTCTCTCTTTTTTTTTTTTTAATTGGATTATAGTCTCAAAATATTCCTCAAGCCAAATCTCAGAAACCACAAAGCAAATACAAGGATGCCAAAGCCTGTTAAACATCATTCAAACATTCTTCCTTTTATTTTGGGGTTTGGCAGTCCTGTTCAGAAGATAAGCCATTTGCATTTCAGAGTGAAGACACAGAGCGAGAGACCGAAGAGATACAGACTCTTCCTTTAAAGAAAAACACAGTGCTTTATCTCCAAAACTGGGTAACAGGCTCCTTTAAAAGGAGATGTGCTCTCCTTAGTCTCCAATTGCTTCAGCTGCCACTCAGGAAACGGGAGAGAAATACTCAGGGGGGAAAGCTTCTCCCCGCCCTCCAGCCCAAGCAATCAGGAGATGAGATGACATAAACTCACACTATGGCCCTGAGCCAGTCCCTTAAAAGGCAGCCAGAAGTGTTTAAGGAGAAGCTGGCTGGTGCTCGGGTCTGGCTGCTGCCCATCTCTCCGACAGCAGTCGCTGCAATCCCAGGGCCGTAGAAACTGCTCGGCACTGCAGGGGGAAGGGAGTGTCGGGGCCGCTTTCACCCTGGGAGGATCTCGCACTCCCTATCAGTAATTCTGCTGGCTCTGTTCTTGTCTCAGCTTGCTCAGGTTCAGCAAGGCTGGTACAGAGCTGGAATAGAGTTGAGCAAGTACCCTCTCAATTAAGAACTCTTGGTTTTATTCTGAGATGACGAAAACTGCTGGTTTTCCACTAGCATGAGCATAGCCAAACGTGGACTGCTGTCCTTTTAATGAGTGTAATGGAAAGTGGAAGCCTTTTGTTTTGCGGCTAATTAAATGCCTGATTTACGTCTATTAAATAGGTGCTAGAAGTGGGTGCTGGTCACATGCCCGGGGGGTTTGGCCCCTGACTGCCACAATAGCCAACTGCATGTCAAATATTCACACTAATTGTTGCCACAACTACCCAGTGATAGAACATGCAAGTAGCCAAGGGCTGAGCAGTCCCACCTGAACTAGCCAGACACACTGAGAAGCTGTCAAGGGGGCTCAGCTTGCTGACAAGATCAGTGTTAATTCCTAGTGCAGCTTCTCCGCAGTATCACATAAAAAAAAGGGGAAAAAGAATCCAAGATCCCCACTCCCCCCAAAAAAAACCCCAAAACTGGAATCCAGTAGATCAAGCATGCAATTTTCCCCCACAGTAAAACTTTTGTCAAATGCTTAAAATATTTTGAATAATTTAGCAAATGACTGAAACAACAAAATGGTCACTGGTGCATGGAAATGTTTTTGACTAAATCCAGCAGAGTTTTGTTTCCTACTTAAGATGTAAACCTCTGGCATTCTGGGGATTAGAAACAGAAAGGTTAACAGATTTAACTCTTGCAGCACAAATCGTTTCATTATGACACAGTATCAATATGCTAAGACCCAAACCTGATCACAGTGTGACTTTTGTATATTAGAACATGAATCCTCTAACTACCACATACAGCAATAGTTAACGTGGCAACTCATTTCTATAGCATATCTGTTAAAAAAACCTCACAGGAGGCTCTTGGTTTATTTATAGGCAAACCAGCTGTTTTTTGCATTCCATGACCTAGGCTGAGGTCTGCTCTAAGTCCTGCATGTACTGAGGCAGCCAGGGTACAGTTACCTTGTGTAGGATCGAAACGCAGCGCTCCTTTTCAAAGCAGTGAACGGAGCCTTTTTCACTGTATGCCGACACTATCTATGGAAGTTAACTTCACTCGTGATTAATCACAAGAAAAAATATAATTTTGATGTGGCAGCTGACTAACTCAGGTCTGGAACTTGGGTTTGTTCATTTTAGAAAAATTCATGACAGCTGCTTTACTCTCAGATTCCCTCCTGAAACGCTCATTAACCTTAACAAGGAAAGCAAATAGCCTCCAGCCAAATGAGCCCATTCATCTAGATAAGATGCAGGTATGTTCCTCATCGACACACTGAAATTATTCCACTCATATCACCCATGTACCCAGATGCAGTAATTTTCTACTACTTCTCGCTTTCATCTATCCTACTGCACTGCTATACGCAGCACATCCTGATGTGCAGCCACTGCTTTGCAACTGAAGCATAAAGTATTGTGTACTTTTGTCAGTGAACATTGGGTACATGAATGTGCATTAGTACAAGTAGGCAAAACCCAAAAGTGGTTGCACATAGCATCTCCTTGGCAAAAGTCCACAAGTGAGGAGGGCTGGCTTAAATACATTTTCATGTTAGTTTTATTTGGTTTCAAGCAATAATTTCACTGCAACTTAGAAGTTTCTTGCACTGTCTAAACATTTTAGTAAGGATTCACACTCTTAAATCTTAGCATTGAGATAGTACTCCTTCCCTTTTTTATTTTTACTTCGATATCATTTCAGAGGAGTTTTGCATCGTTTACTTAGATTTGTTTTTTGCTTTTCTCTCTTAAAAGCCATTGAATATAGCTACCCCATAATTTTAAAAGTATATATAAATGGAGGTATGTGTCCTATTCTAATCTAACATCATTATCAACATTTTGCCAAGGAGCAGCCAATACCTGCAGTCTCGCTATGAGTCTTTCTGTTGGCGAAGAAATTAATGACATATTCTAGATCATTTTGTTTGATACCCAGGCAGACCACAGAAAATAAAATAAACATAAGCAAGCAATTCCTTCTCCCAGGAATTCCAGTCTAGTATCTTTGCCTGGTTCCCAGAGACCAAACAGGAATAAAAAAAAAAAAGCTCAAAGAGCATGACAGAAAATAAGCCTTCCTTCTACAGTTTTCAGACCAAACTTCTACACAGTCACGAATAAACCCACATGAACTGTCAGCACAATATGTCTTCCACACAATATAAGTAAAAGAATGCAAAAGAGTGGTTGCTGGACATCATAATTTGGACTCTCCCAATACATTTGGCAATATTTGTCAATCTAGTTAAATCTTCTCTGTAACTTACACAAAGAAGCACAAAATTAAACATGCATGCACTCAGGTATTAACATCAATTTAAATGATCAAGTTAATTAAACCAGGCAAGTTTAAGCATAGACAAGCCCTGCAGTGTATTTCTGCTGAACACATATTAAAAAAAAAAAAAAAAAAAAAAAAAGATTGGAGGAAAAAAACCCACTAGGTTTTAATTTCATCACACAAACATAACCTGCTGCTCAGATGCTGTGCATGTTTTGTGTTGAGCCGTTTTAGATATTGCAAAGCTGTTGGGTGGGCTTGCTGTTGGCATTTCCCTGCAAGATGTAGTATCTTCCTACATACAGCCAGCTCAGCCTTCACTACTACTCATGACCTCCTTGCTTTGACAGCCAGCAGGTGCTTGAACTCCTGGCTGGGCTAAGCCTGTACTAAGCTGAACTGTAGACTGAAGCTTCTCCCAGCTGGCTCCAAAAGTGATAGAGTGGATAAATGACTCACAGACAACTTTGCACAATCCTCCCCTTATGTTCTGAGTGTAGCTCTACTCTGCTGAGCATAACCTGTGCAAAGCGTAGGATGTGGCCCCAAGGTTTGTAAACCTCAGTCTAATCGTACACAGGATATCCAAACAGGAGCTCCATATGCCTTTTTTCTTCTGTTTCCTCTGCTTTCTGAAAAGCTGTAAGCAAATATTTGGCTCTTTTTTCATGCAAGGCTGCCAGCTTCTATAAATGGACCCAAAACCTGGCAATCAGTATGCACAATCCTGGTTGCAATATCCCTGCTTTGCTGTCTATTTTTGTAGACTCTTCTATCAAATGCTTGCAAGCCAAGGGTATTTTCCTTTGGTTAACTATTCCATCTTGAACAGTATATAAGGTATATTCCTTCAGAAAAGATTCCAACTATCCCTCAGGTGATTTGTACTACATGAAAGAGACTTTATAAAAGAGTTTTTCTCTCTGTCACTGCCAGATTTGCAAGTCAGTATTTGGCACACAAAAAGCATGCTAATTTTTCAGTTCTCTTATCTTCCTCCTTTCACTCTCTCAGCTGATGCAAGGCATGCCAAGTTCATGGTGCTTCCCTAATGCTGCACTGCTGTTCACTTACTCTTCCAAAGGGAACATTCTCCACATCTATTTAGTAAGATGACTTTTAAAAATAGGAAAGCAAAATCCAGTGCTGAGTTCAGGATAATTATGGGAGATAAAGCAGGTGCAAGTATTCTCCTACACAACATTTTCTGATGATAGGACAAAGAAAAACATTACTTTCAATGGGCCTAGAGGGATTTTTCAGAGCATTTCTGTTCTACAGATTTGGACTACCATAGTAAACAACCTATTTAAGGAGTCTGGACAAGCTGGTAAGTGGAACTGCAATTTTAAGTGATGTTCAGCTTGCTTGATAAGTCAGCCAAGCACTTTGCAGTCATCCATGAGATTCCTGTCAGATGAACCACCTAGATTTGCATCACAGAGCATTTAGGCTCCTGGTCTAGAAGTCAGGACCTTAATTACTTCACTGAAGCACCTGGTAGGCCTTTGCTTCAAGATCTTCAAAAGGTACTGGTTCAGTCACTGCCTGAAGGGAGACCCAATGAGCCAGGAGCAATGCTGCAAGGTTTTTTAGCATGACAGTAGCATAGGAGGGACTCACAAGTGTTCCTGGGGTGAATTCAAGGGGAAACTATCACCATTTCACACTGGCATCTGAAGTCTGTAAATTCATCCCAATGTCTTCCAGATACGGCAACCCCTTTCACCCCATGAGTACTAGAAAATGGTTTTGATTCAGTTTCAAAAGACCAAATTATGCCAGACAAGACTGAGTCTTCTGAAGAACAGGAAAGTGTCCATACCCCCTTAAGATGCATTTTGTCCCCAGACTTCCCACTTTTGCCCATGTCTTAACCTCAAAGAGCTCCCAGTTGAAGACAGGGAATTTAGAAACAGTGAAAGTTCAATAATGGAAAATAAATTCAGATAAAACATACCTTAATTGAATTGGCGTTTTACTGGAAGTTGAAGTTGGGACCAGATGCATAGCTTCACATGCCTACATAGCCCTGTATTTTGATTGTGTGAGGGTTTCAGAAAGCAGCTCATGGTGTTTATACTCTAAAACATAATGGAATAATGTTTCTAGATGAGAAATATGTTACTGTTTAATTTGCATTTTAGCCTGGTTCAAAAATAAATAAGAGTTATTTGCATATCAGCTTTTCATTTTCCAGCATGAGAATTCTTCCGTATTACTGAATTCTACACATTAACGTGATAGTTCCTTGATCCTGTGGAACCTATTTCAAACCCAGTCAAAGTCAGTCTAAAGATTTATCTGCTTTAGCAGTTAGTTTTACATATCCATTGGATTTTTTTTGTTGGAGAGCAGAAGCACTGGGGAACATATTCAGAAGCAGACATAAGCTTTTGACAGAAGGTAGGGATGCAACCTCTTTAATACAAAGGCAGGAACCAAAATTAAATTTATGTGCCGTCCACTTGATGGGTAAGCAAGTTCCATCAGTAGCAGGTGCACAATCTGGGAACCCTATCTGTTTCAATCCTGACAGGATTTCTGGCATATCCACTCTCTTTGATTAGATACCCCTGCAAAACATTATCTCCAGTGCTCAACAAGCCCTGCTTAAACCTCTCCCACTTCTAATTGATGCTGTCTTGACTGGTACCTCCTCATGACACCCATCTCTCTCAGCCAGGAAGCACTCTGTCGTGGCTACACCAAGCCAGTCCTTCTACATCAGCCTTTGTGCTGGCTATACTGCTCACCTCATATCCCTCCAGGGTGCCAGTTCAGGAAACTAAAAGGTCACGAACAAGTCCTATGAGAACTTTTCTGCTCCCTAAACTGCCCCACTCTTTCTCCAGAGCTGGCACAAGGCAAGGGATGAGCCCTCTCTGAGAGCTGTAATGCAAAATTTAATCTCATCATGTGGAAGCACTCACACCTTGGACGACTCTTTAAAAGCTCATACACCGCCTTCAAAGGCAACACACTATCAAAAGTCACCTTACAAATTCTCCCATGTGCATCTTTTGTCCTGTCTTGGGGTCCACTACAAAGAACAGCAGTGCTGATGGTATCTGAATGCGCTTCATGTGTGCTACTGAATTTTGTTACACTGTTCAAAAGGCTCACAAATACCAATAAGCAGCAAAAGGCTCCGAGTAGAAAAAGAAACTTAGATTTTTTTTTTTTCCCCCAAAAGCATATCAAGTACTAGGAAGTTCTTAGTGTCACGTTTCAAGCCAAACAAAATGCACCAAAACAGTGTCAAAATACAGATTATTTTTTTGCTAACAGAATGATTTATGCCCATCAGTGACTTTTCTTATTCTCTGTACTTAAAAATATTCTCTTGAACTGCCCTGAATTCAAGAAGTTTTAGAGATGTAGTCTTTACTAATACTGACACAGATGCAAAAAGCCAAAAAGTTGCCTTTTCTAGACTCCAGAAGGTCAAACAAGAATAAACACAGCCAAGAATTAGCCCAGAAATTTGGAACTAGACAATGAGCAATCAAATCTTACTTTGATTACAGTCATTATAATAAAAGTCCCATTGAATGTCTTCAGAGAGGGTACCAAGGGGTTCATCTTTCCTCAAAAAACATTCTGCTTCAGGCACTAAACACTCAGATTTCTAGTGCTGCAAAGCACTGGATCTCAAATCCAGCAGAGCCAATTACTACCTGCTTTTTCAGGACTGCTCTGCTTAATGTTGGCAGCCAGCATGCCTGGAGTATCAGACATTTCTCACTGTCTTTCATTTCCTTATTTGACTTTGCTGACCCCAATTGTGATATGGTGAATCACATCTTGTCTCCAGGCACTCCAGTTCTACACAGTCCTTACTCTCACAGACATTCCCACTGAGGCTGGGGGATTTATTCAGAGGCACAATAGTTCAAAGAAGCTTTGCACCTTTCTAATAAAAAAGGAGATTCACTGTAACCTGCAGGTAATCCCTGATCAACCAAACAATTCTCTCACAGGTCCTGGCTTGCTTCACAGACTACTGGTGGTGTGCTCTTGGTTGATGATTTTGTTGGCATGTGTTGGCACGTGTTTCAGGAGTGTTTATCTTCTCAGATATTAAGACAGTCAGTGGACAGAACTGACCTTTGTAACATCACAGGGTCCCATTTTGAGAGAACTGACAATTATTCTATCAACAACAAATACAGAATATGCATTTAACATCCATGTTATTGAAATAACATATTAAGCACTAGTATATGAGTGATAACTGGTGGCTTAAAGGATCCTGTTTTTTCTTCTAACGCATCTAATGGAAGTTTGAAGTTATGTTGCTAGCTAGACAGGGATACCTCTTTTGTGGTTAAAAAATAGCAGTAAAAGAAAAAGACTGATTCCTCAGCACCAAGTGCTTTAGAGTTTCACAAATAAATAATTAAGCCTAACAATCTAGAATCATACCTTCCTATTATTTACAAGCAGTAATGCCCGTACTTTCAAAAGCAAATTTTTGTGCATTTTCTTTCAGCCAGCTTTTACAATCCATTGCTATTACTTGTCCTAGACATTTAAACAGAAAAGATATGTATGAAAAAAAGATTATCCATGTAAATGTATGTGTTCAGATGAGGGGATACCTCTGAAATTTTTGATGTAAAGGACCAGAACATAGTCACAAAACATATTTAGTATCCTTACTGTTGGATTTTCAAAATACTACTATTCTGCTCCTGTGTTAGTTCTCTGCTTCTCTTATAGTGTTTGCTAAACCATAAACACTGAAAATAACAACTGTCAGTAGAGTATTTCCCAAAACAAGTGTTATTTCAACTATTCAGAATTCCTTTATTACTGTCCAAATGCAACTCTCTGCTATAAAACAACAAAAAAATGTTTTTCAGAAGTATTTCATTTGACAACAGGAGAATGATATCCCTCCAAAGGGGATTCAGCTTTTCAGCAGAGAGTGTTTACTTAAAAGACAGCAGGAAGGACAAAATATATAATAATCTTTACTTTGTGGCATTTCTTCTTTCAAAACATTGGTCCCATCTAAAAGGGAACAGTCAGATTTGCACAAAAGGCTTAATACCTCACATTAAACTAGGATAAATTATACTGCCTGCCAAGCAGCCACAGACAAAGAAATGTGCAATGGATATCCCCAAACACAACCAAGAGTGTGCTGTCAAACTGCTGACCTTGCTTAGGAAGGGAGGGCTGTGTGGACAGCAGTTTCCCCACACTCACTCTCAGTCGAGGCCTGGTGCAAAACACAGGCCAATGGGAAAGGATCCAGAGGCTTTGGATCAACCCTAGGAGATCAGAGGGGTTGTTAGACTATGGCTTCAGTTAAACACCAGTGACAGGTGTCACCACTACCCCCAAGTCCTCCTCAGGGCTGTCCTCAATCTTTTCTCTTCCCAACCTGTATTCATGCATGGGATTGACTCAGCCCAGGTGCAGAACCTTGTTGACCTTCATGTAGTTCGCACAAGTCCACTTCACTACACATTTGGTTTCATCAGCAAACTTGCTGATGGTGCATTCAATTCTAATGTCCATGTCACCAACAAAGATCTTAAACATCACTGGTCTGAGTACCAACCCTTGGGGAGCACCTCACACATCTCCATTTGGGCACTGAGCCGCTGATCACAACTCTTTGGGTGCATCCACCCAGCCAGTTCCTTATCCAGTGAGTGGTCCATCCATTGAATCCGTATTGTTCCAGTTTAGAGATCAGAATATTGTGTGGGACACAATAGTGTTGAATGCTTTGCAGGTCCAGGAAGATGGCATCTGTTGCTCTGCTTTTGTCCACTGAGGCTGTCACCCCATCATAAAAGGCCACCAAATTAGTCAGGCAGGACTTCCCTTTAGTGAAGCTGTGTTGTCTGTCACCAGTCACCCCTCTGTTATCTGCATGCCTGAGCAGACCCTTCAGCAGGATCTGCTCCATGATCTTGACAGGCACAGAGGTGAGACTGACTGGCCTGTAGTTCCCTGGGTCTTCTTTTTTCCCATTTTTTAAAATGGGGACTATGTTTCTCCTTTTCCAGTCAGCAGAACTTCACCAGACTGCCATGACTTTTAAAATATGATGGACAGTGGCTTTGCAACTTTTTCCAGATCTTTCAGGAGCCATGGGTGGATCCCATCAGGTCCCATGGATTTGTTCACCTTCAGGTTCTTTAGGTGGTCTTGAATCTGCTTTTCATCTACAGTGGGAGCATCTTCCTTTTCCCAGTCCCTGCCTTTGCCTTCTGTAACATGGTGGGTGTGACCAGAGTCCTCACTGGTAAAGACAGAGGCAAAGAAGTCACTGAGTATCTTGGCCTTCTTTACACCTTGGGTAACCATCTCTCCTGTTTCCTTTTGGAGTGGGCACACATTTTCTCTCTTATTATTGACTTACCTATAGAATTTTTTCCTGTTGTCCATAAGCCCCCTTGCCAGATCCAATTCTCCCTGTGCTTCTGCTTTCCTAACCTGATCTCTTGCATCTCTGACTACTTCTCTGTACTTCCCCCAGATCATCTGTCCTTGCTTCCATCGTCTGTAAACATTTTTTTTCTTACTCCCAAGTATGTCCAGGAGTTCTTTACTCATCCACACTGGCCTCCTGGCACTCCTGTTTGTCTTCCACTTCATTGGGACACACTGGTCCTGAGCATGCAGGATGTGATCCTTGAATATGGACCAGCTTTCCTTGGCTCCTTTCCCAGCTCTCTATCCCATTTGACCCTACTAAGCAGACCCTTGAAGGTCTGCCCTTTCAAAATCAAGTGCCATCAGTTTACTTTGCACTTTCCTTGCTGCCCTAAGGATCCTGAATTCTACAGTCTCATGGTCACTGCAGCCTAGTTTCCCATTAATTTCTACATCACTCACCAGCGCATCTCTGCTAGTGAGTACAAGGTCTAGCAAAGCTCCTTTTCTGATTGGTTCCTCTACTATTTGGAGGAGGAAGGTGTTATCAATGCACTCAAGGAACTTCCTGGACTGCTGGTGCTTTCCTATGTTGTCCCTCCAGCAGATATAGGGGTGCTTAAAGTCCCCCATGAGGACCATGGCCTGCAAATGTGAAGCAGTTTCTATCTGTCTGAAGAGGGCCTTATCCACTTGGTCATCCTGGCTGGGTGGCCTGTAGCTGAACCCTGCTATGATATCACTTGCCCCTGACATCCCTTTAATCCTGACCCATATGGTCTCTGTCAGCTCCTCATCCATCCCCAGGCAGAGCTCCATGGACTCCAGCTGATCATTGACATAGAGAGCGACACCTCCTCCTCTTTTGCCTTTCCTGTCCTGTCTGAACAGTTTATACTCAGCCATCCCCAGGCTCCAGTCACAGGAGCTGTCCCACCACATCTCAGTGATACCAATAACATCATAGCCCTGCAGGCAGGCAGGCAGACATGTGCAACTCCTCTTGTTTATGCCCCATGCTTCATGCATTTGCATAGAGGCATTTGAGATGTGCCCCCTTCAAAGCAGCTTCACTGACAGGGCTTGTATCTGTCTGTACATACGATTTACTGTTGGCCTGTGATTCTCTTCCAGGCCCAGGGCACCTGTTGTTGGCTCTTTCCTTAGTGGTGTAAAAACTTCTCTTGAGCTGAGGTATTGGTTTTGCCCCTAGCATCACTACACAATCTCTAGGCTCATCTCTGGTGGCCCCAGTTTTATTCCTTCCCCTCTTCAAACCCAGTTTAAAGCCCTGTTGATGAGCCCTGCCAACTCCTGGTCAAAAATGCTTTTCCCTTTCCTGGATAATTCTGCACCATCCCATGCCAGCAGGTCTGGTGCCATGTAAACATCTTCATGATCAAAAAAACCCAAAATTCAACCTATGGCACCAGCCTCTATGGCACACCTGTTGATCAGGTGTCCTCTCCTATTCCTGTCAGCATTCCCTGCCAGTAAAGGTAGTGAAGAAAACACCACCTGTTCTCCTGAACCCTCTACCATTTGGTCTAGCACCCTGAAGTCCCTTTTTAATGTTTTGGGACTTCTCTTGGTAACCTCATCACTGCATGACCAGCAATGAGTAGTAATCAGAGTCTTAACAGAGCTGGGAGCTTCCTAGAAAATACCTGACCCAAGCCCCAGGGTAACAGGAGACTTCCCTGTAGGATGGGTCTGGCTGGCACATGGGGCCCTCTGTTCCCCTCAGGAGGGATTACAACAATTACCCTCCTTTTATTTTTAAAGGAGTGGTCCTAATGAGTGAGGCAGATCCTTGGGTGAACTTTTATCAACACCCTAATCAGACAGGCCCTCCAGTTCCAGTGCCCCACGTCTATTGTGCAGGGGCACATGGGAAGGTGGGGGAGGCCGGGAAGGGATTCACCTGCCACCCCACGGAGGGACCCTTTTCCATTCACCCCCATCACTTTGCTTCCCTCCCTCTGCCTGATGACAGGAGGAGGGCAGGGGGTCCTCTGCTTCTTGTGGCACCTCCACCTGCTGCCTTTGCCTCAAGGCCAGCAGCTTGTGGCTCCACCCATCTATTTCCCATTCACATTCCCAAATACTTCTCAACCTCCCCACCTCCTCTTCCAGTTCTACCACCAGACTGAGCAGGTCGTTCACCTGGTCACAGCGTGCACAGGTATTGTGACTGCTTTCCTCTGGAGCAAGCGATGTATGCAACACCTAAACTTTTCAAACAGCACCTTTAAAAATAACAAACATTTTACTCTTTTACAAACCTGAATTACAGTGTTCTCTCATAATTGATAGCATCATTTTTAATATTTGTGACTATTTTAGCAATTTAATTGTGTGACCATGCTGATAACAATATGCTAGCAAGTACACTGAAAAACAAATTACCTCTTAATAATAAGGCCTCTTTCTATCGTCATCTGTTGATGTTCCCTTGCGATCTGGGCAGGGGGAAGCTTAGTTTCGTTAAGTAAATTTCAAGGCTGCATTCTATTTATTTTTTTTTTTGCACCCAAAGCACCTACTCACTTCAAAGAGGACAAACAGAAGCTAAAACAGGACATAAAACATGGAGAGCATGGAAGACTCAATACTTGGGCAAAATGGTGTTGGTTGATTTAAATGGAACAAGCAACATTACTGCGAAGTGACTGGTGAGAGAGAAAATACAACTGTGTGAAAGTATTCTGTGCTCCTCTGTGGTGTGTCAATTCCTCAGTACTTTAAGCACAAGCCTGAATAAAATTACAAACTATGGATCTCTGCTCAAGCACATACACCTGTCTTAACACTGCCTCACAAGGATGGTTTCACATACAGTAAGTAAAAAAAAATTGTTACAAATTAGCTTCACGAGATTTGTTAATGAGTATTAATTTCTGAAGCTTGCATGAAGTCTTGCACACTGTCACCCTAACACTAGGAAATTGTGCTTTTTTTATTCTTGCAAATGAAATATGCAAGAGAAAACAAACGTTTCTATTTATGTAAAATAAGAACAGCTAGATAGCTCTAAATTATGGCAAAACAAAAAAGCTGTATTTGCAGATAAAACATGAGATGAAGCAAACCAGGAAAACCAGAAGAAATCTATTCTTCCTATTTGAACAAGCAATCATGTCTCTGCTTTTCACCTGCCAGCTCCAGCTGTGCACAGCAATTAAACATACCATACTCACAGGCTGCTGCTATTGTCTTGTGAGATTTTTGTTTAGTCTGTAGTAGATGGCTGTGTCAGAAAACACTAATAATAGAGAACTTTCTATTATCAGAACTCATGCCAAGCAACTATAAAGAATTTTGATGGCTCTTTCATTTCAGGTGGTGCTCTAATCTGCAACAATGACTTTCTTCCAGCATGGGTGTTCCCTCTTTGTGACTGACAGTCAATGCAAAAGCCAGGATAACAGATACTGGCTACAAACTACTTTGATATAACCTGTTCATTTAACCATTTAAAGCATCTGTCATTTCTAAATTTTAATCCTCAGTTCCTGACTTGGACAGGATGCTTATAGATCTCAGACTTTTCTTCAGCAATGGACTGACCCATTTATTTCTGCTCCCTCGATTTCCTAGCCAAAATGACCACAGCTGCAGCTGACTCAAGCACACACCTTAATGAAATCAATAAAAATAGTGAGAGTTAAGTTTTTGTTCGCATAATTCTTTCATTTCACAGCCTGTTTCAGATACAATGTAACACATCTGGAACAGAATTAACATTCTCCAACTAATGCAGCATTCTTTGCAAAAATATACTTCCTGTAAAACAAGAAGTTCCTATTTATGTCCACCACAAATAGTGTGCTATCACTGAAGTTCAGCATTGGGGAAAAACCTGCAACAATCTGTGTAATTAAATGTTAGAAGAGAGTTCAATCTATACACATCTATGACTGAACTAAAAACCTTCCTCTGGAGCTGAGACAGATAGTCAGAGAGTAGTATTTTCTTCCAGGATACATAAAACTCATAATCTGTTCTGCTCTGTAGGGGAAACGGATCTTTTCCAAATGGCTGCACCGAATGTAATTTTCCATTCAGTTTTAACATACTGCAATTACTGGCATTGCTACTGCAAGCAAAGAAGGTGAAAGTTAAGTGTTAGTTTGTAAGATGTGCTAAGCCATTAATACAATGCCTTTTTGCAAAGGCACAGATCTTCAGTCAACAGCAAAATAACTTAAGTTCCGCTGACCAACTACAGTATCAACAAGACAGATTATTCTTTTAAAATGATAATATATAAAGCAGAATATTTGAGATATTTCTTCCTATATAAAAAAAATCTGTAACTGAAATAGATGCCTATCTCTACTAGAACTATTCCCCAGCAATGACCAGAGGCTAGTGTGGTATAAAAAAAGCCAGTAGGATCAACTAAGGATAAGATTTGGTTCCTTAGATCTAGAAACAACTGGTGTTGCAACTGAAACTGTAATCAGCAGATTATTTGTCAAAGTTTAACTTTATTGATGTCAATGTAGTAAACTACACTACAATGAGGTGGAAAGGAACTGTTCACAGCTACCCCAGACCTGCAGTGTTTGTCCCATTCTTGATTAAATGCTTTCCCTGTAATGGTGACTAGCAGTTCTTCCTTGAGGCTCTCACAGCTTTTCTGAAAAGCTTAAGTACGAACATTTGAGATAAGATTTCTGAAAGCTCAGAGATGGCTTTCCATGGAATTTGCACTTCTGAATCGAGGAGGGATCTTAAGACACCTCCCCAGCAACCAATGCCATCTTACTGTTTAAGCATGATTTTTTAATAGGAAAACTGTTATAGTTACAAATCAGGTTTACAGATTCAAAACACTACTCGGTGTGACATCAGCCAACCCCACAGGACCTGTTACAACCTTGAAACTTGGTAGTCATTCAAATCTGTTTGAACTCCTATAGTCCACTGAAGGTGGCAGCTTTGCACAAAGGCTTTACCATGCCATACTAATACACTTAAGCCTTAAAGCCTTGATCTTTAAAATTATGTCAGATGAACAGGCTGTCAGTCTGTATAAACATCTGTCAGAAGGGGCCTCTTCCAAAACTGCAAGGTCTAACTGACAAGGAACAGACTGCAGGACTGAAGCCTACCTTTGTGTTGGAGCAAATAGGTACTTAGGATGTCTTCCATGTAAAAAAACAATTAGCGGTCTAATTGCTGAGCAAATCTTTATCCAAACCTGAACCTTGGAATTTCTCAAAATTTCTGCCTTCTGATGGTTTTCTATTGTTACTACAGGAGTGGCAGAGTAACTATTCAGAATACCCCCACAAAATATCATGAATTTGCCATTACTTTTAATCAACCACTCTTGCCTGCACATTTCTGTTGACTTACACAGTTGGGTGCTATTAGACAGCCAAAAAAATATGTCCTTCTACAGAAAAATGCTTGCCAGAGAACTCAGTCCCATGGGTGGTCCAAGTTCATGCACAGCTGCACATGAACCAGTATCACAAGTGAAGGAATGAGAACATACAACCAGAGAAGAAAGAACCAGTGTGAGATCAATGTCTGTTGATGATAAAAATTACACCCTCAAATTAAGAATAGTGCTAAACGGGCCATTTTGTAGGTTGTTCTCAGCCTGTGTAAGGTCTTGTCTTCCAAATGGGATTTCTGTGATCTACTGCCAAATTTATTCTAGTGTTGACTTAGAGGAGTTGGAAGGCTGAAAATGCTTCATGAATTATTGATTGTGCACATTTTTCTACTGATGCACTGTTATTTACAAAAACTGTCAATACAAAAGGACAAGATTTATTTCTTAATGCACCAGCTCCTATCCCCCAGTCAGTCAACAGTACACATGAAAGGATCAAGATAGATTCATTTATTGCATAACTCAGGATGTTTTATGAAATGGAACACTTACAGCATAATCAATTTAATTTAAAGTGGTTTTAGATGCTGAAATAATTTTCAAAAATTTGAACATGCCTACTTTTTCCCCCCTATTTGTGTTATTATAGTTATAGGCCTTAAAAACTGAAGATTTTATGACAGCAGACTAATAACTTAATATCTTGTCATATACCTTGAATGCATAAACTCAGCTTCACTCCAACTCCCTCCAGAATTAAACAGGTCATCAGTTCTGTCCAATTCATCAATTTTCAATCACTGTGCTAAAGTTTCCCCTCATTAAGTGATTTCCTTCATAAAAGTTCACATTCGCATTAATGTCCCGTTCTTGGATATCTTGTTTCCTTCTCACTCCCATTTCTACATTTTTCTCTATAACAAATGCCAGAAACATGCTTTGAAAAAAAAATAATTAAACCAAAGCTTTTACCTAATTACCAGATTCTAGGAACTGAAGCTTTAATATGAACTCTTAATATTGTTAGCCTCATTATAGTAATAAAAACCTTCATAAAACTTACCATGACTGACCAGCTCTGGTCACAGTAGAAATCATCAAAATTCTGTAATTAACCATCTTGATGAACATTAATATAATTCATGTGCATACTGTCAGACATACTCCCACATATAGTGAAAGTTAAGTTCTGACAGTACTTTCTTTACTTCTATAAGCAATCTTTCATTTAAAGTATTAAATTATTTTGTCAATGGAAGATAATACAATAATGTAGCAGGCAGTAAATTCATACTGCAAGTCAGAGCCTTCAGGTTTTTTTTCATGACTAAGCTCTGTTCCTTATGTACTGGGAAACCTAAAATGTCATGCCCTAAAAGAGATGTCAAATATTTCAATTAACTAAACATGACCTATACAGTGAATAATGTTACCTCTTCATTCTAAACGTAACACAGTGGAAGACCTCAGATTCTCATTTATCATAGACAAATTTCATTTTGCGTGCAGATAATGTATTTTGAGGCTCAGAAAATCAAAGTGCTGTTAAATACATGCAGAATATCCCTTCATGAAACCTTAAATAAATCTGAGAGCTTTTCCATGATCTAAATAGCAGTTTTCTTGTCAGTCTTGCTAAGAAGAGTAGGACTAAGGAACAGTACTCAAATTACAAATATACCATGTACTTCCTCCTCATGATCCTAGAGACCAGGGTAAGAAAACAATGAATTACTGGGCTGAAATGGAGAACAAGTTCTAACAGCTACATGTCTGCTGAAGAGTAGAAAGTCACTGGCACTTGAATCCATCTCCTCTTTTCTCTCAGTGGAGGTTGTTTTTATGTGGCAAAGGGAAGAGTATTGGATGTGGGAAAACACTATTCTAAAAGTTAAGCACTTCTAAAAACTGAGGTGCCTTTCTGTGCCTAAATACATCTCAAAATGAGACCCCTAAATGCCAAGTTTAGTTGGGCCTTTTAAAAAATAAGTCATACAAAATCCAGAGTTACACACAAAACAAATTGAAAGGTTTAAGCTAAAAAAAAAAAACCCTAACAAAACTATAGGCATGCCCTACTATGTTCTTTGCCCAGGAGGAGCCATTGTAAGGTCTCATACAACCAATAGCCTCCCAATTCTAAACTACAGCATTATATCTTAATACACTTCGTTATATATTAAGTAACACACTCTTTTGTAAAGATACTGCATAAGATCTCTGGTTACTTTTTTCCGGGGAAAAAAAATATTTTCCTGCAAATATGTCAGATAGAAAGAAAAGCAAGTGAAGAAGCCTCCCTGCAAGGCTGGCACAGGTGAGCATGTCTCTGGGGGTGCAGACAGCCTGCAGCCCGGGGCCACGTCTCCCCTCCCCTTTGGGCAAGGTGCACTGTTTGGGGGGCTCACACAGGGGTCAGCCTGGCCATATGGAAGACCCAGCATGGGACAGGGTCCACCGCAGCCCTTGTAAACTGCTCTGCAGGTTTCTCAGGTGCCAAGTCACTTGCATGGGACTCTGAACTTGGATCCAGGCAAGAGAAATGGTGTGCTTTTTCAAAAATTAGAGCAGTGCTTGTCCAGCCTCCAGTCCTGCAAGGTTGCTGGCTTCATGGAGAAAGGAGGATGTTCAGTACTTGAGTGAGGAACTCCATACTTTACAACAGAAGGCCCCAGTCTCCAAGTGATCAATCAAATAAATATACTTACATGTGGCAGTCTCTGCAACACCAGTGGAACTCCTTATGCAAATATGTTCCTTTAACTGATGTTTAAATAAAAGATAGTAAGAATGGGAAATATATAAAAAAAATTAAATGCAGTTCTGGTCACGGTAAAAAGTGCTGATGGTGGAAACAGTAAACTGACTCCCAGTATATTCTCAAGAGTAATGCCCGGTCTATAATGACCACAAATAGGTAAAACTGGGTGTGATTGCTCATACTTCTTTTGCTTTGATTTGTTCTTGACTGTCTGGGAAAAAAAACCCAACACTCTAGGATTCTGCATCATTAGTCATCTCGGCAGTGATGTATCTGTTGCCAGAAGAAAACCCAAGCCATGCAAAAACTACCACTAGTAAAAACACCTGGAGTAAACCCACAGTTCATGTTATGAAATATGATTATAAACTACATGTGCTCTAGCTCTCAAAGTGAAAATAAATTTCTCATTAGTTTCACAGGCCAACTTTCAAAAATCATACAAAAGGTAAGCCAGTAGGTAGTTATTACAGTCACACATATGTGTAAGGGACACCTTGTGCCATCAGTAATTTTTCCCCTCCATTAAACTTATTCCCTTGTATCTTTTTGTCAGCTGTTGGGAGGGAACTAAAATAGAGGATTTAGAATTTGCACACACACTAATTCACTCTTGTGTATAAATGAAGAGCTACCAAAAAAAAGCACATCTATTTTTAGGAAAAAAGGGCCATTTTCTGTTTAAAACAATGCAGTTATAAGAGAGGGTTCAAAAATAATAACTGAAACATACAAAGAGCAGAAATTTTCATTTCAGCAGTGGTCTCTAACACGGGAAAATTCTGCTATTATGTCCTTACCATCACTGCTCTTCTTTCCTTGTGCTGTCAACACAGTTCCTGTGGGTATCACTAACCTTCATCACAACATCAGATTTTCAAATCCAAAAAAAGTCTACACTTGTTCCCCTCACAGCACACAAAAACATATGACAGGATAAGAGACAGCAGAATTGTCCTTTATTACCGGCAGAGGGATTTGTGAGTGGACAGAGTTATGATTTGTATGAACTGATGTGTTACTTGGTGACACATAAAAATACTTTTTTCTTATCCTGGCTGAGGTGTAACCAATTGTGTCAGAACTATGCTGCAGTCTGGGTTAAACAAAAGAGCAAAATAAATGAAGGATAATATAAACAAGCAGCAACACTTAAAACTGATCAGCATAAGCACCACAGCACTATCACAGATCACAGTAGTTATTATTCATCTATATTCTCAATGCTCTGCAAACCCCCAACCTTCCAATAGATAATTTACCAAAGGAGGATGATCCAAGCAGTTGATCATACTAAGTAAAACCATTCCACAAGAACTATGTGGAGTCACAGGTTTGCCTCAAAACCCACTTCACCTATTACATCACAGCGTTACTTTGATGTTTAAGCATCAGAAAACTCCCTAACCTACTTTCAAAGTACCTAATGGAGCATGTGTTCCAGTTCCACAGGGAATAAAAGAGAAAGGAAATCACAGGTCTGCTTTACCCAAGAGAATGGATGGGGTCAAAGGTTTAAGTAAGTAAGTAAGTGGCAAGAAGTAAAAATAAGGCCACACATCTTGTATGCTCTGAGAGCACTCACATAATCACAGCTCCTGCAGCTCACACCAAGTAGACTAATGCTACTCATCTTCCTTACTGCTGCAGAAAAGGTGCTTCACTAAATATTTTTGAACCTAGGAGGATCCTCAATACTCTGGATTCCCTTCCACTTTCCAGTCTTATCCCAGCACTAGCACCAACAGTTCCTTTCTGAGCAACACCATTACACCCAACAATCAGCAAAACCAAATCTCATGTGATTTGGTGCCCTCAAGCTAAGGGGAAGATGTTGAAAATTTTATTGTACTCTGCTTCTTTCTGTATTAAACAACAGGTCCCAATCTCCTGGTAATTTTCCCTGAACAGTGAATTCAGCAGCAGGTAAACATTTTTAAGCTTTAATGCCAATGGTGGCTCTCATATCCTAGGTTGGATGTCAGCATATTTCAACTTGGTCAGCCCTTTACACAGCAAATCTAATAGAAGTCTGCCCTATGTTAAAAACTAAGGAATACTTTTTTTCTGTTCTGTAACAGCTACAACGTGCCAGACAGTTTCCAAACACCCTGTTCTTGCCTTAAAAAAAGTTCACAATACATGCAAAAAAAGGATATGGGACAGGCACACCCACATCACTGGTCTAGAAATAAACACATACATAAAAAGTTTGTCTGGATCTTGTGGAATTCTTTTCTACTGCATGGAGTGGTACCACTATCGTATCCCACTCCCCTGGGAAGAAGGATTCTCTTATCTCACAGATCCCAAAGGATGGAACAATTCTGTTGTGACTAATTTTCACAAAGAAGGTAACAATTCGCAAGTTTCAGCTTTTGTGAGTAAGGTCTCTCACCTTCAGTAACTCCACTAAAATATTCTTCATTGTAGTAAAGTGGGCAAAGAAGTTACACAAAACAAGTTAATCAAACAGTGCAACATGTGAAGGAGAAATGAATACTCACACAAGTCATCAACTTGTGATGAAATTGTGCTATCCTCCACTTCATCTTTTCAAGACAAGTTCATCTTTTCAAGATGAAGTTCATGAAGTTTTGAACCCCCCTTCACCTCTAGTATTTATGTTTATGTTGCAGAGGGATCTAAAAAAAAAATGTCATAATTTAGACAAAAACCTTTTCTCTCCAACAACACAGGTAAACTTATACAAGGCATTGTGGTTGATCTGAATAGTGTCTAATAATTCCCCTTCATCATTCATGGTAGTTATTAAAGAAAGCAGATGAGAAATTTTCATAGAAAAAAATATTACTGCACTTTTGAAATTATGCAAAATGTTAGTTGCTCATGCAAATGAAATAGAACCTCTCAGTCTTTAGAAAGAGATCTCTTGCTAGTGAAGAATTAACAATGCTGAAACAGAAGATGAAGTAGCTATCCAAATACCCATCTCAAGATGCATTCAACATTTACTTACGAGCACTGCACAAAAATCTGAATAACAACACAAGGCAAGAACCTGTAATAAATCACATCTATGTGGGTAATAAAATATAAACCAATGCCTTAGTTCTAACCAGACTATCATAGGGAGAGCTAAAGTTTCAAAGGCAAATAACACCATTTAATTTAATCTGTATTTCCCTTTCAGAATCCTATTAGGATTTGATTCCAGGAGGGAAGATGAGATCTGTAAGAATCCCAGATGCTCATATTTTCTAAAAGCTGAGTCTCATAGTAAAATGTGAATAGTTTTTTCATCCATTTGGAAGAAAGCGGCAGATCACAATGTGACTTCATCAGAAACTGTCTGGCAATTTTAGGCCAAGAATAACAATCTGTTTCAAGGAAATTATTTTCCTAATTTAAGAGGGAAAATGCATCAAATTACAATAGTAGAGTAGAACTAGGACTTTGCTGCCTGCTAGCAGACAGATCACGGCTGTAACTAGAGGAAAAGTCACCTTGAGATGTAATGCAATTCCCAGACCATTCAAAGGCCAGAAGAAATCCATTTACAGCTAAGAACTATATAAATATCACATGCAAGAGAATGCCAGGACAGTAATATGAGAAGGTGAGAAAGGAAAATGGACTATTAAGAGAAGGGAAATTAGGAAATGCAGCTCAGAGATTCTTTGGTTAGAAGAAAAAGAAGTCATGAATGAAGCCTGGTGTGAGGCACTGTGCTTTGAATTGTTCCTCATACAGCCAGAGAAGAGACAGCAGCATTGTCTGAAAACAGAGATTTTCTTGTTTTCAGCTCTTTTTGATTTCAAATTGAAGATGGATCTACAAAAGGTAAATATAATTTTGAAAAAGCTATTCAGTGGGGAACATTATAAATGAGCACATAAGCTTTTCTTCAATAACTAAACTTTCAGCTGGTTAACCCCTATGGATTCCTCAAATCCCAGAGAAATTCTTGCCTGGCCCAAATCAGAGTACCCTTCAAGCCTTATCTGTACCCTTCTGAGAAGTGCTAAAGGGCCACTGCAACTGCTAGAAGTTTCAGGGACCTTCATTGGTGCTCGGTTTCAAATTAACCTCACCTGGCACTCATGAAATAGTTAAAAACAAGAACAGGAGAAAGAGGAAAATTATAGGATATTCTGAAAACACACTGCATTAGCTCCTACACTACCTCAATACTTACTCTGTCCTAATTACTGAAAACTGCCTGCTTCCATAAATGGATGCAAACCTAGATGTCAGCTGAGAACTGGTGTGTACATCAATCCCCAGAACTAGACTATGCAAAAAGCCATCCTCCAAAGTCTAAGTAGAGCAGCATTATAAAGAGTTGTCATACAGAGGGGAACCACTTCACAGACCTCATCTCATGAATCACTTCCAAACTTGTGTAGGTTTTTGTGATTCTTAGGTACTCCTGCACCAACATCTCTGGTCACTCCAGGGGAAAAGGGAGGTGAGGGAGACAAGCACCTTCACTTAACTTGATAGAGGTAGACAAAGCAAGTTAACTTGGTGACTTTGTACAGGTTAATAACAAGTGCTTCTGACTACTTGTGACCCACAAAACCACTTTGTAGTAGTGTGGTGAAGACAGAGCAACACACCACTAAAGAGGCTTTCATACTATGAGTTTACTTGCAAAAGTTGTAGTTGACAGAAATTTCAAATTTACCTCAAGGAATTATCAAGTTGAAGGAAAATTACTGCATCCCCTTCTATAATGTACATTTACAGTCAATTCTGTAGCCCTTTAGTCATTTCTACACTAAGATTTTAATTTGGTTGTAGGAAACTCTAGTTCTTCTAAAAATGAAGATGGTATTTACTAAAAAAAAAAAGTCTGAGTACATTGACATTTACTAATACTCTCACAGCTACAAACCCATGAACACCACATTTTCTTTATCAGAATATTTTGTCCTTTCAGTTCAGTTCCCCATCTTTTTGGCACCTTATCTTTAGGTTAGTTCTTCCTTTTCATTTGAATGAAGTCACACTTCTGGAATTCTGCAGCCATTAACATGCTTTTCCCTTTAACTTGTGTTCTATTGTTTCCTTTGGGGCCACAACAAGTACTTCTTTTTCCCCATTCTAACCTAAATATAGCTCTACATATTTTTATGTATAGAAAAAAATCTCTACATGTTAAGTTCCAGAAACAATAAGTATTAGAGCTACAAGCGATTGTAGTTACAAACAATTAGAAATTGAGATATACAAAAATCAGCAAATAAATTAAGACAGCATTTGTGATGTGACCACAAAAAGCACAAAATGGTTCCTTGCTGGAAAAAAAAAAAAAATCTTATCTACTAAACACATTTGTCCCTTAGAACAATTCTGGGCATATAACTTTCCACAAAGGAAAACAAATGGTAACTACTGAGGCTGATCTCAGTTTTTCAAAGTGTTCTAATGAACACCAATTTGGTGAAACAAGAAATCCTAAATTTCTTATTTAGGGGGAAAAAATACAATTTTGTTCAAAGAATGCACTTCTGCACATGAATTGTTTTAGCAAAACTATAGATGAAGTGTGTATCATCTGCACAGCAGACTGCTTCATTCATTTGCTCAGTCAAGTTCCTTGTTTTGGTAGAAAGAACTAGAAATTAATTCTATATGAGGAATAAAGTCATAACAGTGCTCTTATCACCAGCCAGGAGACAGCAAGGTACACAACAGCACCAACACTCTGTCCCAGTAATCACACCTGACATGCAGATTAGTCACAACAGGCATGTTTTATTGATTACAGCCTGTCATATGACAGTCCCTCTGCTATTTATGTACAATTAGCATCAAGTTTCATCCTGGGCTATTGCCACTTTGGATTTCATTTTACTTGGATCTGACTACACTTGAACACATCTCCTGCGGTTGTATTCCTTGATGTGAGAGCTGTTTTCGCTAGAAATTGACAGGACAGATTTTCCATAAGGGCATAAAAGTGCTGCAATTCAGAATCTGTGTCTTGAATCCACTGCTTTCAAAACAGATATATAACTAGTCTCAGGCTCAAAAAAAATTTCAGGCAAGTACACAGACATGAACTCAGATTGAGGCTTTCTTTATCTTTTCCGGCACAAAATGAGCTGAAGTTAATATTTTTCAGTGTTAATTTGCACCTGCACTATGGCCAATGCAGGAGAAAGGCAGGCAAGCTCTGCCAGAAGCATGAGTAATCCCAGCAGAAAATTATGTGGGTGGGTCAGGCCACTCTCTTAAAATGCAGGGACCAGGCCCCCTGACTGTTAAACCATTTTCTCAAAGGATGTCATGTTACTCAATGCCCAAAAATGCTTAAGAGCTGGAGAACACTAGTTCTGTGTTGAAAAGAGAGGGGCAGTGAAGCTCTGCAGGCAGCTCTTTAGATTTCTGCAGAATCTGAACAACAACATTTTACGGTGCTCTTTAGAAACAAAAAAATAATAATAGATTTGCATTAGCCTGGTGTGACTGTATTTTGATTCAACTATTGTAAAAGGGTGGCATATGATACAGTTAAACATCAAACTCCATAGATGTATGGGTATCAAATACAATTAACTGAAAAGCTTCAACTGGCACTGACAGTTAAAAAGGAGACAGAAACTTGAAGGAAGGAAAGGCTTTCCTACTTCAGACCCACCACAGTGGCATGTAAATATAACCAAGCTCCTTTTAGATATTATCTCTCCTATACAGGCTTCATTTCGGGTTTATCAACTCAAAGCATGTCTGATCTTGCTCTTTCTCCTTCACTGCCCTTAAGTCACCACAGTGCTAAGTCTGACAGCATTTAGAACACGAGGGGCGACACTATGACACAACAGGGCCAGGGGGACAGTATAACATATTGCAATATAATAATGCATTAGTATGCTAGCAGTATAGCATACTATAAATTTTACATTGTTACAGGACACACAAGCATTATGAACCAAATTTGAATTTCAGGGTCCCTGAAGTACTAAGGAGGTAGAGAAGACGGTAAACCTGAAATGAGGACAAGCAGGAAGAATTCTGCATTGGTCTACAAGCTTCCTGGCTTCAAGTACACATATATTAACTGTTTGCTTAAAAACAACTGGAGTTAAGATACTAATTTTGGCCTCAAAGGCAATGAAAACCTTCTGATACAGTAAAAGGTAAGAAAATAGCGAAGTCTGGGTTTTTGTAAGGGGGGGGGGGGGGGGGGGGGGGCAGTTTAAAAGACTAAAAATGCAAATTTTAAAAAATTGCTATATTGAGACAATCTGCTACCCTAAGCAAGATTTCTTCACAGATAACTCACTGGATATGGAGATAAAATTCAACACAACTTTTACAGTCTTCCACTAAGAACTGATGGTAGATCCTTTTATCTCTCTCCAGCAGGTCGAGTATCCATAATAAGTACCAGCATGTTACTCTTTTAAACTGTGGCCACTTACTGATCAGGCATGGATTTAAATGAAATCCATAGGCAAAATAGTGTTGTGAACTGCAACAAGCTATGTTACTGCTAGTGATGACCTTCTGCAATCTGATGGAAAGCTAAACAAACTCCTGCAAGTCACTTCTACTCTGCCAGGCTCCCACTAAACCTCATCTACAGAGATAGTATCCAAGTTACTCTGAGAGCAGCCTGTGCTAATATTGGCAACTGAAACTCCATTGAAACACAGCCATGACACCGAGGTCACAAATATCTGGCAGCATGCAGAGAGGCTGTTCAGAAGCTGAGAAGTAACCCTTATTTACAAGCTGCTTTTATCTTGCTTTGTGTTGAAGGTATCTAACACCTACTAATTTTTTTAAAAAGGAAACAGGTTTTGCCTTCAAACATTCTCAGAGCTTGTCCAAATTATTCTAAAGAGCAACAGAAGATCATACTCCTGTTTAACTTTTTTAATGGAACAACATATTCAGATAAGCTGCACGTTTCATTATTACCTCTAAGTGCTCTGTGCTGCAAGCCTGACGTATCTTTCTACGGTCTGCCAATAGCAAAGTAAATTGGAGGTGATGCTACCAAGGGCAGCCAGAACTGAGAATTAGATTTTCAAATCAAACAATAGTTTGTATGTATCTAAGGCCCACAAAGGAGAAGGAAAGGGAGGAAGAAAATACTTCTAAATGTAGCCATCTGATTGCTGGACAAAAGTTACCTTTCCACATAACTGGCTGGTCTGTTAGAGAATGAGATTCCCTACACAGCAAGGAAACTTCTACAGAGATTAAATGGCATCATTTGTGCCTGAAAACTTTTTTTGCCCTATGGGTTTCTCAGAAGTACATTTCCCTGCCTGTACTGAGACTTCAGAATGAAGTATCAAATGTCATGTTTACTTCAGTCTTCATGGAAAAGACTGTGATTAGATACTTACCTGAGTAAATGAGGACAGATTCAGTTCAGCATATTATTTTTTCCCTGTTTTAGTGATATGGGAAGAGAGCTTATGAAAAGCAATGTCCATTCAAAAGTCAGAAACAAGACTAGAAGATGGGTCTAAGTCCTTTTTCTATTTGTTAATCCAGTGGTCACCCATGGACCTCACCACTACAGTATTTTACAGAGCAGTTAATGAGGAAGGCCTAAGGCTAAAAAATCTCATGAGTAGAGTGGATCATGAATAGCAGACACGTTTGGAGCTGGATTGATGTCTAGAAGTTCTCTTGCTCCCTTTACCACAAAGCTTGGTAGCCATTTAAGTTAGCCTAAATTAGCCTGCCTAAAGCTGTCTTTCTGTGTAAACAGCAGATTAGAAGCACAGAAGTAATGTTTGAAATGCTGCAGTTATTGCATAAGGTTGTCATTAGTGATTCCATAATTCCTTCCTAGACGCCAAGCTAACACACTGCCTCTCACAAAGCAGTGGTGTACCCAATAGTAGCAAGTGACAAATACTTTTCAGTAGGATGCAAGACATTCATGGAGTATTCCCAAAGCTTGCTTATGTGGCTTTATTTTTAACATTTGCTATCACCTTGTTCTTACCAGTACTGTAAATCACATCCATAGTGATAATCTAGACTGCTGGCATTTTGAACTATCTCTATGGCATTAGAGTATCCAAGTGTGTCAGTGACATGCTTTACTCATACTCACAGCAATACAAATTGTCCTTTATTTTAAAATCACCCTGAACTGACAAGGTGCCCTGACTGACTACAACTTTGAATTGCTCCAACTCTTACCTTTTCTGGTAAGAGTTTATACAAACATATTCAGGTATTCAAAAAACAATAAAGTATATCTGTATCATAGGGTGCACCTAAGCAGAACAACTAAACCAGTTTCAGCTTCATGATGGTACAGATTACTAATGGTTTAGGTCTCACAATGTTCTCAAGATTAGATGTTCCTGAGTACTTTCCTGTCTCATCACTGCCCTCATAAATTGCTAGAGATTCAGGACTGGAGTAACAGGTTGGGAGAGTGGGTTAAGCTTGTATCTTTGATAAAGAAATGTATGGATCACTACAAGGTGTGCAAAGAGGAAAAGCCGTATTTATAAGGAATTCATTTAACATAGTTTGCAGGAAGGTCTTTGGTACTGACTGTGGTAAAGGCTTCACTTCATGAACACTTTGAAAGTGCTTCTGAAGAGGCCATATGATAGAATAAGAAAAAGTGTAGATAAAAGTAACTTCTTTAACTATCAAGCCATCTAAACAAAAAGCCAATGCTTAGCCTATACTGTCAGGTCTTTCTCCACTGGAAAATATCTTTAAGGTTAATTTTCTGCAGAATTCCAGCTAAAGTTGAGTCAGGTATACTTGTAGTAGGAGATGCCTGGGATCTGTAAACCCCTCACAGCTTTAACACCTATAAGCCATGTTATGTAGCTGTGGATGACTAATTCCAGCTAAAGGAAGACAGGCTCAGAAGCAGAGGGGCTTGCAGCTGAGGAACCAGAACAGAGTCCAGAGCTGCATGATGCCAGTTAAAAATCACTTGCTATGTTTGACCCTGAGTTCCTCATGTCCTCAAAATGGGAATAATAATGACATCATACCCCATAATTTAAACTACAGGGTTTTTTGTGGCAAAGAAAATGTCATAATATGCCTGCCATAGGTATTTACATTACAGTGAGAGTTCAGACTTAAGGCACTATTGATATATACACAACAACTTATGATAAAGAGAAACCCATCTTTTCAAAATAGCCAGACTCAAAACATGCTACAGTGCCCTCAGCTTCAGCTCCAGTTGTAACATGCATCTCCCAACCTTGTTTTTTCTGTACTTCCTTTTCATTTTGGAGGTCCACACTAGTTAATGAAACTTATTTGTATCTGTAGCACATTCATTCAGAATGCATTGGGGAATTATTACATCATGCTGGTCAAACAATTCACTGATTTGTTTACCGAAAAATTGTGCTAAATAGCTGGATTGTTGTCATGACCCTTCACCCAGATCTTTTGATAGTGGTTACTAGAATCTCATGTAAAATAAATTAAACAGCAACAAACGAGTTCCTACAAAAAACAGTTGGTGTAAGCAGAAAGATAAATTCCATATTATGTCTAGCAAATGAAGTTCTTTGTCAAACAGCTCTTTCCTGTGGATGAATGACAGTTTTACCACTGATTAACACTCTCTGGCATCCCTGTGAAATGCAACTAGCTACAAGCAAATACTGTTGCATAACTGTATGTATGCTCTGATACAATACGGAGTAATGGATTAAAGACTCAAGTAAATTCTTAATTAAGCCTATTTCTACTTCTGTAGATTACTTTTCTCATACTGAGTCATGCTTGCTGTAATTTTTCTGCAGAATTACTATGCTTAACATCATGACAATTTTCATTGAGCAGTTACTGGTAAAACACAAACGTTTGCATAATCTGACTCTATAAACAGCAGATTTAGATTTGTGTGATAACCCCAAACTCCCCTCCTCTCCTTTAAATGAAAGCTGCCCTTTTGCAACAACACTCTCAAGAGCACTCCGTCTTTTCCAGGCTGAATCTCTTCAGCAGGTATCGTATTTCCGAAGGAGCTGGGCAGCTCTCGCATGAGAACCAATCTGCAAGGCCAGCTCAGGGCTGTAACTTTCCACTGCCCAGCCTGCTCCTCATTGTGTGCCGCCGGGCTGGCCTGACCTTTCCGCAGCCCAGCCCCGGCCTCTGGGCCGTGTTTATGTGCATTCCAGCAGCCCTCCGCAAGGTTAAAACCGGGGGGACACGGAGGAGGAAAGTGGAGGAGACAAAAAGCAAGTGAAAGAATTTCAATAGGAGATGAAATCCGGAAGCAAGGCAATTCACTGCACAAGTTCCTGCTGCAAATGAGACTGATGCAGTTTCCAGTGAAGTCTGTGCTGCAGTTACTACAAGGCAAAGAGAATCCGGCGCAGCTGGCTACTTTGTCATGACGCATGCTATGCATCTTTTTAGTCAAATCTCTTAAATGGCACATGCAAACCTCTGATTTTGCAGATTAGGGCCCCAAACACAGAGCTCTCCACTGAGGGGACTAGAAATATTTAGGAGGTTTTATTTTTTAAATAACCCCCCTATGCACTTATTTTAAGAGATAACTTCAGAAGAAAGGATATGCATACTTCTCCCTTTCCTGTCCTTCCTACCACCAAACCTTATCTTTGGCTTTGTGAAAAAACCCAGCTTCTACTCCCTGTCCTGTCAGACCCTCAGGGATGGCATCTGCTCTCTGCCTGGTGGTGCGACGAGCCCCTCGGTAAACAGAGTAGGCGTCAGGAGAGGGGCAGAGCGATGGGAAGAGCAGGGCTGCACACACTGCTGGTCCCACGCAGACTGCTCTGCTCTCAAATTCACACCCAGAAAATCAGGTGACTGATTTGAATAAATGCTTGTTCCTTTATTATCCTTTACCATTCCTTCTTTTGCCTTCCTCAAAAGTCCAAAGCCAGTGCTAAGCTCCTTTTAGTTCCCAGATCAAGGTTATAAACTGCAGGAGCCGAGAGAAGCCTGACTCTGAGTTTGCTTTAACAAAGCCAGCTGCCTGCTCCCTGTTGTCCTGGAACATGGAAAAGGGTGGTGGTGCCATACCAGGTATGTGGAAGGCCACGCCGTATGAGCAGTAAGAGATGCCATGTGAGGTCAAAAGAGGAGCTTGGGATTGCTTTTTTGGATTGATGCTAAAAAGCAGGACTGTACAGTCAGTACCAAAGGAGGCAAAAATTACAAAATTAAAGTTTCACTTTGGTGGGATGGGAAAGTTTGTCTCCTGATGTGTACAGGGTAAGGGAAGACATAAAGACAGAGAGCAAGGTTTGATGCAAGATTTGGGGAGGCTATCCCTGGTGTGTTAGGCCCTATAGACTAAGCCTTTGCACAGCTTAGTTTTAATGACAATAGACATATCAGACATGGTATTTTATTGCCTTACCATGCCCCGTGTTCTGCCTCTACTATGCTTTTATGGAAAACAATCCAGAATGATTAAATTGTTTTCAGTCACAGCAGTGAATATTTTACTCACAGGGAACAAGTAAACCCAAGGCTTGCAACCCAATCTCTACCAACTATTTTCTGATCAACAGAGTTCCCGTGGGATAAATGAGACCTGTCACAGCCCAGAGCTAAGTCTGTGGTAGAAACATGGAACCAGAACAATTTTCCTAGTTGTTAGTCATTCATAGCAATTAATGGACTCTTTTTCCAAAAATAAATTATTTCCATAAAGCCCAGGACTACTCTGCCTTTGATTGCTCTCACCAACACAAAACATGGGCATTTCCAGCTGTTTGATTCACCTTTTTGAAAACTGGTCTAGTACTTGTTAGATGAACATTACACACTGCATCACCATGCCAGTTCGGAGTGTAAGTCATAGCTCCTTTTTCTCTATTTTACTGATCCTCTGAGGCCCTATAGTCTCAGGAGGTTCTAAGGGCATATTTTTTCCACTGACAGTAATTTTGATGATTAATTCTTAGATTAATTTTTAGATTCTATGATTAATTCTTACACTAGTATTATCTCTTCTCCCAAAGGGCATTTGACTTTTAACCTCAACACTAAATGATAGAAAGTATTAAGATTCATTGCAATTGGCTCTTCATAGCCTTCTGCAGTACCTTAGTTGGTCTTCAGCATGTTGGTCTCCTTCAAGATGTTCCCTCCCGTACAAAATAAAACAAACTGTTCTTTGTCTCAGCAGTGAGAAAGCCTGCTATGCACCATGAATCCTTCAGATGTTTTTACAGCAGTAGTGGACCCTGGGACTCTGCTGTGGGAATTATGGGAACCTATGAGATCCTGTCACAAAGGCAGCCTATCTAGAGATAAGTCCCACTTTTATCCCTGTGCTAAAATAGGAAGACCTGTTACTGAAACAATAAAAGGTGCCATCAGAAAACAATGACTTGAGGGTAAGTTTATATGTGAACATAAAAATAGTACAAAAGAAATAGATTTACTACCATGTTGTCTTGAAATGGATGAACTTGCTAGAAACATCCTACCTCTGTAGTTATTTAGTTTTCAGAGTTTTCAGACTGTGTAACTCAGTAGTGCCCATGGTGAGGAAGAACTCCAGGACCTACTGCAAAGATGTTAGCAGCTGGGACTGTCAGCAGGCAACATCGTGGCTTTATTTCATAGAATGGTTTGGGTTGAAAGGGACCTTAAAGATCATGTAGTTCCAACCCCTCTGTATGGAAGATACACTTCCCACGAAATCAGGTTGCTCAAAGCCCTACCTAACCTGGCCTTGAACTCTTCTAGGGAGGGGACATTCATAGCCTCTGTGGGCGTCCTGTTCCAGTGTCTCACCAACCTCACACTACAGAATTTCTTCCCAATATCTAACCTAAATCTCACCTCTTCAAGTTTTAAGTCACTGTTCCTTATCACTACGTGCCCTTGTAAGAAGTCCCTCTCCTTGAGACTATCAATGGCACATGCAACCTTTCTTGTAGGCCACCTTCAGGTATTGGAAGTCTACTATAAGGTCTTCCCAAGCCTCCTCTTCTTCAGGCTGAACAACCCCAACTCTCAGCCTGTCTTCACAGGAGAGGTGCTCCAGCCCCCTGATCATCTTCGTGACCCTCCTCTGGACTTGCTCCAAGAGCTCCATGTCCTACTTATGCTGGGGGCTCCAGAACTGGACAAAGTACTCCAGGTGAGAGAGCACGGGGAGGAAATCACCTCCCTTGACCTTCTGGCCAGGCTTCTTTTGATGCAGCCCATAATATGATTGGATTTGCAAGCTGCAAGTGCACATTAGCAACTCATGCTGAGCTTCTCCTCAACCATCACCCCCAAGTCTTTCTCCTTAGAACCATTTTAAATAGTCTCTATCCAGCCTGTGTTTGCATTTGGGATTACCGAACCCAGGTGCAGAACCTTGCACTTGGCCTTGTTGAACCTCATCCAGTTTGCACAAGCACACCTCTCAAGCCTGCCAAGTTCCCTCTGGATGACATCCACTTGGGTGTCACTTGTTCCTTGTGAAGTAATTTGTAGCTCAGTAATTATATTTGTGAGGTTGTATTTGGGATTTTTTGGCCAGGAGGTGAGGGAGAAGGAATTGCAGAACACAGCAGTGAAAAATTCAGTCTGCCAAGCTGAACACATACATCTACCCAGAAGAAGGGATCAGAGGAAGATATCTAGCAAAAAAAAACCCTCTCCCTTCATTCCTGAATTCCTAGAAGATGGTCTAGGGATATATTCTGCTCCAATTCCTGGCTTCTTTAATACTACAGAAACCACCATCAAGCCACAAATGCTGGGGTTACATGCAAGAAGATTGTGCTTTGCATGGACACAACCCATAAAGCAACAGACTAAAGCACTTCACTTGAAAGGAAAATTGGCCCACGTTGTATTACAAAATCTTACAAATATATGATCACATACCGTATGTAAGAGGTGTGGGGGTTTTGCCAATTATATCCATGACAGCAAGCCTGAAATGCAGAAAAACAGAAAATATATTTGTAATTTAGGAAGAAACAATTTTTAGTGAAAAGCACTCCCCATTATAAATTAATTCTTGAAACTAGGTAAATAATAGTTCCCATTAAATTAAGCATCTTTTCTTGCAATAAACAGATGCAAGTATACTGTGGAGGCATTTGTAAATCCTCAGAATTAGATTGAGTTGCAAACCCTTTGAAACTCAAGCCAGCACCACTCTTGTGGTAAATTTGTTAAAAAGCACTACTTTTAAATTGTGTTGCTGTCGTATCTACAAGAAAAGGGTTGTATAAACCTACAAATTTTGGATCACTCGTATCTGTTTTCTCCCAGCTTTCAGGAGGCTGCAGACAAAGCATGTTCAGTAAATTAAAGAAGGTAAAAGATAACTTCAAAACTGAACAGCAGTTTTCAACCTGCTCAGACTAAAGGAGTGTTCTTTTCTTTCAGCAATACAAAGTAGGGAAGATTCAGATTCCTGCTCAAAACAGCTGTCTGTAATATTTCCCACTGTAATGAATCTAACATTTTCTGGAGCTGGAGACATAGAACAGCAGCAGTCTTGCCTCTCTCAGACTGTCAGATAAAACTTAATAGCTTTTCCTCTGACTATAATATTGAAAAACCTCCAAGTAAATTGCAGCAAACTTTGAAGGGAAAATATATACAGAAAAATTAAGAAGAGTTATACACAGGAACAAGAACATTAGAATACAACTGACTTCAAACAAGTTATGTGGACAGTTACACATTTCATTTGTATGAGTCATTGCTCTGATCAAAGTAGCTATAAAGTCACAATAATAAATTATTTTTTTCCCCATGAAAATTAATGTTGACTGTGCACTTACTGCTTGTTCCTTTTCCCCAGGCACACTGATCACACAGAGAAGTGAAGATGACTGTATGGGACATCTACCTGCAAAAAGGAAAAATTTGGAAAGCTGCATATTTTGACACTTTACTATGCCATTGCATGTAATCTGCCTTTTCATACTTGGATAAAATCCTGACCTTCTGAAATCAGTACTGTTTTTGCTTAATTGAAATTTACAATTCAGAGTGCCAACTAACACCACTTATTTTATTGTATTAATTTTTGTATCTGTGTTTGTAGCAGGTAACATAAGTATATATATTAATACATACATACACATATAGAGAATTCCAAATTAACTAGGACTTATAGGACCAGAATATTCTGCCCCCCAAGATTTTCAAATTACATATAATTTGCTCACCAATTATAATTAGTATAGAAAACCAGCTAAAGATATATTACTAGCTGTTTATACAATATTTTAAACAAAAAAAAATCTAAAAGCCTTTTGCAAATTAGGTAAATACCTATCTATGGCCAGGGTAAGCTGCAGCAACATGAAGTGTTTTACCAGAAGCAGACCTGGGGCCTCCACATTTCTAGGCCAGGTGTCTATCCTGTAAGGTTACACTTCAATCTGCAAATGAGTCCTTAATGATATAAGAAATCTGAATCCCTGATTGTGATACAGGAGCATACAGTCTTCTTCCAAACCATGAAGTTCTGGGTTTTTCTTCCCACTAATACTTTATAGAATTTACTCCCTTTGTATAGAACAATCATAAATAGAGGGACATTGGAGCATTTGTGGATCCACTGTTTATGCCCTGGAGAGAGAAGTAAGTAAAAAGCAACAACACAAGAAACAAAGCTCGCTGCAGAATAGTATTTTTAATCAGAATGTACACAACATGTATTCAATACACAAGGGATAACACTGGTGATACTGAAACAACTAAGAATTGAATGCAACATCTGAGCTTTATAAAAATCACAGAAAATACAATAGCCTTTCATCAGGCTGTAGGATACACAGAGATGTTTCAGCTACAAGGCCTTACGTAACGCTGTGCTGTGCTATACTGAAGTTCCCCCCATACAGCAGCATTAGTGCTCCGGGCTTTTCACTGAAATAAACACTAGACATAGGGAAGAATGTTGGGGTTTATGCTCTATTACAAGTGATAATGGAATATATTGCAATTGTGAATTTTTACAGCAAAGTATGACTCCTTCTAACATGTCTAGACAAACCATGTTCACATTCACAGCACAGTCAACACTATCAATTTGACTCTTACATTTGGCTGGAATGTAACTGACCTCTCTGTGAGACATTTCCAGGCTCTAGCAAAATTAGGATAAAAAAAAAAAGCATGGTTGGGAAGGCAGGCGTGGGAAAAGGGCTAGTATATTAGTTTGCACTTTGAATTATCACACATTTAGAAAAAGTTAGCACTTAATACAGACAAGGCATAATAATAAAACAACATACAAGTTACTTGCAGTGAGTTTCCTTCTTTCATCACACTTCATACTCGAGTTAAAGGTACACTTCAGCTACTGAACTGAAATGCAGATCCTATCCAGACCAGTAGATGGCACAAACCATTTATTTCACTATATTCAGCACAATATTTATTGCAATGTCACAGAATCAGAGAATCACCAATTATCTTCAAAACAGTGTTATTGTACATCCCTCTAATTTAAAAGCAGTCAATCCTAAAACATGGTGATCTTTAAATTAATACCTAAGTTCTAAAAGCACTTTAAAAACCCCCCACATTTAGCAATGAATAAAAATTCTTATTGCAACATTATTTGTTCTTGGTATGGATATAAAGTTTGAAAGCAAATACAGTCTAGGTTGTAAATTTGTTACGTTTGTACCAATTGATAATACTCTTAAATACAAAATAAAAACTCGATCAGCATTGCAAAAACAAATCTAACATGAAGAGGCCCTACAGTTGACAGTTGTGCAAAATACAAGCATGATGGTGAAACGTCTAACTTCATTGGGTAAAAATAATGAAAAAATTACTATAGATTTCCTACACTGACAAATGCCAGGAAACAATTACAGTAGTTGGTAAAATACTTTGTGCATTAGAAAAATTTTGCAGGGTAGAAAGAAAACAAGTCAGGTTCAGCTCACAAGGGGAAAAGTAACCATTTAGTTTAAAACTATGTAAGGACTCCAAAGAAACAGCAAATAATCAAACCTTTAAAAAGCCCTGAAGAAAATCTGACAAGAAAAGCTCTAAATATTTGCCTAAAGTAAAACAAAAAAAAACAACAAACAAAAGCCAAAATAGCTTATAACCAGTCTTACAGTAGCATCTATGAAACTGACATCATTTCAGTGTCAAGTCAGACTTACCCACTGTAGGAGGGAATCACAGAAGCATTTGGGCTGGAAAGGACCACCCTCCCTGCTTGCTACAACCTCATTTCAGTTAGCTGTAGAGAACAGTCAGGTCCTCCCTCAGCCTTCATTTCTCCAGATGGAACAACCCCAGTTCCCTCTCTAGATCCTTTACCAGCTTCATGTCCGTTCTTTGACCATGTTCCAGTACCTCAATATCCATCTTGTAGTAAGGATACAAAGTTAAACACAGTAGTTGAGGTGAGGCCTCATCAGTGCTAAGTACAGGGGGAAAATCACTGCCCTAGTCCTGCTGGCCACACTATTACTGATAAAATCCAGGATAGTGTTGGCCTTCTTGGCTACACTGCTGGCTCATATTCAGCAGCTGTCTACCAGCACCCCTAGGTCCTTTTCCACTGAGCACTTTCCTGCCACTCTTCCCCAAACCTGGAGAGTTGCTTGGGGTTATTGTGTCACAAGTGGAGGGTACTTGTTCTTGTTGAAGATCATATAATTGGCCTCAGCTGAGCAATCCAGCCTGTCCAGATCCCTCTGAAGAGTTTTCCCACTCAGGCAGATTGACTCCCTCCCAACTTGCTCCCATTTGCAAACTTACTGAGGGTGCCCTCAATCCCCTCCTCCAGATCATTAATCAAGACATTAAAGAGAACTGGGCTCAGTACCAAGCCCTGTAAAACACCACAGCTGATTCACTCCATTCACTGCAACTCTTTGGGCCTGGCTGATTAGCCAGTTTTTTTTACCCAGCAAGTATGCACCAATCTAAGCCACGAGCAGCCAGTTTCTGCAGGAGAATGCTGTGCGAAATGGTGTCAAAGGCTTTACTAAAATCTAGGTAGAAAAACCCCCACAACCTCTGCAGGTTTTAAATGCCAAAAATATTTCAGGAGAATAAACAGCAAGAGAAACAGACAGTATGGTATAGACGCTTTAATAGTTTAAAAAGAATACACACTCCTGAAACCCACCATTTGTTTTCTTTGCTATCACAAACTTGTTGGAAAACCTATCTTCTTGAAAAGAAAAGAGCACAAAGGAAGTCAATTACACTGCAATACAGGACTGGAGAAACTTCTCTCTTATGTATGTATGATGCTTGCTCTCGAACAATTTTGATAGAATGGTTAGAATACTACAGAAAAAAGAATCAGGCTACCTGACTCCAATTTTTGACTTGCAAGGATAACCTATAGCTACATAATTATAGGATTTAATGACAGTTAATTTTATATTTTCAAATAAATATTATGACATCATGTTCCTTTACATAAGGGCAAACCACTTAGCTTCATAGCTGTTATTCACTGCATAAGCACATATTAAAAGCTATGCAATCATAGCGTGAATTATGTTCATATCTGCTGGTAAAATTACATCTTAATAACATGAGAAAAATTGTAAATAATGTAAGGATTCATGGTTTAATTATTTTAATAGCAAGTAATTTATCAAATAATTATGAAAATGAAAGAAGCAGCCAGGTTTAATGGGCTTGAATACACAATCAAAAATGTTTTCCTGCACTGAGCCAAGAACTCCTTAACTAAAATGCTAATAGTACAAATGTTTAACCCAGCACTTGCATCTCATTATATCTAGTGAAATCAGTTCAACAGGTTGCTCTGAGAGGAAAACTTCAACAGATTTGTTTTCAGCTGAACCAGTCCACTTTGTGACACATGCTTGATAGATCCAATACAACGGGAGAACAGGGCATCTACAGCCAGCAGTGGAAGAAGTGCTTTTCCACAACAAACCCTAGTTATACCAGATTAGGTGTAAAGCCTAACTAATGACTTGATTAAAAAGTGAGATAATTTAGTCTGGGACATTTGACAAAAGAACACTGATAGAAACATTTGCAATTTTACAGATAATACCAGAAATAACACATTTTCTCACTGCTGCAAAGAACCCATATTAGCATAACTAAGTGATTTAATGACATTTAGTGCCATGTTTCCAAATCAATATTATGATAACACCATTATGCAATGTAAATACCCATGTACTATTGCAGGGGTGGACAGCTTGGCTGTTTTCCTTAATTCCTGAACAGCTCAGATCCACAAAATATTCCCAGGTTGAAGAGGAAAGCAGTAGCTTGGTCAGCAATCACAAGAGGAATTTTCCCCACTTGTCACTCCCAACCATCCGGACAAGGTTCTAAACTGACTGCTCCCAGCTTACCTGGCAGTACGTATTTGACCCTCATGAACTCAACTACTTCTATTGCATTACTCCAGGCACAGGATGGGGCGTTTATGCCTACTACAGGAAGACACACTATGCCTGGTTCAGCATAGCAAAATTTTAGTAATACATTTGATCTAGCAGAGTGAACGTCAATAAAGAGCTACTTAGCATCATGACACTGCTCTGTTTTGACTCGGTCCTAGGTGCACTAAAAAAGGATTTATTGTCCTGTGAAGCCACAGTTCATTCAAATCTCCCTCTCAAAGCAGGCTGCAGGAAAGCACATGATGCTCAGCAGTGACTTCTGAAAATCATACACCTTCACACTGACTGATTGTGATATCTCACATCCAGTAATGAGCCTCAGTGAAGATATTCCAGAGGATCTGGTTTACCTATTGGTATATTTTTGGGAGCCTGCTACCCTTGCTCTTGGTCTACCTACACCCTGAAAACAAATTATGCCCTCCCTCTTTCTTCTGCATCCCTCTGGAAGTGCACCTTGCTGTTTGCTGCTGTCAAAGCCTAGAAAATCAGCAGCGGTGGCAAATACCATAGATACTTGCTTTGTACAAAAGGCTTTTTAACTCCCTGTCACCTTCTCACTGCATGTCATCTTAAAACTCAAACCAGAGGAGGCACTGATTCACTGAAATGTTAAGTACTCTTCTGAAGAGCTGGTTTGCTGAGGAAGGCAATGAAGGCAGCCTTCACAATTTTGATCATGCCTCAAAGGGCTGAGGCATTCACAGATACCAAAAAATTAACAAGAAGCTCAGGCAAACATCCATCTGTATCCAGAACCTGCAAATTCACTCCTGACTGCAGCTGTTCCAGCTGAAGAGGTTATACTGTCATTTTAGGATAACCTAACTCACGCATCACACACAAGAAAAATCTTTCTGCTAAAATGAGCTGCACTAGTCTGTATACCTTCTACTAGAGCTGTTTATAGTACCCCACAGCGTTTTAATTTAAATGGATTAGAGAATGGTCAGAGCAAAAGCTTAGTTAGCAGTTCTGAAAAAAGTACTAACAGGGATCAGTAGTGTCTTTAACTGATACGTAACAGGACTGATAGTCCTTCATGCTGAAAACAGACAACAGTTACTGTACTTGCACTCAAGATAAGTTTGTTTCCAGACTGAGTAAACTGTCAGTATTCCACTCTGAAGAAGCAGGACAAGACATCAAGGCATCCTGTCAGTGGTGATTTCCTGATGTTGACTGAAAGGAGACCACAAAGATGAACTAGGTATCTTTAGGAGGCAAGAGAAAAAAAATAAAAAAAGTGGTAGCAGCAGACATTTGTCTGATGATTCCATGAGAATATATTTATATCTCATGAAGGATGCCCATATAAACACCAAAATAGACTGAAACGTGGATAATTTTGTCAGACCTTCTGAGATAAATCCTAGCCCAAAAACAGCTAGTGAAAAACTCCCAGCTCTGGTACTATCAGTCTCAGGTGTGACAGTAGATGCCATTCTATTAGGATCAGATTACTTCTCAGCTAATCTGAACTCCCTCCAACTGCTGGGGCAAGAAAATTCAGTGTATTTCTCCTAAGTTAAACACTGAGGATATAGTAATAATTTTGCTAAGCCTACACTGATTATATACCCAAATTTACAGGACATGGAATTTCAGTCCTGAACTGTAAAACATCAACATTCTTAACATTAGTGTACAAATGCTAAACTTTTACTTCAAAGAGCAATTTGCAAGTTTGCATCAGCAGTAACCTAAGGGTAGATTTGTAGAAGGTGAATCTTCATTATCCAGAAATTTTGGGGTTTTTAACCACACAAGGAGGAAAATGGGAGAAGATTTATTCAAAGTTTAAATCTCATGATCTCTAAAGAAAGAGGAAAGTGCTGGATCAGAAACAGGCCAAAAAGACTACCTCAGCAGGAGACAAGAAGAGGATCAACACGTGAAATTACTCTTTGACAATGAGTACTGCTGAGATGGAAACCACAAAGTACTGGCTGACAAAAAGAATAATGATTATTACAGTCACATGTGTTTTAGATACAAGATTGAACAGGCTGATTTATCCCAGCTGAACAGTAAAATCCCCTTGTTATTGGCTATTTCCTTATAAACCTGGCTAAACAGCCCCCCCCAGCCTACAGAAATGTTAGGCATTAACATTTAGTGGAAACCTTTCTTCCAGTACAAGTAATGTAACTACTATCAGACCAAAACATCAGTAAAAATCTCTATATTAACAAAAGAAATTCAGAAAATTTGAAATGCATTAGGTGTATATATACATATATATATATTAAAAAAAGAAAAAAAAAAAGAAAAAAAAGATACTTCAGGTTACTATAAAAGTATAGGTCTGCGAGAAGCCTTTAGAAGTTCTTCCTCCCAACAGTGTGACAGAAACAGGAGGCATATTGGTCAGTAGCAAGTTCCAAGAACTTTCCAAGGTCCTTAATTTTCTTTTCTGAAAGGTCAAGACACAGCATTTGTTTTTGCTGAAATTAGTTTCCCTGGGTCAGGGACTACTATTCAAAGAGCAATTATAGACTAGAGGGATTTTCTCTAGTCCTGGAAGAAAAACAAATGCCATATTTAAGTATTATAGCAACTCTTGCCACAGAGATAATTTGTCTTAGAACAATGAACATAAATACCAAATGAATTAACTCAATTGAAAAATGTTGGCTACAATCTCCAGAGGGGAAAAAACCAACCAACCAACCAAAAAAAACCCCAAGAAAACAAAGTAAAAGCTCCTCCTTTGGAGCCGTGTCAGCTTCTCTTTGAAAAATGCTGATTTTCAATGCCTTCCACAGCCAGCTTATCACCTGTTGTGACAGTGGTCTTTTAACCAACATGCTTGACTTCACGGTGTCAGGTCAAAAATATTTCCTCTGCAAATATGGGCAAGTCAAAGTCCACAGACTTTACTCTCACTTTGTGTAAATGTTGCAAGACTTCTTTCCTACCTCATTTTCTGACTTGCTAACATTTTGAGGGGGATAGTATGTGTCTTGGACCATCTGTGAGTGCACAGTGCCTTGAACTACCAGGTTCTACAACCAGTTGTACCTTCAATCATAGCAATAAGTAAATAAAATTTATTCCTCAGAGGTAGAAACACACTTTCTCCCCCACCCCCATCCCTCTGGTGGGTAGATAATGCAAAGCTACAATTAACCTCAATTAATAGGAAATGTAAAGTTTGTATAAAGGTGTTCTAATGAGAGCAGCACTTGGCACTTCGTAACAGGAAGCTCTGCTGGGGTGAAAATTAAAGTGGCTAAAGCTTAATCCAAGAGGAAAGAAGTTCCCACCCCTTTAGAGAAAGCAATTCCTCTAATAAAGCTACATAAGCTAGTCAAGAGTCCGTGTAGCCCCTGAGTACAGCAATAGGCCTTAACTGCCCCCATCCTCACATTCTGTCCATCAGTCCCTTTAAGCTCAGGCTGAAGCCCCTGCTTCTTTTCTGAGCTGTGTGGACCAAGTCTGTGCTCAGCCCCAGCCCTGTGGTGCCTGACTTGAGTGGACTTACCACTGCACATTTGTGTCACTTCTGACATAGTCATCACATTTCTTGTGATCACTGGGCTGCACCCAGAATCTGTTAGTGTCACCAACCTCATCCAGCTAACAGAAAGTTAATTGTCTGCAAACCCGAATTTAAGCTGCAGTGTAACAATAAATACCTTTTCCACAGCTCTCGCTGTGCTTGCACCCCATTAAAATAGGAAATATTCGAAGTGCCAACTTACACTCTACCTACAAGACTGGTGGAACTGACAAAAAGATACCAAATTCTCTACAGACCAAAATAGGGGGAAATGACTAAATCCTGTACAGATCTGTCCCTGCTAGTTTCTGCTATATTAAGATTTACATTTTTCAAGTAATGAAGTTTCCCTTGCATCTCTTGAGATATCTTTTACATTACATACACAAAAATTGTCTCCTATTGGCTTTCACGGTGCCATCAAACTTCTAGTAACCTCCTGTGGACTACAGGAGGTAAAAAATTAGAACTCCACGCATGTAATTTGCATCAATTATGTAATTATCACATAGCCCATCAATACTTTCCTGCAACTTAATCTTTATGCCATCAATCCAGGCTACTTAACATTTTCACTTACCAATAAATCTTTAAATAAAGTAGAATATATGGGACAATGCACTGTACAAGAAAAAAAAACAAACTTCCTTTGAAATCAAAGCATTTCACTTTGGACTTCTGAATTTTAGAGTTTTTTTCAACTGAAAACTTCCCTGTACATCTGAAATTACTTTATTTGTATGTAACTTTTTTTTCAGTTGTATAGTTTTAGGTGAGTTATACTGCATTATATTATTAGATTAGCTCAGTATGAAGAAGGGAGGTCAAACATCACTACCTGATCAGATGGCTATTGACATAGGAATGTCCTCATTAGCCCAAATAGGCAGGTACAGCAAAAGATCTGATGAGAGTATGGGTGAAGCAAGTGTCTGAGTGAGCTCCCCGAACAAGAGGATATATGTCATTGTCTTATTTCCCCCTTAATTTTTGTATTCCCAAGTTTATATGCAGTTTAAGTCATTATAAACCTGTACAGCTGCTGGAAGACAAAGTTCTGACACCACCCCTTCCCACATAATCCTAGATACATACCCATCCCTAATGGAAAAAAAAGTTTTCTACAGCCAGTGAGCCATATCCAGGTTAAAACTAATCACTGTCAGGTTAGATTTCAGTGCTGGTTTAAAGCATATATGAAACTATGGCCTAATTAATCAGCAAATTTCATCCAATTATGAGAAATCACAAGGGATGACCCTGCTAGGGTAACATTTCACAGCTTCCATTCCAAAACTTTATGGGATATGCACACTTACTTCATCAAGCTTTTGACCCAAAGACTGGCACATATGAACAAATTCCTATCAGCCATGAGACACAGTTTGTCTGCAATGGTCCCTGGCTCATAAATTACTACCATACTTGCATAGCAAAAAGTTCTTAATAGAAGTTGCTCCAATTTCTGCAGACTTTGCCTTATATGCACCTTATTCCACCTGGTGTTAGGAGGTAGAGGAAGATATATCATCAGGCTGGGAAGATCCAAAGATATCCTTCCTGCAGGCCCGTCTTATAAAGCTTTTCCCTTGGCAATATACCATCAGCCTAGGGGATGTCTTTGCCTCCCACTTAGAAAAATGTGTTCCACTCAGGATTTTAGAAAACAATAATTTTATTCTGACTAAACTAGATGGCTCAGTTTCTGTGACAAACTATTAATCTGCCTCATGTACAACAAGCACACATTTGAGAGAAGGAAAGCTTTGCTTTTATACTACTCTGGAAAGAACACAGAACTTTTAACAAGCTCTTATCACTAACCCAGCAGAGGGGAGCTAACAACAGCACATTTCTTCTAGAATTATTCACTTTGTCCATTTTTTCCCCAAGAAAGCCACTAACCTAATATGAAAGGGTATAGATTATAATACTTATTTCAAATAGATGAAACATTTTAGTCTCTCCATTATCTAATTCCGTGAGAAAATCTCCATGATTTCCCTTGAGTTTCCCCTTTTGTGTGTAGTCTAGACTGTCATAATAGATTTGACAATTATTTTTATTACATAACCTTGAAAAGCAGACTGTCATAGAATTTGGTTGTTAGAAAAATTCTGTTCTGAATAAGATAGGACAATGTGTGGCTTTTAAAAAAAATTTCATGAATTCCTCTATTGTTGGTTTGCTTTCGAAGTTGATTTCTCAGTCTAGAAAAGCAAAAGCCATTAAATATATTTTAGACTGTGCCAAACACAGCAATATCTACAGGAAGTTTTCATTTTCCTATACTTCCTCCAATGCATAAGGAAGTAGTGGAACTCCACATGCAAGGAAAATAGAATCTGGCCTTAAAACTCTATCACAAGTGATAGTAAAATGATCATCCCAAGCTGACACAAAATAAGATCTGTAGTCACTGATTCATCAAGCTATCTGATAAGCAAGAGCCACATCAAAGCTCTATGTTCTCCTAGTCACTCACAGTTAAAAATTATGAAGTACTTTTTTTATTCTTTCCTATTATTTACTTCTACAGCAAGATACATGTAATACTGCCCTAGAAAGCATTCCTCACTGTGTCTCTCAACTAGACAGGCAAAACAAGCAGGCTTACATCATATACTGTATTTTTGTATTAAAATTAAGGCTGGTTTAGTTGGGATTTCTGCTAAGTACTTCTACATTAAACTATTTTAGCGCTATTTTAACCTCCTCCACAATTCAACCTTCTGGACTACTTCTCTGTACCATTTTACAGTTGTAAAGTATAAAAACTTGTTAGTGGTCAGTGCTAAATGGAACAAAGATTCCTGCTAATGGATTACTGACCATATTTGAGTGATCTAAGTATCACAAGCAGAATGCTTCTTCCCTTTAGGTTAACTAATCTATTAACAGTACTAACATCACATGCTAATTATTTCCATGAGAAAAAGTATGAAGCCAGGATGTTGATCTCTGCTGTAAGAGAAGGTGGCATCTCTACTTCTTAACCACTGTTTTTTATGGAGTATTTCATAAAACTCATAGAACCCCTTCACAAAACAAAAAAAACAAACAACAGTATAGAAGTTCTGCATTATTCTGCCACAGTCACAAGCTTGCTTGGCTGAAGCACATCATGTAAAATAATCTTCCACCTCTGCAACCTTAAAGCTAACAATCTTAAACAAAGTGAATGAAAGATTTAACAAATAAAAAGTGCAATTTTAGTTCATGTACAATGTCCTGTAAATCTTGTTTTGACTGAAAATTAAGATTCAGAACCCAAAGTCCTTTTCCATCTACAATCTAGGATATATCTGATTTGGGTTTAAGACTAATTGTTGTTAGGTGACACTTAACTTAAGCCATACTGTATTTCTTTCCTATAGCTGGAATAATAAATGGCAGTATTTTAGTTTTACTTTATAAATCACTTCTCAGAAATAACTTGTGAAACAGGCTGGTCAAAAAAGTCATCTTCATATAAAATTCTTTTAGGGGAAAGAAGAATCAAACTAGAGACCTTATGAATACACATTTCTCAACTACATTTGTAATAATGTTAAAATGGTTACAGGCACACCAGGTTTGCATCTGTGCAACACTGTCACAATGTGTTAAACCAGGCTTTCATTCTGCTCCAGACAGTTCACTGGAACACTTACAGGACAACACATGCTTCTAATTACCAGTTTTCTCTGTGCAGGCAGCACTTAAGACCTGCATTTGCCAAATTATTGGAATCTAATTCCCAGTAAGAAAATACATCCAGCCATTCCTTCCAGCAGTCAGGTAAGGAAAGATTATATTGTAAGACTTGTCCACCAACATGTATGAGTTGGCCACCTATACCTGCTAGTACCTTTGCATGTTTCACATTTTGGGAAGTTCACTAGTTATTTTGACACAAGATCAAGGAGAGAAGCAAGGAAGTTAACTTTTGACAATGAAGGTGTCACTGACATCCCCCTTGGAAGTGTTGTGACCTCTGTCACAGAAGGAATGTGTGGCAGCTTCTGTTACAGTACTGGTAACAGGCACACAGCACAAGGTTGTGTCTCCCCTCTTTTAACTCATTCTTTGAAGGACTTGAGCTTTCATTACCCACAGACCACCCTAAAGGAAAGCTGCTGCTTTTCTAGTATTTCAGAAAGTTTGTAGCTTTTCCTTCTTCTAGAGATGTACCTAGTCATTAGATATCACCACAGATAATGCTGGGGTCTAGTCTATCACACAATTCTGCACTGACACCCTCTAACCTACTGTTCACTCAGAGAAGAAAATTTTCAACAGTTTCAGGCCCACAATACTTCCATTTGCTTTGGGGTAGGATAATTTTTTTCCGTCTCCTTTTTACCTTACAAGTTTCTCACTCTATCCTGCCTAAAAATAATTGCTTACTGATAACTGGATACAAAGAAACATGAGTTTGCAAGGATGGCCCCGCTGTCCAAAAGATTCTCAGAAGGAAAAGATTATTCCAAGGACAGAAATACTCCTTTTTTCTCAGTACTAATCTTTCTCTTCACAGTAGAAAAGGTGAGTCACGAAGAATGATCAAAGACTAAGTTTAGTCACAGGTATGACAGAAAAAAAGCATTTGAAAAATACATCTTGCTAAAGGCTGAATGTTATTTTATGGTGGATTGAAAAAGAGAGATGAGTGAAAAGATAGTAAATCATACAACAGAAAAAGAAGACCTCTAAAGCAAGGAGTTCACTGTGAAAAGCTGAAAAAAGTCAAGATCCTTAATGAATTGGATCAAGACTGCTTACATATTAATAATTTATAGCAGATATATTCAGGAAGCTACAGCTCATCTTCAAAAAAAACTTTGGAAGAATGTTAAGAGCTTTTACTTCAGCACAGGGGCCTAGGACAACATCCCACTAAAGTGATGGCACTAAACTGCCCCTGTACCTCAGCAAAGAGTGATATTTGCTGCGGTTTCCTACAATTTGTTTCTTAATATCACCTCTCCAAGGAAAGCCTAAATAGTGATTTGGTTTCTACTTCTTTTCTTTTTCTACACCTTTCTTTTTCCAATATGAAAAAACAGTGTATCAGTCCAAAATGAGCAAGCTAAAGAAACTTGTTTTGGAATTTAGTCCTGCATTCATCACTTGGGAAACACATTTTGATTTCACAGGCTATTCAGTATAGAACTGGGAAAGTGTCCTAACGTAAAGATACCCAAGTTATATGTATAACAGGACAATCATACATACAATATCATATGATAGGACAAATGAATGTATGAAAGACAATCCATTAAAAACACATGGAACAGCCTAGGGGAAGCTTAGAATTTAGGCTCAGTTATAATGCTATGACTGGATAGAGATAAATCAAAGTTATACACTAGTCTCCCTTGGAGGCATAGCCTGCATTTTATCCTGATGCACATATATTTATCAATTTGGCAGCTAAAAAATCTGTCAATTATCATGAAAGTGACATCTACCACAGCCACATTAATATCCTTGCATTTGTATTCTGTGATCCACAATCTCATTTACAGAAAGATGCAAGAGACTGTCTGTTGTTCCAGAAGGGGTGCTACCATTATCTGTGGATATGAAATGTTTTTTTTTCTTTTTCAGATATCCATTCCTCTCTGTAAGCATTTTAAATCAGATGAATGATTGAAAGGCATTAACGGTAAAATGGAAGCAGGAATAATTAAAAATATTAGCCTGTATAGATGAAAATCAGAATTATGCAGTTATTCTACTTGTTAAAGAGATTATCTTAAAAGTTAAAAATACTACACAAGAGCAGGTAATAGTGCAAGTCAATAAATTATCACAATTACTGTACTAGAAAATCCATTTTAAATAGAAGTGGATTTAAGTAACAGACAACTGCCCAGAGGTTATTGTTAGATTTGACACTGTGAAAAGTCTGAGTACAATAAATAGACTATGCCTATGAAATTTAGAGCATTGAACATTACAGACTATTTTATTCCAGATTCCCAACTGCCTGTACAGTTTGATTCTTAGTTTTTACCACAAATACTACTAACTTTTTGTACTCCTCATTTAGAAGTTGCAATGGTTTAGACCAATAAGCAAGGCTAAGAAATAATATCAAAAGCAGGTAAGACTAAAAAAACAACAAAACTTTTATAACTCGTGAATGTTTCAAAGCTCACCAGATTTGGTTTGACAGGAAGGTGACACTTTAGGTTCACCTCCTTGCACAGTTTTGGGAGTGCTAGATTGACAATTGTACTTGATGATCTTAAAGGTCTTTTCCAACGAAAATAATTCTTTAACATGGGTTTATATTACATAATCACAGAATGACAATGTTTAGGTTGGAAGAGACTTCCAAGATCATCCAGTCCAACCTTTGACCAACACCATAATCTAACTACTAAACCATGTCCTTAAGGACCAGGTCCAAACCCCTTTTAAATGCCTCCAGGGGTGGTAACTCCACCAGTGACCTGGGCAGGCCATTCCAATGCCTCTTAGTGAAAAAATGTTTCCTAACATCTAGCCTAAACCTCCTTTCTTCCTAAATTTTAACTACTGATAATGTCCAAGAGTACGTCCATCTATACACAACATACTGACTGATACACCCGGGCTTAGCTACAATATTTTATGAGTGGTATCAAAATTACTTTAAGGTAGTCACTGCCAGCTGCTGCTCAAAATGATAACCACAGATACTCCCTAATTACTTTGCCCTGTTACTAAGCAAATGCATATTTAATTTGCTCTCCTGTTTCTCCCTCAGATATTACAATTTTCTAAGATTTTCCTTGTATTTAACTTCTCATTTTTTTCCAAGGACGTATCAGATTGTATTTTTCCTCTCCATTCAGTTACATTCAATTTCTTGTTTCCAAGATTTTTAGATTATGTTGGTGTTTTTTCTTTTTTTAAGTGTTAATAAAAGAAAAATAGAGATAAAAGATTTTTCTTTTTTTTTATACCTGTTTTTAACACCCAACTTACGGTCATCTGTAAATACCACCAATATTCTTATTATAGGGTCTCTGACAATTTATCTAGGACTTAAACCAAAACAGACAAGTTGCTTCCTTCAAGAATTAAACTAAAAGCAAAACTAGTTTTTCTAAACTTAAGACAGTGAAGTTAGGGTCAAAAAAAGGTAACTAAATAATAAGATATGAACATAAGAAGTCCTCTCAAAAGAAAAAAAACATAAAATGCTTAGGCAGGATTAGTTCTGCCATTTCTAGACAGACATGAAGCAAGAGTGTAAGGAAAGAACAAGTTCTCAACATCCCTTTCATTAGCCAAACATATTTCCTGGTCCAGTTATATCAATAATCCTGGAATGAAGTTGGACAGCTGCACGAGAAAGTGGGACCTACAAAGCATCTTTCCTTGCCTTCAGGAGGACACCTTTGCACTGGACACTGCATGATAAAAAACTCAGTCATTACATTTCCCCACGCCCCCAAAGCAAATGGTTTGAAGAAAGGAGCTTTAATGAAGAATGAGGTAGAGGCTGAAGAAGTTCACAATGACACTCATGACACTAACAGATTGGGTGAGCTGTGTGTTGCCCAGACACCCTTGGAAATTTACAGCTGGCAATTTCCTCTGAATGCCTCTTTTTCTTCACTTCAGCCTCACTCAACACCTGCCTTCTCTTTTTCTTTGCTTTATTCCCCTTAGCTGTATTTTCCTTTTCTTCCCTGGTCTATTTGCTAAACCTACTTCACCCAGTAAAGAAATTATGACACTAACTTGATGTTTTTCTTTTATTTATGATTCCTGCTTTCAGAACAGCAGCATTCACAGGTGCACACCACCTAGCACACCAGCCAAGAAAAAGACTTCTGAAAAGCCTTAGGAGACTAAAGATCTTCAGATAAATTGATAAAGAAAAACTGTAGGGTGATCAAAAACTCAAAGAGCTTTTGGCAGAAAAAAAAAATTGCCTCTATGACAGACAAAAGGAAGGATGAAGAAGTGCTACATAGCTCCGTAACTTCAGGGTGACAGTTAGTAAGCACTGCTTGCTCATCCACATGTTTTGTGACAATCTCAGATTGCCCGTCAATCATCAACAGTATATGCAGGGATTGAACCAACATTCAAAATACATTAACTACCACAGACTGCAGCATCCTTGTGGAGACCAGACTACAAAAGGTTATTTACTTGATTCTCACCATACACTTTTCATACCTACCTTCATCTTGGCTCAGCAGATTTCATGGAAAGCTAAGATTTTCTAAGTGGAAAAACCAGCTCCTTGAAATCTCTAAAAACATGGTTGTATGATATTCCATGAGATTATTTCCAAGCACTTGGTTTCGTTTTTGCGAAGGAGAACTAATTCTAAATATTCTTAGTGATTTCCAGCTTCATTCTATGTTATGCATTTGTTGCTCTGCTTAGAGAGCACTATCAGTAATATCAACATACATTCATACACCCTTGGCAAAAACTATCAGCTCAGAGGACCCAAATTTCAGTAAAGAAAAAAGGCTTGAATTGATGTGAAAGATCAGCATATTAGATAATCATACCCTTCTCCAGTATGGCTATATGTAGTTGTGGGGTACATGACAAACATTTTGACACGTGTTGTGTTGGCCACAAAACATTGCTAACAGAACCTATTAAAATAAAAATTAGTGATGTACATCAAAGGAAGAAAATATTTTAGATTTAGGCCAACAGCATCCTGGCTTGTATTAAAAATAGCATGGACAGGAAGATTAGGACAGTGACTCTTCCTCTGTACTTGGCACACCTCTAATCCCGTGTTCTGTTTTGGGTATGGAGGTGCTGTATCGTGGCCAAGGAAGGGTCTAGAAGGGAAATGGGGCTTCTTTAGTCTGGAAAAAAAGGATGCTCAGGGGATATGCTCTCACTTACTGCAACTACCTAAAAGGAAGTTGTAGCAAGGCAGGTGTTGGTCTCTTCTCCCAGGTAACAATCAGTAGGACAGAAGGAAATGGCCTCAGGTTGCACTGGGGAAGGTTTAGATGGGAGATTAGGAAAAAATTGTTTACTATAAAGGGCAAAGCACTCGAACAGGCTGCCTAGGTAAATGGAGCCACCAACTCTGTAGGGATTTAAAAGAAGTGTAGACGTGGTGCTTGGGAACATAGTTTAATGGTGGGCCTTGGCAGTGTTAGGTTAACAGTTGGACTCAATGATCTTAAAGGTCCTTTATAACCAAAATGATTCTGTAATTCTATGAATAATCACTTCAGTTGATCTACTGGTTCTGCTCCTGTTGATACAGCCTAGTATGCAGTTATCTTTTATTGCTACAAGGGCACACTGCTGACCTGAAACCCAAGCAAATTTTTCTATTGCTTTCAGCAAGGCCTGAATACCAGACTGAACATCTAATAAAGGAGCCAACAGCCAGAGAACAGTGGTAACAAAACAGCAAACATGAGCTTACAACTACTGATGTGTGTCAGAAAAGCTGAGATGCAGCTATACTCATCCTGTTAAAATAGCTGCTTTTAAAAACATGACTGCCTTCAGTTTCTGAACCAGCTTTTGCCTAGCTCCATATGGAAGAATGAAGCAAAATATTCTGTTTTCTCATACTACAGCGTATTCAGCTACAGCTGGCATAAAGGTGGGGGTCATCTCTAATAAAGATGAAAATATGTTATTTGTGATAAACAGATCTAGTGACACTGCTTCCTGCTGCAGAAGAGCTAGCAACTATCTCCCAGTACTCAAGCATGGGACTTAGCCAAAGAACTTGCAAAACTAAGCCCTGTTATATTTGTTACTATTGCAACTTCTTCAAAACAGTTCATTGTGTGGTGTTACTGATAGCTGATGGAAATGTGAAAAGCTGCATCTACTCTTCTGTCTTAAAAAGAATTATTTAACATTCAGTTTAACAAACCAGTTTCAAAGGATTTAAACTCTCCTCTCCTGTACACACAAAAACCCCCCTAACAATAGACCAAACAAAAGAAGAAAGTAAACAGAAGTGAACCTTCAGCATAAGCTGATGGGGTTTAAAAAGATTCTGGCTTTTTGGTCTCTTGCATCAGTTTGTTTTGAACACCAGGGCTAGCTAGAACATCAAAACATACATAGAGACACTGTTTATTCTAAGTGCTAGAATTACAGCCCTGGTTTTAACCCATCAACAGCTGCTATGTCTATCCATTCTATTTGAATCACTTTCAAATTCAATCCCATCAACTACAATGATATTTACAATTATATATTACAGTGCAAAACTTACAGATCTGTTAATTCTTATACTAGCCAACCCACTCTAGAAAGATAAACCAGGCAAGTTAAACAAGCATTTTATTACCATCGTGACAGAGACAGTACAGAATGCAGGTATTTTTATGCATGATAAAAAAAAATGAGTGCATACTCCAGCTCTTCAGATCCTTAAGTGCTACAAAAATTTTCCCAAGAGATTTGACTTTAGTACAGCAAAAAACTGAACAAGCCCTTGGCTGTGACTGCTTTAAGACAACTATTGTTTTCAAGAAGGAAAGTGTCAGAGTTAGCTTCCACTTATAGACAGCAAAATAATTCACAGGTTGCAAACTTACTCATTAGCATAATCATCAAAATATGAATCACAAAGCTTCTAGAAACACCTTCTCCAACTAAGATGAGTTCAGATGACAGAGAACTTCTAACCACAATCCTCCTGCCTCCCACCTCTCCAGCTGACCTGTGACTATCGCTATTCTCTGTGGTATTGCTATTTCTCCAGTAATACATCACTCAGGAGCTAATTTAGTATCACATGGTCTTCAATCTCCTCAGCTTCTGTCTGAAACAGAAGTGCCTACTTGGATACAGGCATTATTTCCCTAACCATCCCAGAATAATTCTGAAACAAATCTCTTAACACAGCCCACAAAATCAAGACTGAGGAACTGGAATTGACAGAGTACTTTTTGAACTTGCAGGTCAACAACCATGGTTATGAGAACAGTAGAAGTACATGCAATTATAGTTTATTTGTTGCAGTATGTTATGATTTGCATACTACTACACATCTTTTGGTGATTAGCACTGAAGCTTAACCTTAAAATGTTGCATTTCACAGAAGCAGTGGATCAAAGAAAATGAGAGAAAAATAGTTTTTGAGCACAATCCTGTATTTCCATAGCCAAGAACACATTACCGGTAAAGATGGAAAGATTACAAGACTTGGGAAATATAGAAGTTTCCTTTTTGTGACTTTGTAGCAACGGTATAGTCCCTATTAAGCTGGTGCTGTAATTAACCCTCAGTTTAAGAAAATAACTATTCAAACGTTTTTACCAACCAAAAACCCCCAAACCTTTACAATATGACAAAAAAGTAGAAAAGAGAACAAGGAAGGTTTAAGCAGCTTGAACAACTAATCATTCACCTGCAAGTGAAGACTTTATGTTGGGATTCATAGCTTATATCATGATCCCAAAGCTATTTTCCAGATTTTTCCCCCTCCCAAACGATGTCTCACAGGTGTCTCACCTGGTTCATTATAATCCCAAGCATGCTATGGCTAAGTATTTCTTTTTATACTCACTCCATTCTGTTCTGCTATATATTTTTGACAAAGCCATGGAGAACTTATCCTAGCTGGTTCAACCAAAAGTTTCTTAAAGTCTCTAGATGAAAAACAAATGGTAACTGAGAGGCTTGTATTTTATATGCCAGAAGCTCAGACAACTACCAGGGCAGACCTCTTAAAACAGTAACTGATAAAAAAATTATACATGGTGACATAGGAGCACAGATCTTACTACGCCTCACCATTTTCCAATTAATTTTTTTTAACTTCTTTTTAAAATAGTAGTAAGGAATCAAAGAGTTATTTTTGCTAAGCTAACCTATTAATGCCTGTGACTGCGCTTTCATTTCACAGGTTTATTTTTTAAGAAAGTAATATGACAAAATATACAGATATTAAGAATTAACCTCTATGTATATGCTACTGAATACTCTGGAGTAGTCTGTGCAACTCCTAAGGACAACATAAACACTTACAGAAAAGCAGTACTTATACTTCCAGATCTTTGCTGTTCTTCCATTTGAAACAAAGCCCTCAAACAAAACACCCCACACTCTCCAAAATCCTGCAAAAGCAAATATTTTTCCCAGTTTCTCAGAGATTACTGCAGGGTTAAGATTTTCATTTCAGGAAAGAGATTAGTGCAATGTAAAAAGACTCTGGTTTGGTGATCAATAATCAGCATTTCTAAAAGGATAAACTTGTTTGTGAAGTCTTAAGGTGAACACATACAAGAAAGAACTTTTCTTTAAAAAATGCTCTTTCTGGACAAAAGACTTAAGCATAAGCTTCTCTCCCATACACCTGGCCATAGCACTGGTGAACACCACCTCACAGTGTTAGTAACAGAGGAAGCGTATGTGTAGTTTCTTTGGATACCACCAAGAGGACATGACAGTCTACAAATCAAAAGTATCACTTTTATATCATTTCACTGATAGTGCATTGCTGTCCCAAAGTCATAATCAAAGGAAAAGTTTTGCTTTACAGTAGATGATGAAAAATGCAAAGCTCTTTCCTATGATAAATACTTCACATTATCCTCCTCATAGAAATGAATAATTCCATGAAATTTTCTATAGCTATTATTTTTTTGAGTAAGGAGTTAAGGTTTTGAAGAAATACATACACTTTTACCCGGTGCCTTCACTATCTAAGAGCTTTTCCATATGAAGCTGATAAACACAGGTACTCCTTCAGGTAGTAACGAGACACACAACCATGGTCTGTTGAGTTTGTGCCACCACTGACAAGCCAGTCTCTGCCCCGAGATCACCCCTGCTTACATCTGAGAGACGATCATTCCTCACGTGGTTCAACATTTCTCTCATCTGTGGGCAAATCAACCTTGCCTGATCCACAGCTTGGAAGGCAGCTGTGAGACTGAGGAACACACCTGCTACAGCGAATTGGATACCCCTGTAATACAGGCAGCATAGAGGAAGGGACGCACCCCACCCTTCCAGCCTGCACAGGCCTTGGCGGAGGCCAGAGGACCTTCTGGGTAAGGGACCAGGTAGCCAGTACCCACCCCTCATTGTTGCGCCTCCTGGCCACACAGCTCACTCCTTACAGCCGAGCATTTAGCCTCCCACCGGCACCGCAGCACCAAAGCAGCGCCCCACCCCCGGGCCCATCATCTCCCCCCCACCGAAAACCTGAGGTAAGGCCCACCATTGCCTCACAGCCCCACACCGCCCCCTCACACGGGGTTACACCCGCCAGCCAATTTTCCCCTTCTCCCCACCCCCATCATCTCACTACTGCGCTAGCACGGAAACAGCGCCTCAGCGGTAACGGGAAGCCGCCCGAAGGGCACCCGGAGCCCTCCCGAACGGGGCCGAAAGCTCCTTCTCAAGAGACCTCCACCACCACCGCCGCCGCCACCACCTTCCTCCTCCCTCCCCCCGCCCCCCGCGTCGCAATTCCCCCTCCAGCACGAGCCAGCAGCTCTCAACGGTCGCCACCCGCGCGCGGCATCCGCCCCTCCCTTCCCTTCCCCCCCCCCCGCCGCCGCCGCCGCGCCACGGCAGCCCGCCGCGCGCGCGCTCCCCCCCCATCCAACGCAACCGCGAGAGCCGCGCTCAGGCACGCGCGTCACACCAAAGCGCCAACCAACCAGGAGGCAGCAGCACCTGCGCCCGCGGTTTGCGAACTGGAGGCGGGGCCATCCTTGAGTGACAGCTGGGATCGGCCTATCAGCCAGCGGAGCCCCACCCCCCGTTGCGCCCAAAACGCTGCTGGAGAGGGGGCGGATCCCCTCTATCTTATCCCCCCCCTTAGTCCCCCCTCGTCGGCGGCCGCTGGCTCCCTCCGCCCCTCCGAGGCTCTCAGCAGATTGACAGGCCGTCTGGCCAATAAGCGCGGAGGCCGCTTGCGCGGCGGCACGGCTCGGGACCAATGGGAGCGGCAGCTGGGCGGAGGCCCGAGGTTTCCAAACGCTCCGCGGCGCCATGGGCTGAAAACTAAACCGAGATGGAATCTCCCAGTCTGAACCGGTTTGAGCCGGTTCCGAGTCTGTGGCATTAGGAGGGGGGAGAGGCGCCGCGCTCAGTCCCTGCTACCACCGCTGCCTCCGCCGCTGTGCGTGTGACCTGCTCGTAGGGGAGCCCGCAAGGGGGAATCGCCAGCGCAGCTGAAGGGGGGCAAAGTTTAGTGCGAGGCCCCGGGGGGTGGGTGGGAATGGGGGCGAACTGATCCGCCGGCCAGGCTGAGGGGAGAACGGCAGCAACAGGAGTAGCCACAGACCCAGCTACACGAGCCGGGGCCTGGGCAGCCAGCGACGCGGGAGAGGGAGAACCAGGGCCCCGCCGAGCCGCAGCCAGGGCCACGAGGAAGGTAGAAGCTTTCCCCTAAGTACCAGCGGCCTTGGGAGGCCGGAGCCCCGCGTCGATCCTCTCCCCTGAGCGAAAGGAGGGCAACGCGCCCCGACTGCTGCGAATCCGGCGGCGGGCGGCCTTGCTCCTGGGCTGAGGGGAAGGCGCGGAGCCGACAGGAGCGCACGCCCCGAGGGCCGTAGGCTTCTGCCGGGCGCCGGGTGCAGTCAGGCCAGGGCAGGCTTGCTATAGGGGGTAGTGCGGGGAGGAGAGGAGTGGCGCTGGTGGTACATACCCGACAGGGAGGGGAGGGGGGGTGCGCTCGTCTTTCCCCCCCCCTCGTGTTTTTTTTTTTTTTTTTTTTTTTGTGGGGGGAGGGTTATTTTTGGTGGTCTTTTTTTTTTTTTTTTTTTCTGTTTTTTTTTCTTTTTTTTTTTTTTTCTTTTTTGGCGTGTGGTTAGAAACTTCGCTCACCCAGCCCTACTTTTTGAAGCAAGAAGCTGTAAGAAACACGTAGGTAAGTGAGTGCTCAGGCAACGGAGAGGTGTTGGGGGGGTGTTGGGATGGGTAGCGCGGCAGGGGACGAGGGGGGAGCGCAGTGGGAGGAGGTACGGCCGTGCATGTGCCCCTATGGAGGGCGTGAAGTCTTCGCTGGAGGAAAGAGGCGTCCTGGGCGCCGAGGAAAAACCCCGAGGGGTGGGGGTGCGTTTAAAATGGGGTTTAGGGCAGAAGCATCCTAGGCCCTGCCGAGCGGCTTGAAAGGAGCCCGGAGCCTACCGCGGGTGCTGCGGGGAAGGCGGCGGGGAGGCCGGGCAGCGGCTGCTGGGGTCTGAGCGGGCTGGGACACATAATCTGTAAATTATTAGGAGTGGAAGTTTCCAGAAATATTTTTTTGTGTGTGTGTCTAGTGCAGCAGTATTGAAACGTCCGCCTGCATCACGTGGGGGCCCTGTATAGAGCGCAGGGAGGGAGCCCGGAGAGGGGAGGGGGGGGAGGGAGGGGCTGCGCCGCCGCCGGCCCGCCGCGCTCCGCAGGGCCCTGGCCCGCCCGTTCAGGGGGTTTCGCCGCCCTTTCCTCCGCCATACAGGTTCTCCCCATTCTCGTCCCCCCGTTCCTGCACCGGGGAACAGCCGCGGCGGCTTGGCGGCGGGAAGAGGGGAAAAAGGCCTCTGCGCTGGGTGGGTGTGTTGAGTTATTTCGGGCGCGGCCGCCGTACCGAAAAAAAAAAAAAAAAAACGCTCCGAGGTGTGGGGGCAGTCAGATGGTTGCGGAGCGGGGTTATTTTAATCCTCGTACGCCGGGGCACACACGTGTGCGAGGGAAGGAATCGTTTTCGTTGGGATTGCTGGTGTATGCGGTGTAAAACGAATGCGTCTGTGCTGTGCTCCTTTTTCGCATCGTGCAGCTGGAGGAATTTACAAGTGATGCAACTAATTCGTTGGAAGAGGGTAGTGGGGTGGCGATTCGGTTGTGTTCAATAGCGGAATTGCATGCTTAGTAATGGGGCACAGTGGATTTTCTAGGGTGGTTTGTGTTTTTTCAGTGGCTGCCCCTAGTGAGCTTTAAGTTGCTGGGTCGAAGGTGCTCTAGGGTTCATTGTGTATACTCGGCATTTCTTGCTATTAAAATCTATGCAGCTATTCCTGCGTACTACATGCTTAAATTAGTCAGGTATATAACAATAATCTAACTGTAGCGTTAAACTTAAAAGGTCTAGGGTCATGGAGAGTTGGGATAACTATGTAAACAGTACTGGAAATGCAGTTCTTTTGACCTTCGGTAGATGTCAGATTCTGGCTATATTGTAGTGGAAATTTTTTTAAACAACTTTTTCTCTTGTTTTGTTTCTATTTCCCATATATTGGTAGTGTTGAATTGATTAGTGGCGATTGTTAGAGCTAAGGTTAAAATCTGTTCCGGTGTTCAGGTATGGTGAGGGGAGGGAGAAAGTGTAGGAGCATAATAAATCAAAGATTACAGTCTTCATGTGGAGTGTTAGGAGTAGGAAATCGAGTTGTTTGCAGTTCGTATGGACCATAAAGCCGCCATTTCTGTTTCGGTTTCCGAGGAGGTAGGTCATTTTGAAGATAATGCTGGGAGTGGCAAAGAGCCCTATTCAAAACATTTCCTTTCTGCTTCCATGTGGTTAATAACTTCTCCTGGTCACGTGGCTCCTCGTTAGCGCTCTTAAGGCTGCGTAAGGCACCGGGACATGCTTAAATCCGGAATGAACGGCCCCACCTGAGGAACCACTGACTTAAGAGGTTTGTTGTAGTTTGAAAACCACTCTCCCGGCTCTGCCATGGGGGCCAGATGTGAACAAAAAAAGGGCGGGCCTGTCTCGACAGCAGGCGTGTCTGGTGGGAGTGCTAACAGCTCTCAGCTCAGGGAGGTCATTAATAGGTCCAGTTTCCTTCTGATAATGCTCCTTGCTGCCCCTTTGCCAGATGAAATTTTCAAGGGGCCCGAGTTAAAATAATAAGCTGTCCCTGCTGATTAGTTTTTTGCTTCTGAATTTCACCTTGCAATTTTTCAAGGTTGGGGGTGTGGAGCTGCAGTTTTACTTTGTTTTCTACTTGATCTTTTCCTTCTGTTTTTCCACATAGATGTTGTAAAAAGGCTGTCTGAATGTTGATGTAGCCCTCAAAATGCTTTTAGGGTGGTATTACTAACTACATGATTTTTATTTCAGAAAACATTAAAGTGTTTTAGGTTTTGAAGTTAATGGCTTTCTGTAGAAAGTGAATTTCTTGACACTACTTGCAAATATGCATTTCTTAACAAAAGACTTTCCTTGTCTGTATGCTATTGTAGGTCTGTAAGTTGATTAGTAATTACTTGGGTTGAGGCACAGGTTTGTCTTGCTGTTTACTTTTGGGCATAATTATGTAAGGCATAAAATGAATTCATGAAGTTGCTTAGAGGAGATCTGACTTCTAGCTTACACTAAGGAATCGGTTAGCTGGGAGTATTGGGGCTGTTTCTGGAAGAGTTAGAGACAGAGCTATCAGGACATTCAAAAAGATACTAGCATAACTTTTTGAGTGATCGTGGAGTTGTCCAGACTTCCGGTTTTTTATCAAGTGAGCGGTTTTAGAGATCTAGCTTTATGGAACATCCTGCAAACTAGAGCCAAGTGGAAGGAGAGCTGCTGTACTGAGGAGGGAAGGAGTGTTACAGTTGCCAGTGGCTGTGTGAAGAGGGAAACCAGCTTGATCAGGTGCTTCCAACACGGGGAGTGGTGTGAAAAGGTTAGAGTATAATTTACCACCCACAGTTCTGTGGTTCTTGGCTTATTTTCTTGCTTTTCCCGATTGCCTATATTTTGTACCAGTCTCTGGCTGGTAAGCATCTTACTTGCATACCCACAATCACACACACCCCACTTTACTTCCTGTGTATAATATTGAGGCTGCTATATCTAGGACAAAGAGTTAGTGCATCTATGTGTTGCTGGTTTTATGGGACCTGAAATGTCCAGTAGTATTCCATTTCAGTGTTAAAAGATCTGATGTGGTACACTGAGTAACCTGCTGAACTAACAGTCCCCTCAACTTCATTCTCTCCAAGTGGATTCATTCAGCTTTCTTAGTTTCAATGGTAATTTCTTACTTGTAAGTAGATCAACAACTAGTAAATTGTTTCTTGTTGTTCCCCCTCCCTGCCCCAAGGATTTGAAAACTGCCCCCCTCGCTAATTCATTAATGCCTGTGTACATGTCACTTCCGTAATCAATTGTTTGAAAGCTTTTAGAACTGACCTTCTAATTGTGCAGGTTGACCTTGGGTGCTCAAAATTTGACTGAGATTGTTAGTGTGGGTTTTGGTTGTAATGTAATACTTGGTATTTCAATCAGGAAATGTAACTGATTTACATGTTTAGGGACTGGTAGGAGTTGATACCCACTTGGAATTAAGTTTTAGCTTGGTGGCAATGCAGCCCATTTGTAGTGAGACTCATTATGTTATATCTGCTAAAGACCCTGAGAATTTAGTTGGTGTAGTGATGTGTACATTTTTCAGTTTGTTTTGCTACTTGCTCAGTGGTTGGGGGAGTGTTGTGTTCAGTACTGCTGATGTAGGCCATGTCATTCAAATGAGATTCTTAAGTTGAAGCACTTGCTTTACATCTAATCATAATTTATTAATTGACAGTTTTTTAATTTATCTTGCAGTAATCTATGCCAGCAATTATGACAATGTTAGCAGACCATGCAGCTCGTCAGCTGCTGGATTTTAACCAGAAACTGGATATCAATCTCTTGGACAATGTGGTGAACTGCTTGTACCATGGAGAAGGCGCACAGGTAATGTGGACTTAGAACCATCGTTTATTGACAGTGTTTAATGTTGTAACAAATCAGTTGAGCTAAATTCAGTAAAAATCAGTAATATTAGTGAATTTAATTTGTTAGTGATTGGAGTATCACTGGTAATTTGTGTGCCCTGGTTTAAAGGAAGGCCTCCTGTAATGAGCATAAAAGTGGCACTAAAAAAAAAAAATGCTGGCTTCGTGTGCGTTCATTTTTAGCATGCTTTCTACTGATGAAAAGTATGAAGAAGTACGATTTGGTAAGGGCACTTCTGCTTGCAGCTTCCTTCTCTTACCTTTTTCAGGAAGACCTGAGCTGCCTTTTGTTGGTTATCATGGGCAGGATTGTGAAGTCACAAATTTAATCTCAGTTTTTGTGTTCAAAAGAAAAATATTCATGATGTTAGTGCTCTATTCATATTTACAAACTTACTAGAATATAGTATAATATAAATACTTGTATATACTGTATGTATATTTATATGTGTGACAACACATCCAAGAGAAGAGCTTGTCCTTCATGTGTCAGTTCCTCCCTCCTTTTACTCCTGGTCTGCACAGGTTCTTCTTGTGGTCTTTTCTTCAGACTTAGTGCAGAATGGAAAGTCTCAAGTTCAAATAGGGGGAATGTGTGCATTGTGTGTTTGCACATATTGTCTTCAAAGTGAATCTTGTATTGCTTTTACCTATTTCTTAAACTATTTTGAAAATAAGACTTGGATGTTAAAAGCAAGTGTTCCTACAACGGTGTTGGCATAGTTCTGATAAATTTTAATAGTTCATGCTTAAATTGGGAATTTCAGTGTCAAGCATCCCTTAATAAGATATTCTTGCTCAATAATAAGTGAATTAAAATGAGACAAAGTAGCTGATGCTTTTTTATTCCTTCCAGCCGTTAAAATAATAATAATATACTTGTTTTATGTGTCTTTTTTAAAATGAAAGCTTTTGTAGGGCTTACTAATGTGCATTGCTACAGATCCTGAAATACCTTGCTGTTTTTTGAAATATTTGCATTTTGAGTTCCCTAAATTCAAATAGTTACTAGCTATAGTTTTTTTTTTTTAAATTATCATATCAGAAAACTGCTTGTAAAATTGCTAAAAAGTATGGACTTGTGTTTTGTAAGTGATGGTTTGTTTACTGCCTTACAAAGTAGGTGGTGTTTATAGTGTTTTGTTTGAATGAATCAAAAAGTTGAGAAGTTTTTTTAGGAGAATAGAGTATTTACAGCAAACAGAATGATCAAATTGCTATTCTGGTATTATGAGAAGTTGCTTCACTAGCAATGGCTGGGTATAAGGTATGTAGAAAATTACTGCAGTAAGAAGCAAAAATTCAAGAGGTGGCTTTCAACTGGTAAAAGAAAATTACAATAGAAACATATTTTCAGTATATATACCAATATATGTCACTTCAATGAAAATTTTGGTTTGCTATTCTAGTCTATTTTCAGTCTATTTACATCTGTAATTTAGTGACTCTGAGAGGTCTTATCTCTTCCACGGAGTTCAAAAGTTCTGGCAGGAAAAATGGTTCTCTGTGGAGCCTGTCACTCAAATTATGACATAAAGGGTGGCAGAAATAACAGAGGTTGAGGAAACTAAGTATTAGAATTGGGAGATTAACAGTGGGTTGTCCAGGGTAATGTTAGGGTAGAAGAGGTTTAGAATGCAGCCTGGATGGCCCATGCTGAACTTGCTTTCAGATTCACTTGTCTACTTCTGTGTAGTTCTTATCTCTGCTTGCAAACTCTTACCTGCTGATCTATGTTAGGCAAGAAAGAAGCTCTTTTCTGTCCTAGACTTCTTGGAAAGGATGTCTCCAACCCCATCCCAGTGCAGCTCATGACTTAAGGGTACTTCAGACAACTCATCCCAGACTCTTCATTGCCTTGTTCTGTTAGAGCTTCACATGTTTACAAGGATTATTTGCTGAATTTCTTTTTTAGTAGCAACAACACATTAAGAATTTGTTCTTGATGAAGCATTACTGTTAAATTTATACAGTTTTAATGAAACTACAGGAATTGATGTCCAGAAAAGGAGTTAATGGGCACCACACCAAAGTTTTCAGTGCTTGGGCAAGGAATATTCAGTTTCTCTGTTTTGCAGGTGTTGCAGTTTGATCCTGTGGTATGTCACCAGTATTGACACTAAGTAGGCCAGTATAAAAACACAGGTTGGACTTGGAAGTAGTACAGCTGTTCTTCCCCTGAGCATCAAAAGTGCTGATTTTTGTAAGCTCTGAGGTCATTCAATGAGAATATAATACTAGTTTCAGGTTGGAAAGAAGTATTCATGTGGGACTTCTCCATATCCAATCTACAGGGATTTACTTGCTAGTCATAATCCATGTTTGACAGGGAATTGCTCCACTGTGCTCAGTTATGTTAAGCAGAGATACCAGAGTTGCCTGGATGTTTTAGACATCCTTGCTATTTGCTGTTGTAGCTTTCACTTATAGTTTGGTGAACCCCATACCCAATTTGTCATTTTCTCATATTGTATGTATATAGATTTGGGGTCTCGATGGGGTTTCTGTCTTACTGAAAAAACACTAATTGATTAGCTCAAATATGTTTTCCTAGCAGACTAGAGATCTGCATAGCTTGTAATAAGTTCTAATGCTTCAAATTAAAGTGTACAGCTTCAACTGCTGTGCAGTTCCATTTAAATTGCTCTAGAGCGCAGTGGAAGAATGAACCAAGTTCTGTTAATTGTGATGTAAAAATTGCGTGTTGGTGAGACAGTGTCTGATTCTTATAGATAATATAACTTGCAGCAAGGTTTGTCAGTACACTGTGTTTTTGGAAATGGCTAACATAATTTGGCTCCCTAAAAATGCTTATGGACATCCAGACTTCTAAAACAATAGCTGAAATGGATTCAGCTATTTCAGTGTGTAATTTCTTCAGATGAGGTTTTGCAACTTACTGAAACCATAGTATCTAGTACAATAATTGGTAATGTCAGTCCAAGGAAGAGCAAACCATTAGCATGACCAACTCCCTTCCTTTCCCCTAAGCAGTTTTTATTATTGTTTTGTAAGCTGTTAGATGTATCAAGGGATTCCTCAGAAGTAGTGATCGGGGATCTGTAATGATCTGTTCTGCAACAGTTCCTACTTCAGCAGTGTTGCAGCATGATAGATATTCCTTAAAGCTCGACTATGAGCATACTTCCAGGTGAACCAGGAAGTTTGGGTGCCCTTAAATAGAATTTTGTCTAGATGACTTTATTCATAGAATCATAGAATCCTAGAGTAGAGGTTGGAAGGGACCTCAAAAGATCATCTAGTCCAACCCCCCCTGCCAGAGCAGGGCCACCTAGAGTACATCGCCTAGGAACGTGTCCAGGTGGGTTTTGAATGTCTCCAGTGAAGGAGACTCCACAACCCCCCTGGGCAGCCTGTTCCAGGGCTCTGTCACCCTTACAGTAAAAAAATTCTTTTGGATATTCAACTTGAACCTCCTATGCTCCAATTTACACCCATTATCCCTTGTCCTATCACTGGTCACCACTGAGAAAAGCCTAACTCCATCTCCCTGACACTCACCCCTTACATATTTGAAAACATTGATGAGGTCACCCCTCAGTCTCCTTTTCTCCAAACTAAAGAGACCCAGCTCCCTCAGCCTTTCCTCATAAGGGAGATGTTCCACTCCCTTAATCATCTCAGTAGCTCTGCGCTGGACTCTTTCAAGCACTTCCCTGTCCTTCTTGAACTGAGGGGCCCAGAACTGGACACAATACTCCAGGTGCAGCCTCACCAATGCAGAATAGAGGGGGAAGAGAACCTCTCTTGACCTACTAACCACACCCTTTCTAATGCACCCCAGGATGCCATTGGCCTTCTTGGCCACAAGGGCACATTGCTGGCTCATGGTCATCTTCTTGTCTACCAGGACCCCCAGGTCTCTTTCACCTACACTGCTCTCCAGCAGGTCAGCCCCCAACCTATACTGGGACATCATGTTCGAGGGGAGAAACTTCTTTCTCTAGTATATTTTCCCTCTAAAGTGTGGTGTTCTCACACAACCATTGTTGCTATAGATTCATCATTCAGTACGGAAAAGTGAAAGTATATTACTGTCTTGCATCAAGACATTTGGAGTTTGATTGTTAATAAACTTTAATTGCCACACAGAAGGAGGCTTAGGGGACTTGTTGCTCCTAAGTGAGTTCTGCCTAACTTGCATAAGTGATTTAAAGATGTTACACGTTAATGTCTTCACTGGTAGTATATGTATTTTTAAATAATCTAACAGTAATACTTTGTTTCTTTTACTTGATTTTAGCAAAGAATGGCACAGGAGGTCTTGACTCACTTAAAAGAACATCCTGATGCATGGACAAGAGTTGATACTATTTTGGAGTTCTCTCAGAACATGAATACCAAAGTAAGCAAAATAACTTTTATTTATTTAGTTTACCTCTTTCTTCCATTCATAAACTTTGAGGAAGGTATCTCATAGAAAGCTATAGGCTTTCTTGATTCAAATCACATTTTTTGTCTTGTTCCCAAAGTTGGCTTTAAACAAGAACTGTGAATGGACAAAATACTTAAACCTCCTTTTACATTGACAAGTTTCTTTATACTTTTTTTATAAAAAAAAAAAAAAAGAAAAAAGGGTAAAGCTAAATTGGAAATAGGGTTTTTTTCCAAGGCACATGCAAGCATAATGCCAATTCCAAAGACTGGTTTGTGTCTGTACACATCTGAGTAATGTAAAGACTACTAGAGCCACATTTTGTTCTTGGGTAAGTGCATGGCTGCATGTGATCATAATGAGAGTCATGTGCACATTATGAAGAGAATTTGTGCCTAGGTGTATTAAAGACAATATAGAAACCTTATTAGGCCTTTTGAGCAGTAAGTGAAAGTTCAGTACCCCAAACTCACTGCAGTAGATTAATCTTTACTAATATGCAGAACACACTTGTTTTTTACCACTGTTTTTAATCTGTCCATCATGGTTGAGACTAAAAAGGGCAACATTCTGCTTTTTGCTACAATTTTAAGTGCTTTGCCTAAGGCTTCTGAAGTTTTAACTAAGAAGTTGATTGAAATGTGTTTTCACTGTCTTAAGTTTGATTATGATTATTTCAACTGATATGCATGATTTTCTGCTTGATACACATTGTATTCGAACAGAAAATATTTGTGTTTGGAGGGTTTCTGAAATCAGGCAGTTTTCATGAAACAGTTCATTTTTTTAATTGTTCTCTAAAGTTGAGGGGAAAACAGTTTAAAGAACTTCCTCAAAGTGCTAACCTTTAAGTAACAGTGTTTGCCTGTTTGCTTGCCTGGTAAACTTTGCTTTTTATACTGACAGACATTACTAATGTTTAAGTTGATTTATCAACAGTATTTTTAAAAACTCAAATTTGTCTTGTGAAAAATGAGATGATTAGAGGAACAGAAAGAAAGCAACAGGTAAAGAATTCTTCAATTTACATAAATTGCAAATGATTTGGTGCTAAATTTATGCACTATGACATTTGGCTTTTATGCAATCATATTTTTTCTTTAATTAAAGCTGTTAACACTACCTGATATTAATCATAATGTTCCATTATGTTGATTGCTTGTAATAGGAAGAAAAGGGGTGTCTTCCTGTGCAACTGACACAGCTAGGCTTTGACGGCAGGCCTCCACAAGGTCTACCCTTTTGATTCCCTTTAACTGAATTCTGTTCATCAATTGTTTTTGTTTCTTGGGAGGTGGGAGGGAAAGGGATTCGGTGCATAGAGTAAGTAAAAAAAGGTACCATAGACATTTCTACCATAGGGATCATTTCATACCTTTTTTTCAGTCTTTGCTGTTACCTGTCCCTCATCTTCATAACTGAGCAATGAGTTGCTGCTGTTAGACAAATAGAAATAAGGAAACAAAGAACAAAGGAAGTTTGAAAGACATCTGTTTTATGTGCAGTTCAAACGTCTTTGCATACACCATTGCAAAGTTGATGAAAAAGTATGCTGACAGTTTAGATGGCAAAACTCATAATTGATGTCAGTGACTTTGGTGAGTTTTGTTGTCAGGGAAATATTAAAAATCATACAGAATCCTAGGGTCAAATGAAGCTTGGAAATAAAAACCCAGAAAGCCTCCTGTAGAGTGTTCAGGCAGGCTGATCTTTAAACATGGAATCACAGGAAAGGTGTATGGATGAAGTGATTTTGTTACTGCTACCATTCAGTTTCATGTGTGAGTGTTAGAAAAAATGACTATTAACGAGGAAGGCATGAACAAGACCACAGAACTGAAGTAATTTATGTGTGAAAGATTGAGTAGAAACCTAGACAGCATGAGCCTCTTTGTGGTTAAAGGTACGTAAATCTGAATTAGATATTGTAGCAGATAATGAGGAAAAGGTGCGGCAAATTGCTAGAGGTTTTTGTCTTCTTTGGAAAGCTTAAGCAGAGAAACTGCTAAGTGTTTTTAATAGTATTTTATAAGTAATAAAATATGAGGTCTGTCCTTAGTTTTATGTCAGGACTTTTTTTAAAGTTTTGTTAGTCATCAAGTGCTTCTGTAAAATGAAACTAGGCTTGCCTTTCTTGTCTTAAAATCCAAGCAGGTTGACTTGTGGAACGAAAGCCTGTAAACAAAATTAACATTTTTGGTTAGCTGTTGTCTGAAAGGACTGCTTATATGTGTACCTGTAGAATCTAGACATTTAAATATAGTTCAAATCTGCTTCATGGAATGTCAGCACTGTCTGGTGCTAGTGTTCATACTTCAGACATTGTTAAAAGCTTTTTTAATTATTTTGGGTATTGTGAAACTGAATCAGGTGTCTAAATCTATAGCATTGAATGAAGTAACTTCCTGTAAAACGAAGCATTTTGCTTTAGAACATTTTCATACATTTTTCCCTTGACTTCATTTTGCTTTTATGTTAAGTAATTAAGTAAATCTACAGATAAAAATACAGTTGATAAACTTGTTGCTGACCATGAAGAAAAAGATAGCTGTTAATTCATAATTTTTCTTGGTTTTGGAAGATGACAGAATATTGTGGAAATTCAGGATGTACACTTGAAACTTGTGGGAAGTTGGGTTGGATAGAGAAGCAGAAGGATGTAGGTTATGTTAAGATGAGAACAGCAGAAATGGAATTTCAATGCAATGTAGTTTGGGACAGTCTACATTGTGTTTATTAATGATATTGAAGTTTATATGATCCCTTTGGTTGAAATATTAATGGTCCTACTTTGTGTAACAACTAACCATTTTGAAGAGGAACTCTTATTCTCAGCCAAACTTTTAACTGTGAAAACTTGAGTTTACCTTTCAGGCATTGATGTCATATTGGTTTTTCTTCCTAATTCACTGCAGATAAAGTAAATGCAAAACTTTGTCCCCTTTTCTCTGCTGTCTATTCATGCTAATGGGGTTTAACATGTTAAAGTTCTTTGATCATTTTGTCATGAACTTCTTTCCCTGTTACTGTGAGTTGGCAGTAGGGACAAATGGGCAGAGGGAGTGGCCTTCCCAGTCACTTTGCAAATGTAATGGTTTTGGGTGAGAACATAGGAAGGAATTCCTGAAAGGTAAAAGGATTTCCAAGAAGTTAAATTTTTATTACTCTTTGACTGAGCACAAAAGTTCATCTTTAAATACTAGAAATAGTGCCATATTGGGGTGGGTATTGAAATTAAATAAACCTGTGGGTTGTCTTGCTGTTCCTAAAGTAACACACCAGTGAAGTTTGGGAAATACTTTCTTTAGAAAGTGCCAGTGTCAGGACATGTGATTCTAAGATAAATTTTTTTTTTCAGCTCTTAGAGGAACAATAGGAAGCTTGAGACCATCCAAGCTGCTAAATATTTTAGGAGCCTGGTTGTGTTAAAGAACATACAAGCAGTCATTTATGATACAAATTCATATCTGGCTGCTACTTTCTCTTCTACAGATAGCCAAAATTGTCTGCCAGAGGGCTTTTCATTATTATTTCTTTTTTCCCCCCTCCTGGTGTGCGCATGATCAAACAGCAGGACTTAGTGTAGTGAAGAATAAAGCAAAAAAAAATGCATGAAACCTCAGTAAATGGGTGAATAGACATATATTTAATAAAATTGTTAGTTTAATAATCTTGAAGTCTTAGATATTAAGTGTGAATGTCTGATTGAATGAGAGTCCTGAAAGTTGGTTAGCCCTACAGTAATGTACTCACATTTTGTTCTTCTCCAATTTCAGTATTATGGACTGCAAATCTTGGAAAATGTGATAAAAACAAGATGGAAGATTCTTCCAAGGAACCAGTGTGAAGGTAGGGAGGGCTTTTTTTTGTCTTCTCTTAACTTTGTTTATTAACTGAGGTTCACTGTGTCAGTCCCCATGTAAGTAATTCTCAGCTTCCAATACAATGACACTAGTTAACTTTTCATCAGGTAGTAAGACCATATCTGCTTTTCTGGATGATGAAACTGCGTGTTTCCTTTTTGTGATAATGGTCTCAATGTGATGATGGTGAGCACCTGAAATTCTGTACCTGTCATGGGAGGGTAGATGTGACTGATAGTTTTGAAATATTATGACTTAAGCATTGTGCTGACTTACAGACCAAACTTACCTGAAGAGGTCTAATCCTAGGCAGCTTCTGAAGCTGCCTCCTGGCTTTGAGGTAAAGATTTCAATTATCTGTACTTGGCACAGGAGGTTCTCTTCAACCTCTCTGGGCTGTGTATGCAGCCCACACTGTCATTTTCTTGGTAGACTGTTTTGTCTGGTAAGGTGTAGACTTATGTGACTGTTTTGAAATTGTAAGCATTCATAATTATTTAAAAGTAGAAACACTTAAGTAAATGCATAGTCTTACCTATTAATGGTCATTCATTCAGGCAGGGAGAAGTCTGCTGAAAGTCTGCTTTTAAACCTTGTCAGTGTGTATGAAGCTGGATTTCTGTAACTGGAAGTGCAGTGTAGGGCAAACTGCTCTTCTGTCATTGCAGAGAATCTGGAAGTCTTAAAATACTGTTCTGGTTATTTTTTGGTTCTTCCCTCCTTCCCTTACAGTTTGCAATCTGTTGAATTTTAGATAGTAGCTCTAGCACATGGAGGTCCCTCCACTGTACAGGATTAGTGCTTGTTCATATAGTTTCATGTATAAGTCATGATAACTTGGACTTCAAAACTTGAAGTTCAGCTTCTTTAAATCCTTGTCCTTGAATGTTATCAGTACTTCATACTTGCCTTTTTACTTAAAAGCTGGTTTCAGAACTCATTTAAATTATTCCAGATTTCTGTGTTGTGCTGTAAGCTTTTATTAACGTTATAATGTGCTTTAAGTTATTATTGCAAGTGCTTAGGTTCTGAAGCTCTATTGATTAAAAAGTAGTTGTAAATATCAACAGAAACAAATATGTAGAGGGACACTTGCCTGTTTTTATGATTATTCTTCTCACTTTCTCTCCCCCCCCCCCAGTTCCTTCCAACTATAGCTTGACAGGTAAAGTTTAGCTCTCTTGAAAGTAGTAGTAGTTTCACTTTCATTATGCTATAGGGAACAACTTCAGCTAAGAGTCAAACACAGTTGTGTCCTTCAGAGAAACTAAGGGAGCACCCTGAAGTTAAATCTTTTGCGTGTGGTTTTAATAATGAGAGTAACCTCAACTCAGTCATGTCTTCTACGTTTCTGACCGTGAGCACTGAGCTTCAACATCTGGAGGTTGTTCTGCTAACATTTCTATAAATGGGAGCAGAGTGGGAATAAAGTAAGGACTCAGTAGTTTGAAGTAGTGACTTAGCTTACTACTGTCTGCTGGTGGACTGAGGAGTAATAGAGTAGATGCCAGAGAGGTGGGCCTGCTTGATAGTTTGGAATGGAACAAGTGCCAAAACCAGATTATAAGTAATTGTAAGTTTTAGAAAAAACATGCTTTCAACATCCAGTGTAGACAAGAAATAGTTCTGTGAGGATGAGAATGCTGGCTGTGCTTTGGGTCATGTTCTCATCCCTTCTTGAGATGTCACTACTGGATACTTGGCTTGAATGAATTGTGGAACCAGATGTACTTGAATTGGTGTTTCAGATTTTTGTTACTTCACTGTTTGCTGGCATGATAGTACTGTTTGACTGCTTACCATCATCTGAGAAGATGCAGTAACTGTAGCTTGATACATTACAATGCAAAATCAAGTTATTGTCTGGCTGTGCAGTCAACTTCTACGTATTCTATACTTATTTTTCCCGACTTTTGTACTTCTTAAGACTCCAGAGGAAAGAAAGTCCTTCATCCTAACAGATGTGTGTCTTCGTTTCATTTTCAAAAATACTTTCTCTTTGGCAGAGCCAAACTAAAATTGCAAGATAGATTTTCATCCTCACAGTTTAGGGAAATTGAGTTAGTTGGCTTTTAATTGTCTGATTTCTCCTGTACATCAGTAGAAGCAGAACCAGGTGTACTTATCTGTGATAACTGATCCATCTTGGCCTCACTGGTGTTGGAGGGCGAATCAGTGTTTCCTCTCATCTGTGGTGATTTTTTTTTTTTTTTTTTGGCTGTTGATATTGGATGCTACAAAAAAACTGCTCCAGAGCTCATTCAGTTGTTCTGATTACCTGAGATGTAAGAAGGCTGATTAAATTGAGGTTTCTTTGTTTCTGACTCCCAGTCATTCTTTTTAGTTGACAGGATTTTCCTGTTTGCATTTTAACTCTAGTAAAATACACATGCAGAAAACGCAAACTCAATCTAAAGTAATGCTTAGTAACAAATCAATTCATGCATGTTGCAGATCAGTCAATTTTACCTTATATCTTACTTATAAAAATTAAGATGGCTTAATTGGGTTTGTGTAGGAAACGCAGCTGACAAATATTACTTTTGTTAGAGACGAAACTAAATCTGAGAAAACACTTCTCCTTTGTAGCAACAGCAGTGCTTAAGAGTTGAAGATAAGACTTCAATTGAGTTCTCAGTGGATGAAAATGTTTTTGCAACAACCTGCCTGAAAATTCATGGATAAATAAAATGATGTCATTACAGAGCCCAAACTTAAACCTTTTTTTGAGTTGTTGGTGCATTTTTTTGTTGTTGTGTTCTTTTTTTTTCTTTTTTTCTTTTTTTTTCCTTCCCCCCCTAACCTGTACTTCAGGTTGTACAACAGAATAAATTGTTAGCCTTGAGGTTAGCTAGGGTTATGTTACAGCTTTTGCCTGAATGCTGGGAGGTTTTAGCTTCCAGCCTGGCATTCCAAATGCAGGTGGCAAAGTAGGTTTTCTTCTGAAAACCTATAGCAGTGGGTTAGACTTGCTCTTCATAATATATTTAATCTTTAAGAGAAGGCTTTGGATTGCTCTTTTACACATGTACAAATGATGTCATGTGGTTTTCATTCAAGCCTGACAGACTGTTTTATTGAAAAGCAGACAGGAGCATTCCAGAACATCCTATGCAGTGGTAATTTGACTTATTTTCAGAGTATTGTACTGTCATTCTCCAGTTAACATTCTCAGCTTGTTGAGGTGATACTAAATTGCTATAAATTCTGAAAATCTGTAGAGTTGATTATTTAATAATGCTTGTAAAAGGTGTCTTCTGATTAAATTGCCATAGTCTCAGTAGGATTTTCTCTTGGAATGTGGAAGAAAATATTCTCTTGCAACCTGCCTAGAAATAAAGGCTTTTTGGTCTTCTAGTTCAGTGATACGTTTCATTAACCCTGCAACGTGAAATTAAATTATGTTCCTGTGAACAGAGTGAGCTTGTCTGGAGTGTTTCAGGCTGGAATGGATAAGCACTTAATTACAAAACCTGAATTGCTTGTACAACTTCCCTCATTTTGAAATTTAAAAAAAGGAAGGAGTTAAGTGTTCGGAGAACGATGTGGTTTAGTGGCCTACAGGAAAGTTGGGGTGTTAAGTATAAAGCTTTTGATGTAGTGGAAGCTGCTGTAGAAGAGATTTTTCTGTGGAGAGATTACATATTTTAATGGAAATTTCTGGCTTGCTTCATAAAGAGATGTTTTTTTGATTTTCTGTAATGTGTGTGGGAGAGGACAAGCTCTAGGCCCTTTTTAAAGAATTCTTGTGAACTAGTTTTTTTCCTGCTGAAAAGCAAATAGGGAGTTTTGGTTGACCACTTATGGGGAAAGATGATTTGTGGGAAAATAGGGGAAAGCATTGTTTCTTAAGACTAAAAATAAGATGATATTTTGACTATATTTGGGGACTATCTGGGGACTGTTTAAATAGAACAGTATGTGTATGCATATGAACATCCCTGGAGGGGACAACGCAGTTTTAGCATTTTGATGTGCTTTCATATCTTATGTACAAGAAGTGCGTTTGTCTGCAGGTGTTCAATCATGGCAACACGCTGTGCTGGATCATGGTAGGAACTCCTGCCTGAGCTCAGGTTTACACAGCTCAAGTGAGCTGTAATTGCTAAATTAGGTGAGATGTAATTGCTTCTGAAACTACATCCAAAGATCAAACTGTTGGGTATTTCATAATTTCAAGTTTAGACCGTACTGTTGGATAATAGGAATCCAGCTCTAACCATTGCATAGCTTTGGGACAATACTTCTTCTCTGAAGAGGAGCAGCTTTCACATAAGATTGAGCTACTGCCAACTGCTGTGGAACAGGTGTTCCTCACTTCTGCACTCGATGTCTTTGAGCTAGTACTACAAGTGCTTCTTTGGTCCTTCAGTGAACTGGTTCAGGGAGCTAAGCTGGTAGAAGATTGTTGCAGAACATTTTTAAGACTAAAGTTCTTTTTAAACTCTACTAGCTCAGCCTCTGAAAAAGTTCTTGAGGATGTGCTAGTAGTGCCAGTGTGGTGTAAATTAAAGTTTTGGAAAGGAAAGCAGAAACTGTTCCCTTTAGTTGTAGGTTGTCATGAGATCAGTGTAACAGTAATGTTTGATGGTCCTTGAAGAAAGCTACTTGTGTCATGTTTTTTTTTTCCTTCCTTTTGATTTATTGTCATGTCTGTTTTCCAGGAATGTTTTTCTTTTCCCATTTGGCTCAGAGAAGGGTCTGAATTTGGCAGTTGTGTTGTTGCGATCTTCAAGACTTGTTCAGCTTTCTCTGTGATTGAAGGCAACCTTCTAGGCAGTGATCACATCGTTTGTGTGTGTACCATGCCTCCCTAAAATAATGCTTTCATTTAAATTCTCAGAACACACTGCTACCATGGAACAGTTCTTAGACATTTTCTGCTGAAAAGTGGTGGCTACCCTGGGTGTTGATTTTTGTCAGCATACAGAGTTGGGATGCCTTTTGACTGAAAATGTCATTTCTGTGGAATGATAAAAAAATTAACTATTGAATATGGAGCAGAAACTATGATACTTCAGTTAAAAAAAAAAAAAAAGGTGCCATTTAAGCAAAAAGAAAAGCATTAGAGAATTGGATAGCTTCTGTTTTTAAGGGATTAAGAATATGAATTCGTTTGCTGGATGAAAGACCTTGGACACCTGCAGTTTGACCAGAGAAAACTATCAAACTTTCGGGTTGTCTTTTCGGCTGTGGTTACAATTTTTTTTTTCAATGGAGATTTGGACCAGAGCAACTGTTTTCATCTGGTGATCTGAAGGCCAGATGGATGGTGGCATAGCATTCCATTTGTAACTAAGCAGCATAATGCTATTGATGGAGCAAGATGGAAAATATGCAGCTTTGGAGTTGGAAGTCTAAGAACAATACTAATTTTCTAATTCCTTTCTGAAATGCAGAGTTACAACAGTAAGATTCCCTTAGTGGTTTGGCAGATGGTTCCAATAGTTTAGTTTCTGGCACTGCAAACCTATTTCCGTACTGTTTTGGGGGCTTTCATATCTGATTCATGAATTACTGTAATGCTTCAGCAGAGTGGTTTTTAACTTTTAGAATACTAGGACATGCTTGTGATGTCAAATTAATGATAGTGCTGGTAATAACTTACCCAGTGACTGACAGTCATATTTATTTTGTTAATTCCTCTGGAGTCATCTGGATTGATCCCAGTTGATACTGATGAATAGTGTGAGAAACGCAGATGCTGCCAATAACATAAGCTCAGGTAGATTCCTCAGTGAAGCACATTTTATTTACATTCTTGCAGGAGTGGGTGACCCACAGAGTAGGCACACTGTGTGTGCAGTTAGCATTCATTTTTATTTCCTAGTCCTGACCAAGTTATACCTCCATTGTTTACCTATCTGATATGCCTCAAGTTAACACTTAATGTTACCCTGTTTACCTTGAGCCATTCTCCACCTATACAGCTTACTTAATTTTGTTTGTTTCTTCCCTTTCACATTGGGGTTGCTCAACTTTCTTACCTTGAGTTGAGTATCTCACCAGTCTTCAAACACTACTCTGGTGTGAACCGGTTTTCTCTCACTCAAGCATTGAGCCATGTTGCACAAGCCTTTGATTATATCTTATTTCTAAGTAGTCATTTCCTCTATACATTATACCTAATGGAAGACAGCTTCAATTTCTGCAAAATCAATATTAACTTCTCTCTCAATGGTTTTGTTTGTAGCGGGAGCTACCTGTAGAATGGCTTCTGTTTAGTATGTATTTAATGGCTCAAAGTCTAGACTTAGATTTTCTTCTGATTTAATGAGAATCCAATTACCAAACTGTTTCCTTTAGTCCTGTTGCTCAGGCCTGTTATGCCAAAAATGACTGAATCTGGTGAAGTTTTAGAAACACTTCAAGGTGTAGAATAGTGTCTGGCGAAAAGAAAATGTCTTCAACATGAGGCTTTCCTTTCTGGTAGTGACAACTTGTATAAAAGCTTTCATGTACATGTTTTGTCTGCATGAGTCAGTTGACCATCTTGTTGAACAAATGATTGAAGCCAGATTCTGTGTTAATGAAGTTGAATAGCAAATCATACACCTATTATAAAACAATGGCAACAAAACACTTGCCCAGTTTGAAAGTGTTTAATCCCTGATGAGGTCAGGTCAGTTGTTTGTCAGAGCTAATGACTTACAATCATGGTGCATGCCTTTTCTTGAAGTCAGATATCTTTATAGGGAATGGTTTTAGGTGCCTACATTGTGATGAATAGTCAATTTGAAAGCCATTGTTCTCTGTCTTCAGTAGCTGGTAGGTTAATGACAAGGAGCTGAGGATTAGGTACAAAAGGTTGCTTGGGCTGTGTTGTTTTTGTGGTGGAGCTGAAAGCTCTGAAGTAATGTAAAAACATTTATAGAAGAAACACAGAAAAGGAGTGCTTTAAATGCTGTCTATGCTCTCAGTTGACAAATTGATAGTCTAAGCAGAAAACCCACCAAAACGGATAACCCAGAATTTATTAAAGATTTTGTAATCTGTAGCACCTATGTGTACATTAAAAAGCACAGTAATCCAAATCAAAGTGCATTGTACTTAATTGATTAAAAAATTTAAGTTTTGCCCTTGTAAGATTATGCAGGGAAAACACTGCTAGCCTCTGGCACAGTGTCTCACTTCTAAATGATCTGCATGGGAATTCCTGTTAAAATAGAGCACCTAAATGAGCTGGGGCATTTCTGAACTTTACATACAGTGAAGGTGGTGTATCAAAGCTCTCTGTGCAATTGCAACTGACTTGGCATTAAAACAAGGCATGCACAGAAAGCTGTATTCTTGGAATTCACTTTCTATTAATAAAGCATTGGTCAAAGAAGATTGAGGACTCTCCTGTTTGTATTTTGTCTTGCCATTGTAAACATTTGGATGAGGCAGTAAGAATATATTTGCCAATTTTGGAGTTGTTAGGTATGATCTGAAAATGCATAATGGGTAGAAAGATTTTTTTACTGAGGGAGCTTTACAGCATTTTTTAAAAATACCTATTGTAGTATGTCAGAGTCTGGACAGTTCTGGGTGCTGTCTTTCTATCTTGAGCCTAATACAGTTTCAAGCAAAGTTTCTTAAAATTTCTTGCAGCCTTTAAGAAGCTGATAAATTGATCTGTTGCAAAATATGTCCTAGTCCTTAGCCTTATTACCTTTTGTTGAAATATCCTCAGTGTAAAGCCATTTTGTTCATCTGAAATAGCCTCTTGCAGAACTGATAGAAAGGGGGGTTTTCTTTCATATAGCACATAAGTAAAGTGGAATGCACACTGATGATTGCATATATGTTCTTCAGAGGTATTTCTTATTACAAACATGAATCTGAATTCAGAAGTATTTATTACTGAATTTGTGATAACTGCCACAGTTTAAAATAAGTTCCTAACTCTTCTGCAGGTATTAAAAAATACGTTGTCGGCCTAATTATCAAGACCTCATCTGATCCAACATGTGTAGAAGTAAGTGACTTCTTTTCAGGTGAGGAAGAGGGGGGGGAATGTCATGTATAACTTGACTCACATCTCCACTTCTCTTCTCTAGAAAGAGAAAGTATATATTGGGAAACTGAATATGATTCTTGTTCAGGTAAGCCAGTGTTAATCTTAAGTTTTAAATCTTGTTACAAATTCTTTGGCTTTGTATTTGTATTTAAACATATGGATGTTTCACTTTTCAGATACTGAAACAGGAATGGCCAAAGCACTGGCCAACATTTATAAGTGATATTGTGGGAGCAAGCAGGACTAGTGAAAGCCTTTGTCAGAACAATATGGTCATTCTTAAACTATTGAGTGAAGAAGTGTTTGATTTTTCCAGTGGCCAGATTACTCAAGTAAAAGCTAAGCATTTGAAAGACAGGCAAGTATATACATTTTTATCTTAATAAGTAGGGTAGACTTTGTGCTTGCAGCTAAATGGTTGCTCTTACTTTGAGCTTTTGAGTGAACATCTACCACTGTCTATTTTGATTTCTGAGGTGGACTGGGTTAGGTGATACCAAGTTTGCTTTGCATACACAGATACTTCTGCCACATTGCCAATGTTCAACAATGCTTGTATTTCCAATTTAGAATTTGGAAGGCACAAACTTCTATCTACTTAAGATTATGTGTTATTACCATGAAAACTGGTAAAAGCCAAGGTGGCATGTGAATGCCTTCATGGGCATAGGTCTTCACAACCTGGTTAACATTTTGATAAAAGTGTACAGAGGATTGCTTGTAAAATGTGGTAATACTTAACTTTTTTTTTGGTTTTGTTTTGTTTTTACAGCATGTGCAATGAATTCTCTCAGATATTCCAGTTGTGTCAGTTTGTGATGGTAAGACTTATTTCTTCAATTATATTTTATAAATCTTGCCCCATCTTGCCTAACAATATCATAAATACTAATGGTTGTTTACAGGAAAACTCTCAAAATGCTCCCTTAGTTCATGCAACTTTGGAAACCTTACTACGATTTCTGAACTGGATTCCTCTGGGATATATATTTGAGACCAAGTTAATCAGCACACTAATATACAAGGTACTCATCCAGAAACTGATTACTCTTTTATTTAAATAAAACTTGCAAAAAAAGTTTAGCATGCAGTGCTCATGTAATATTTTTTCTTCTCTCAATAGTTCTTAAATGTTCCCATGTTTCGAAATGTCTCTTTGAAGTGCCTCACAGAGATTGCAGGTGTCAGTGTAAGCCAGTATGAAGAACAATTTGTAACACTTTTTACGTTGACCATGATGCAGTTAAAACAGGTAATGTTTTTAATAAATCTGTGCTTCTGACTGTTTGCAGAATGGTTTCTGTAGAACCAAATTCAATCTAGAAATTCAGATTAATTGTAGAGCACAGGGTAAGCCAGACACTCTTCAGTGGTACTTATGAGTTGATCACAGAGAGCTGAGTATTTTTCTGACTGTAGACCAGAGCCATTTACTGGTGCATTGAGTTGTTTTGATGAACTAAAAAAGCTTAAGGGGCACTTAGGCTGTCTGGTAGGGAAAGTTGAGAGAGATGCAGCACAACACTGCAAAACTCATAAGACCTGAAGTGTCTTATGAGACAACTTACACAATTTTCTTTTTAATTGTAGAAACTGGTAGAAACATTTGTCGTATAGTGCTACGTTTTAAATTACTTTAATGCTTCCCCTCCAAGCAGTTCAGATTTTAAGTACATGATTTTGTAGCTTTCCTCATTGTATTTCCATCTGAAGTGAACAATGTGAGGTTTTTTTGATGAATTTTTCTTCCTCTTGCTGTGATGGGCCATCTTAGAGATTCTTTAGAAAAGGCATGCTTCTTCTAGTTCCCCCTAGCTTCAAGTGGAACCACAGGATTTTTATTCACTTTTAGTTAAATTTAAAGGCAGATCATTGCAGATGCCAAAGTTTTGTGTCAGGCAGCTGAACATTATTTCCTCAGTTTTTATAGATGATGCTCTTGATTTTAACTGCAAATGCATCTGGGCTAAGTTTTTCCTCAAAATGTGAGTCAAATGCCAAGTTGGGTGTTCGGCACATTTTGCAAGCTGCAGGTTTTTAGCATGGATGTTGCAACAGCTTGCATCAAATCATATACAATTACTGTAAAAGTTTGACTCTCAAATTTGTAAAATGAAGTTGGAGAACAGTCAAAACTACTCAAAAGCTAGCAGCAGCAAAAGTATTAAACTTTGTTCTGTAGCTTTTAATAGTGTTGACTTTAAAGAATGTAGTTCTCACTACTTGGTAACAATGTTGAAAATGTAGAATGATAAATGTAAAAGCCAATGCATCTCTACAAGATGACTGAAAAACATGTTTTAGTATGCTTCACCATCTTCCTTGCTAATTTCTAAATATTATCAACAGGGTCTTTAATGTTTTAGCATTATGATGATGCAGTGGTTTGACTAGAGACAGGTAACACACGTTATTGGCATGTCTTTTGCCTGATGCCAATCTTACGTCTTTTACAGAGTAGATACTTCCCCTTGTTACAGCTGCTCTTATAAGGGATGGGAAAAGGTGAAGTTCATGAGAACTTCTGTATCTGTTGGCATGTTTGCTGTATTGTCTATCTTGAGATCAAGAATTAAAGGAAGAAGCTGTAAGATACTTTTGTAAGAAAGCTTGGTAAACAGGCAATGCCATGAAAAGCAGAGAGCTTTTAACAGAAGAGCAGAAGATTTGTTAATATAGAGTAGTTCTACTTCTGGGTATGTGTGAAAGCCTTGATTATGTCTATTCTTTTATTAGATGCTTCCTTTAAATACCAATATCCGACTTGCATACTCAAATGGAAAAGATGATGAACAGAACTTCATTCAGAATCTCAGCTTGTTTCTCTGCACATTTCTCAAGGAACATGGTCAACTTATAGAAAAAAGATTAAATCTGAGGGAAACATTAATGGAGGTAGGTTGTACAGATGGTTAAGTTGCTTGTGAATACCAAAGAGTAGCTCATTTTAGACGATGGGCTAAGAGGATTATCACTTTTTTTTCTCTCTTTAAGAACAACTACCAATAATGATTACTGAACTTACAAGTGCTGCACTTTAAAAATAACTGCACTGAGGGAGCACACTTCTAAGTTTCTACCTGTGTTGAGGCTTTCTTAGGAAAATGTGGGTAAACAGCTGAAGCTGTTGCATGTCCTGCAGAACTGTGCATAAGTTGGAGTTGTTTAGATACTGCCTTCTTTCTTGCCTGGTGTAGTTGTTAAATTCTTTTTTTAAAACTGTTATCTACAAAACTCAATTCTGAATGCTTTTGGGTGTTGTATAGGAAGTTGAAATGTTTCACAAGGTTCATAGACTGGCCTAAAAGGTTGAAAATTCAACTTTCGCAAATTGCAGTGTAATAGAACATAGTTACAAAACTACTCAAAGTTCTAGCTCATTCTCACTGGTTTATTCCTGCACTTTGGATGTATCAAATGATCTGAAATTGTTCCACAGATCAATGGGAACAGTGTAGACTAGTGAAGGAGGCTTCATAAGTTATTTATTGCAAGTGAAATTACCAAGAAAAAAAATGATGTCTTTTGGACTAGTGTGTGGTTGATTTTAATCTGTTCTTTGACAGCTGGCAACAGCTGCTGAATCAGGTCTTTACCATCTGAAATGCTCTTGAGTTGCTATAGTACCTAAGCTATGAATTTCATTGTTTCATTCTGTTTCTTCACTGGTGGGCTGTTGCTGTGGTATCTTTTACTAGAGGACTACAAAATAAGTTAGGCAAAAAATGTTTGACTATGTAATGCTAATTTCTGTGGTTATTATGTCAGTCTGTTGGCCCCAGTGGCCTTCCCTTCTCAGTCAAATAGAAAATACTCTGGTAGATGGCTTCTGTGGAAAGTGAGTGAACAGTATGGGTTTAGTTGTTTGTAGTCCTTTGAGGTATAAGGATCCAGAGCAAAGTAGCCATAATAGTGTTTTGCCGCTAGCTGAAACTGTCTATTGAGGGGTCCTGCAGAAGCTCCAAGGCTGTGAGTTTAATTTACAACCTGATTTGTCTGTGGTATTTTTTGAGATGCCTGTGGACTATAGATTTAGGAATTGATGCACATGTTCCCCATGTTCCTTGTTTCTTGTTAATTTGACGTTTTATCAGTGTTTGTGTAACGGAATGTGAAGCAGTGCTGTTTCAGTTGCAGAAGTAATCAGATGTATAAATCAAACTTTTCCAGGCTCTTCATTACATGTTATTGGTATCAGAAGTTGAAGAAACTGAAATTTTCAAGATTTGTCTTGAATATTGGAATCATTTAGCTGCTGAGCTCTACAGGGAAAGTCCATTTTCAACATCTGCTTCTCCATTGCTTTCGGGAAGTCAACATTTTGATGTTCCTCCCAGGAGACAGCTCTATTTGCCTGTATTGTCCAAGGTAATCCATGCTTAAGAAAAGGCACTGTGAAGATGTAGGTACTATGCTGAATTTAGAGATTTTGCTGCTTGTAAGTTATGGCATAAGAAAACTTTTCTTGCTTTGAGTAGTTGGTAAGACTGATTTTTTAAAAAAAAATCTGTAAACTCTTTCTTGAAACAGATAAAGGCTGGAGTGTTGCAGTTGGAAAAAAAAGTGTATTTATAGAACATGGCCTCTAAAAGACCACTAATATTGCATATGCAATTTGGAGTTCTAGAAATTACGCATAGGTTGGTTTTGGGTTTATATATGCTTGTTCATGGAGAGAGAGAAATCAGCAGGCTCTGTTTTTAATTGCTTTTTAGTTAATGCATCTCTGTGAACTCTTAATGTGACTTCATCTCATGAAGTACTGGATAGACCCTTTACGTCATCATACTGCCTGACCAGGGTGCTCTGGAATCAGCTATGTGTATATCTTCATGCTACAGTTCGTATCAATTTTAACTTTACTTTGCAACATACAGGTTCGATTGCTAATGGTTAGCCGCATGGCTAAGCCTGAAGAAGTTCTAGTTGTGGAAAATGATCAAGGAGAAGTAGTACGAGAATTTATGAAGGATACAGATTCCATAAACTTGTATAAAAATATGAGAGAAACATTGGGTAAGTCTACTAGCTGTTACTCTTGTGCTGTAGGTCTGTATAGCTGTATCACCATCCTGTAGTGTTGCTATAACTTGGTTAAAAATTAATACATTTAATTTTTGTCTCTTGTCTTCTACCATTGGAGAACAAATATTGATACTCTTTATCAAAATGTTTCAAAAACCTTTGTTTTGTCAGAAAACTGTTAAATTAAAGGAGTTTTTGAAGTGAAATTGATGGTTATTACACTGCTTGGTATAGGCCAAGCACTCCTCGGCAAAAAAGATTTCTTACAGGTTTTCTGAATACTTAAATTTTTTTCTTTATAGTATTTTTAGAGAAAACAGTTGCAGCCTGAACTAGATGTCAAAAATCTTTCCCAGAGTGAGTGCAGAGGTCTTACAGTGGCCTTTCTTGAAAGCACAAAAGCTGCTAGTAATTATGTATCGTGTTGAAAAAAAGTGTACTCAAGATTACCAGAACTAGTATTTCTATAGCATTTAATGCATGTTCTATTTTAGTGTATTTGTGATGTAGGTGTAGCCAGCATTAGATGAAGTGTTCTTATGTATTTCCATTGAAATATGAAAAAAAAAAAAAATTTACTGTATTAAATGTTTGATTTTCCTATATTAAAATTACTACTGTATGTCTTGAGCAGTAGTCATATTTCCAGAGACAAGATAAATTATATTGAAATTTAGATTTAATTAGTGTTTGACTTCTGGTGTTAAGTATTGCTTATAGTGTATTACGTTTAAGATGCATGTTGAAAAAAACAAACTAACAAAACACACACACACAGAAAAACCCAAAACAATACCAAAAGATTGTGGTGGAAGCTGTAAAAATCTGTTTCTGAATCTGACCTCAAATTGCTTTTGGCTTGCTGGGATTTAGAACTTTATATTAGAGACACTAATCCTATTACAGGCTGATGGCAAGTGTATTGAGTTTTGTGATACTTAAGTCTTCCTACCTGGACTTCTGCTTCAGTGAGTTAGTGCAACCAGGAAACTTAATGACACTGAATTAAAGAGCAGGAGATAATTGAATGACTTCCTATTCAGTGAATAATGTCACCCATAGGTTGCCAGTCCCACATTTTCTTTATATCAGTATGGATGCCTTTTGTTAATAATCTATTTTTAGCATCTTTACTGATTGACTTGAACATGACACATTCATTGATTTAGAGTTTGTATGCAATATGTTGCCAAGGTCCATGTTTGCCAAGGAGCAAACATGGATTTACTGTGTAATTGTCCATTTCTAAAATGCAGTTTTAATAAAATTGCATTTAAGTTTTTAGTTCATTCTGTCATAAGTTTAGGAAAGAAGAATTACACTTGTCTAAAAATTTGGTTGCTCTTTCTTAGAACAGAAATGAACTTCACCTATGGAGTTGTGATCCAGGTTGTTGCTTTAAAATGTTTTTCAGTTTACCTTACGCATCTGGATTATGCAGACACAGAACGAATTATGACTGAAAAGCTTCACAATCAAGTGAATGGAACAGAATGGTCATGGAAAAATTTGAATACCCTTTGCTGGGCTATTGGCTCAATCAGTGGTGCAATGCATGAAGAAGATGAAAAAAGATTCCTCGTTACAGTAATTAAGGTTAGTTTTGCACCACAGTACAGCTTTGTCACACTTTATGCTCAAGAAACTAAATTCACAGAAATGCTGCTGTATATTCTTAGTAAGCTGCCTTGTACAGCGAGCAAATTGATAAAAATTCATTAATGGGAAATCCTACATCATGCATTTAAGGCTGCTAAATTGTTTAGCAATGGACAATATCAGTCCAAATAGTCTTTTCACGGTGAAATATTCAGTGATAAAACTTATGGTAAAGTGTTTTTCTTTGGGGGTGCAGAGGAGATGGGGAAGGATTGCTAATAAAACAGTGGCAAATTAACCCACATTTTTAACTAGCTTGCTCCCTATTTTGCTGCCATCCATACATTCATTGATAGAATAGTGGTAAATATGTGCATGGAAAAAGTGCAGGAACAAAACATTTTTACAAGAGTAATGGGTGTTACAACAAGTTATACAAATTCATACAGAAGATGTAGTTTAATTTCTTCTGTTTCATGTGAAGCCTGTATTTTTACTGATACCAGTGGTTAGGTCAGTTTTCAATACTGAGAGACTTGTTGAAATACCCCTTTCAGAAATCTTTAGTTATAGTGAAAAAGGGGGGTTCCATAGTTGAAAATATTGCTTCTGGTTTTGTTGAAACTTGAGTAATTTTAATCACTGCAGTCTGAACCCACTTGATTGTTAACTTTAACAATCTAGTTAAGTCTTAACCCACCCATTGTTATTTGGACTTTGAGCATTGATTATGGCAACCACTTGTCTTGAATGGCTTCTTCTAAGATTCTGTGCTTGCAGTGCTTTTAACTGAACTGGACAAACTTGCAGAAGAAACTGAATGTTGTTGTGTTGTAGGATCTTCTGGGACTCTGTGAACAAAAGCGAGGAAAAGACAATAAAGCCATTATTGCATCAAATATAATGTATATAGTAGGTCAGTACCCACGTTTTTTGAGAGCTCACTGGAAATTCTTGAAGACAGTAGTCAACAAGCTGTTCGAATTTATGCACGGTAAATACCTATTTTCCCCTTGCTGTTTTAATTACTTAAAAAATTCTCTGATGTCTGTACATAGACTGGATATGGGGGTAAAATACAAAGTAGTAACTGACTTGATTTAATTTAGAAACCCATGATGGCGTCCAGGATATGGCTTGTGATACCTTCATAAAAATAGCACAAAAATGCCGCCGACATTTTGTTCAGGTTCAAGTGGGAGAGGTCATGCCGTTTATTGATGAAATTTTGAACAACATCAATACAATCATCTGCGACCTTCAGCCACAACAGGTACATTTCATTAGATATTTTGCATAATTCCTGAAGACCAGTCAAAAACTAGTTAATTTTGAAGTGTAGGAGTGGCTTTCAAGGCTTGAATTAACATTCCTTAGTTGTTTTTTGTTAGCATGATCAGATTGCGTTACTGACATCTCAACTGGAATTCTTGGAAGGAAAATCTAATTGTGTTTAGTTGGACTTTGAATTTCTGAAATACTTTAACAAGTAAATAAGATACTGAATCTATTTTGCCATTCTATTTTGGGAAACAGTTACAATCCACTATAATAGTAAGCCTTTACCTCTTGTATTTGTGAAGGGGAGCAGGGAACAGTTGAAAAGCAGCTGTTTGAAGTGAAAGCGTAGCGTGCACCTGCAGCATACACTGAGATGTTGCAAGAACATACTGAAACTTCAGCCAGAGTGAATCTGGCATCTGGAAGAAGGTACTTAAAGGAGTGATGTAATCCAGTCCACAGTTTAATCAGGTCTGATAATACTTGGTTAAATGTTAAATAGTGTATACTTGAGCTTCCACACCAGGGTAGGATGGCAAAAAGAAGAAAGACTCTGGGATGTTTGTTGTGGCAGCTGTCAGGGAAGGATATGGAGGTATCTTTTATACATGATGTAAGTAATGAAAGAACAGAGAAGGATCTTGTAAAGTCAAGTGGGGAAAAAGGTACTTAGTGAAACCCATTTTCAGCCTTCACTATGGTAGTTCAGCAAAGTGTAAGATTTTCCTTCCTCCTTTTTAACCTTCTGTTTGACTTCTTGTTCCAATTAGGTACATACATTCTATGAAGCAGTAGGATACATGATTGGGGCACAGACAGACCAGACTGTGCAGGAGCATCTGATAGAAAAATATATGTTGCTCCCTAATCAAGTATGGGACAGTATAATTCAACAGGCAACAAAAGTAAGCTCATAAATTTTAACTGTATTCTGTGTTCAGGTAAATAAAACCTGCTAAACGTTTCTCTTACCCTGAGTTAATTTCTGTATGTCATGACATTAAATGTACATAGGCTGGGCTGGACTTACTAAATGATGGTGAAAGCAGTGATTGATGTGACAGTAAAAGTGTTGTTTTGAGAGAGGATACATTATAAATGACAAATACTGATTTTAATCTGATTTAAAGGACAACTTTTATTCTACAAAGTATGTTTCAGTGGTTGGGGATCGGGTGTTTTGGTGTTTTTTTGGTGTGGGTTTTTTTTTTTTTTTGTGGGTTTTTTTTTTTCGCTTGTGTTTTTTGTTTGTTTGGCTTGTGTTTATTTTTTTCGTTAACGCTGTGTTTCTTCTGTTTGACAAGTGCTTTAATTTGTTATTCAGAAAGCTCACTAAAAACACTGTTTACTCTTCCTCCTCTCTTCCATCATTACCTTGAAGTACAACTTTGTCTTACATTTATCTTCCATTTCATTCAGTATTTTCAAATACTTTATTCTACACATTGAAGAACAATGGTCTTGCACTGCCCAAGAGATCTATCCATTTGGAGTTAATCAAATTAAGATCTGAAAAATTAAGCAAGCTTGAGTTAGTTTCCTTACTACTTCCCTTACTCTCGACTTCCCTCTTAGAGCAAGGACAGACTCTTTAGACTGCTTTTGTCTGTTTTCACCCTAGTACCTCCTAGTTTCCTTGCTTCAACTGAAGTAATGTTTGTGCCACTCTAGTTTAAAGCATTTCTGCGGAAGAGCAAAATTTAATCAATTGCCTGACTCTTGAGATTTGGCAAGTGCAGTGAAGTAAACGATATATATACAAGTCTGTATGTTGTTTTAACGCTAGGTAAGATAAATTTTTTAACTTCTTTGAAGATAAAAGGCGGTTTTATTTACTAAACAAAATGGACTTTTTTTTTTAACAGAATGTTGATATTCTGAAGGATCCTGAAACAGTTAAGCAGCTTGGCAGCATTCTGAAAACAAACGTAAGAGCATGTAAAGCAGTTGGTCACCCCTTTGTGATTCAGCTTGGAAGAATTTATTTAGATATGCTGAATGTGTACAAGTGCCTAAGTGAAAATATTTCTGCAGCTATTCAGGCTAATGGTAAGAAATCCCATGCTTTTCCTGAAAGTGGGGGTTAGCAGTGTAGGTCATCAGGTTTCAAAGTGCATTCCAAGTAGGTTAATTTTACTGTGTTAATTTTCTTTTTTTGGGAAAGTGGAAAATGACTGACAATGCTGTCTTATTTTTTGTGGTTTTTTGGTTGTGGGGTTTTTTTTTTACTTTTTTAAATGAGTTGTTTTATTCAAAAAAAGAACTGCTGGTTTCAGAGGGAGGAAACAACACCTAAAAAGGAAACTCTAGGAAAGATGCTAAGTGCTGCAGATGGTCTACTTAATAAAATCAGTGCGCATGTTGCTGATACAAAGTTGTAGCTTGCATCCTTTTAGCTTAGTTTAATTTTGAATATGAAGAAACTCTTTAAATGGAATATTAAATATTTTCAAAAGAGTTGGCAGGGTTTTGTTGATACACTGTTCTACTAGATAGCTTTATTACAGAGATGTAACTCTAGTGAAAATGCCTGAAAGTTGTGATAAACGAATGCAGTCATTCAGAAAGAATTATTGATTACCCAAGATATCTTTCATGGATAAATGGGTGCCTACAGAATGTGCAATGGAATGTGCTTCATTACAAGATTAAATGACTCCATTACTGGATTCTGTGTTAGGACCAGCAGTTTTCTTGGCTGTGCAGATGATGATATTTGGAAATGTGAATGTTAAATAAAACTTTGTAACTGAGCAGCTTCTTGACCTTGAAGTAGCTTCTGAGAATTCATAATAAAAGAGGCTGAAAAATAAGTACCTTTTGATTCTGCAACTTTTATGACCAGAATTTGCCCTTGTCAGAAACAATAAAGTTTAGGAAGCAGTTGCTAGGACCGTAGTCCTGATATGTTACTTAATAAGCAGCTATTATGGTTGCAGCTGTGTCAGAGTATGTTTTTCATCTGGCTCTGTCTTGACAGATGTGGCTCCTATGCCAGCACTAGTGATCTTGCCACCCTGTCTTGTGTGCACTCTTGTTTGTTTAGTGTAATGGTTGTATGCTTGTGCAGCTAATTAGATAAGGTTTCACTGATGAGACTACATTGATTTTGGAACTAAGAATAAGGATTGTTAAAGGATAAGTGTTCACTTTACACAAAAATACAAGTGGAAGGATTGTTTCTCTTTGAGGAAAAGAGGAACTTTTTTGTTGTCCCTCCCATCACTTAGCAAGAGCCAGATGTAAAACTCCGTCCAAATGAGGTGAATACATGCAATTTCCCTTACTTGAAAAGTTGCATCTTTGTTTTTGAACCCTTACAGCAGGATACTATTGTTAGTTTTGTAATTCTGAATGGCAGCTTGAACATCCAGAGCTAGAATGTGGGAGGGTAGGGTTCCTTAGGTGTGGGGTATATTTAAGAATTCTCTAACAGTTTTGCAGTTCACATATAAAAATCAAGCATTCTCTGTTTTGTAATATGAATTTAAGCCAATCTTTCTGTTAACAACTTCCCTGATTAACTGAAGATTTTAAACTTTTCAGGTGAAATGGTAACAAAGCAGCCCTTGATTAGAAGTATGAGGACTGTAAAAAGGGAAACTTTAAAACTAATTTCTGGCTGGGTGAGCCGGTCCAATGATCCTCAGATGGTAAGTAGATATATTTTATAGAAATAATGTGTAAGATAAAATTAGGAAGAACTTTCAGGTTTATGTCTTCTGCTGTCAACTGAATCAGTTGGTCACAAGAACTTGCTCCAGGAGGTCTGTGAAATGCAAAAGGGGAAAAGTATGATCCAGAGGTAAGCCTGAGCTGTATGTGAAAACATCAGTTAATTTTATCTGAGAGTAATCTTTAAGGGAATCAAGGAGATTTACAAGAATTGTTTCTAGAAGCCCTGCTGGATGGATATGGGGGGGTAGGTGGGTTGTAGAAGGGTAGCATATTTCAGCTTCCTCAGAAGTATCACCTGCAACTAAATAATGAACTTTGCTATATACTACGGGCTAGATACTTTGTTCAGCAGCTGCATTGTTATAACTGTGGTTTACTCTTTCAATTAGGTAGCGGAAAATTTTGTTCCTCCCTTGTTGGATGCAGTTCTCATTGATTACCAGAGAAATGTTCCAGCTGCCAGAGAACCTGAAGTACTTAGTACTATGGCTATCATTGTAAACAAGCTGGGAGGACACATTACTGCTGAAATACCTCAGATATTTGATGCTGTTTTTGAGTGCACATTAAATATGATCAACAAGGTATGAATTGGGGCTTTAGAAAAAAGTACTGGTCTTGGATGTCAGTGTAATTTAGAAGTGAAAGATAACCTTTTCTTGCAATGAAGGGAATTAGTATGTAGTGAACATAGTTAATGTACAGCTTTCATGTTCATGGGAATCAAGGGGGAGTTCACACTTCTCTGATCATCATTTCCATATGTGGTGTCTGGTGGATCATATCCCTGTTTTTTTGAAGTAACAAAATGCATTTGTGACACTTAAAGAAACTTACACTCAAACAAATGTACTTGAAGTCTGTCTAGTTGGATGTCTTAATCTCATTGCCTTAAAAATTTCTCAGTTTAGCTCTTGATTTAAGTCATTAGTAATTTTTCTGTTTTAGGGACTTGGAATGTCATGCTTTTGGAAGCAGAAGTGTACTTCAGTCAAATGTTAGTGTAGGACTAGCTGCTATAATTCATAAATATTTTAAATCATGGTAATAGAAGTACTGGTCAGCCACTTCTAGTAATTTCCTCACTAATACAGTTTTTATGCTGTGTAGTATGTATTTGCATAACACTTGAGCACTGTCAGCTGAGTTAATGGTACTTTGCAGTAGGGTATGAGGAGGAATCGAACCCATGTAGCAACACAGATGGTTAACCAGTGTTGAGACTGTCTGTGGCTGTATTTGTGGGCCATGAGTACTGGTGGTGTACTGACAAAATGTGGCTCAGCCTGTGTCAGTGTTGTGTAACTCTGGAAAGATGGTCTTGTCAAGCTTTACTGGGAACTAGTTCACTGAGAAATGTAACCTTTGCTTTGCATTTAAGGTTATTTTAAAACTGGGATATAAATGCTGTCCTATCTCAGCTGTTGACCCACTCTACTTAACAGAAGATCTGATCCGATGGTGGAACTTTGGGAAACTTGACTTTTTTTTCCCCGTCTTTCTAGGACTTTGAAGAATATCCTGAACACAGAACAAACTTCTTTTTGCTACTCCAGGCTGTAAATTCTCATTGCTTCCCAGCATTCCTGGCCATTCCACCTGCGCAGTTCAAACTTGTTCTGGATTCTATTATTTGGGCTTTCAAACATACAATGAGAAATGTTGCAGATACAGGTACGTGGAATTGCTTAATATTCATGCTTGTTAGTATTTTCATGTATTTCCTAGTGAAATGCTGTTTTCTTCCATCTTTCCCTTCAAACCTAGCATTCCAGTCACATGATTCTGTACTACATTTGCACAAGAATAATATTCTGCCATACCTTGAAGCTGTCAGCGTAATAGGGTAAAACACTTGGATGCTGTTTCACTCCAGTAGCTGTTATAGAGCATTGTTAAGAGTTGTTGCTTGCTTTCTTTTTTTTCATGTGAAGGTTAGCACTTTTCTGATCTGTCTGAACTGCTGCTAAACATAGTGTCACAGCTCTGCTCCTGTTGCGCTGTGTTGAACTTAGCAAGTGTCCTACCTCAGTACTTGGTAACTACTGAAAAGGACAACAGGAAAGTAAATGATACGGGTAGGGGCAGAACTCTGCAGTCAGGGTGTAAGCTCAGGGTGTAAGCTCATGGCATAAGGAGAGGGAAACACCTTAGACCAATGAGAAGGTGGATTATACTTCAGGACAATAGCAAGCTCTGTAAACGTAGTGAATGTCATGGGGCAGCTGAGTGTGTTACTTAATTTAACAGACTTGAGCAATTAGAAAGCCCTCTATAACAAGGATATGGATACAAGCAGAGGCTATATAAAAGTCTTAAATTAAAAAAAAAAATTGTTTTAGTATTTTAGGCATAGTTCCTTATCTCAAATACTGGAATAAAGATTGTTGTGAAGCCACTTAGTTTTTAGCCAGTTCTCTTGGTATCAGTATCTGGGAAAGGATGGGGATAAAAGGTATCCTGTAGTTGCATTTCATGGAGTAAGGTAAATATTTTCATGTCATGCTTAAACTGAAAACACTTTCCCGTTTTCGAATTACAGTTAGCTTCTTTTGGTGGAAGTTTTCTCTCACTTTCGCTAACTACCAGTACAGTGATGTGATTGGTTCGTTGTACTTCTGTCATCTAGTAATGCAAATAAAATCGGCATGCCTTGGAATGTGGCTGTAGCCCTCCAGCGGCTGCTTGAGGAAATGCCTGAGAAAATAATAATGAAATGCTTGTCTTTTCGGTGCCTGTCAGAATTCCTTGGGATGTTTTTATAGTTTTGGAAAAGGGCAAAAATATGTGTTGCAGTTTTGATATTGTTCTGATGGTAACTTGTTTTTTTAATTCTTATTTTCCAGGACTTCAGATACTTTATACTCTACTACAAAATGTTGCACAAGAAGAGACTGCTGCCCAGAGTTTCTATCAGACATACTTCTGTGATATCCTCCAGCACATCTTTTCAGTTGTAACAGACACTTCACACACTGCTGGTAAGAATGCATATATGTGAGCTGGTTAAAAAAAAAAACAACAAACAAAACAAACAAAAAAAAAACCTCCAAACCTTTTGGACATAAATGGTGCTCTACTTCCCTTTCTAATGACTGCATATGTATAACTTTGATCCATTTAGGTTTGACAATGCATGCATCAATCCTTGCATACATGTTCAACTTGGTAGAAGAGGGAAAAATAAGTACTCCATTAAACCCGGGAAATCCAGTGAACAACCAGATGTTTATTCAGGAGTATGTTGCTAATCTTCTCAAATCTGCATTTCCTCACCTGCAAGAGTAAGTCTGCCATGATGCTCTAATACTTTTAAGTGAGTTCTTATGTCTTGAAATACTGACTGATGTGTTTACTGTTAGTGCCCAGGTTAAGCTGTTTGTAACAGGACTCTTCAGTTTAAACCAGGATATTCCTGCCTTCAAGGAGCATCTAAGGGATTTTCTGGTCCAAATCAAGGTATGTTTTGTGGTTGTTTTTTTTGTTTGCTTTTGTTTCCAAGAACTGAAAAATGAGTGTTCAACAGGGTTATGTTGTTTGGAAGTACTTAATGTTTATTTAGTGTTTGTTTAGGAGATCAGAGTTATTTTGCAGCTGTTTAGAATGTAACAAGAAGTGTTGTCAAATGGCTGGTATGACTCACATAATCTGTTCTGGTATTTTTTATAAATTGAGTTTAAATGTCATTACTCTTGTATTTTACTTGTGTATACCATTCATGTGTTTAAGATGGCTACAAAACTCTTAATGGGAAAGAAAGCAAGCTGATTTTTAGTTAAGCTTTTTTTGTCTTTAGTTAGTTTGTTTCACTATTGCTTGGGACTGGGATGTGTTCTGAAACTTGCTGGAGTAAAGCTATGCTTTTATTTTTTAAAACGTTCTAGAATTCAGGAAAAAGAATTTTAAAACTGCATTCATTGGGTATTTGAAAATAGTAATGATAAGGCTTTCCTAGCGACATGCTCCAACTGGATTACTATAGATAGTATCCTGTTCTGTAACACAGTGAAAATCTTAAAATACTTTGCATTCCTTTATATCTTTTATATCCTTTATATCCTTAATTCTAACCTTAGGAAAAGAAAGCAAAACAATCAAACAGTCTGGCAGGGAATGTGAAGGGAAGATGTTTTCTCTACCATTCTGGCTTTTGGAAGCTTATTACTCTGCCTGAAGGATTTGACAATAAATTATTTTTTTATGAATTATACAGGAGTTTGCAGGTGAAGACACATCAGACTTATTCTTGGAGGAAAGAGAAACAGCCCTTCGGCAGGCTCAAGAGGAGAAGCATAAACTTCAGATGTCTGTACCCGGCATACTTAATCCACATGAAATTCCTGAGGAGATGTGCGATTAAAAAAATAATAAAACAAGTTTTGCAGTTTTCTTTCTGTACAGCTACTTTGTTGTGATAGAAGAAAACAGCACTTGGATATTTGTTGACCAAAATGATGCCAATTTGTAAATTAAAATGTCACCTAGTGGCCCTTTTTCTTATGTGTTTTTTGTATAAGAAATTTTCTGTGAAATATCCTTCCATTGTTTAAGCTTTTGTTTGGTCATCTTTATTTAGATTTGCATGAAGTTGAAAATTAAGGCATTTTCAAAGTAATTACTTCATGCCCATTTTGTGGCTAAGAGGAAAATAGGCAAAATGTAACTTGTAAAAGACTATATTGCAAAATAATACTATTTCCTGTAAGAGTATCGATTTTTAATTCGGGGTAATTTTCCTTCTAGTCTGTCCTGCAGTCTAGGAGAAAAGGTAATGAGTAAAATGGATGAATTAATTGTTAAGCAGAGGATTATAGTGCTGCATTTGTTTTGATGAGTTAGCAGCTTTTTGGACTGAGTGGTAAGGCTAGGCTACATGTATTTGCAAGTTGTATGGCAAGTTTGCAGCAAGATCATGTGCATATCATCCCATTGTAAAGCAACTTCTAAAGAGTATGGGAACACAGTACAGTTAGTTATTTTTACACAGTTCTTTTGTTTTTGTGTGTGTGCTGTCGCTTTGTCGACAACAGCTTTTTGTTTTCCTCAATGAGGAGTGTTGCTCATTTGTGAGCCTTCATTAACTCGAAGTGAAATGGTTAAAATATTTATCCTGTTAGAATAGGCTGCATCTTTTTAACAACTCATAAAATAAAAAAAAAAACTCTGGCTTTTGAGATGAATTATACTAATTTACATTGTTTACCATGCTGTAGTGCTTAAAGAACACTACTTTAAAGCAAAATAAACTTGGTTTACATTTATTTTTCTTTCTTTGGCTTATTCTTTTATTGGATGAAAATGCTGTGATCACATTTAAGATTTGCATCCTGGAGGTGTAGAAAGAGTTCCTTGAGGTCTAGATAACTTGCTTCTGGCTTGCCTCATCTCAAGGACTTTGGCTGTGCTTGAAGTTAATATGAACGAAGTTGGGTTCCATTTGGAAGTTTAGTAGCTGTTCTGACTTACCTTCACAAAGAAATACTCAATACTACATTACTATGAAATGCCAGGAATAAGGTACTCTTGTTTTCTCTATATATGGATTCTCCTCAATTTATTTCAAAGAGGAATTGCACTGTATCTTGACTAAACAATTGATACTAGTACATGTTAGTAACACATGTAGACAAGATCTAGTTATTTTTCTACCTAAAGTTTTATAGTTGAATGATTTTCACAGATCTATGAAGTATGGATACAAAAAACAGTATGAAGACTAAGATTGTGTAGTCTTGGCTTCCCCATATTTGTAATGTCTTTTCTCTGTTTTCTAACAGTTGATGTTAAGCTCTCCCAAAGTTTTTTTCCATTTGTTTGGTGTCTAATCCTAAGATTGTTACTATGATGCAAAGTATAGCCATTCATGCAGAGCTGTAAAACAAAGTTAGAAGGTTGTGGATGTGTTTTTATGTAAGTTTGGATACTATAGTTAACTTTGTGCTGTATATTCCTTTTGAAGTAGACGTGCATGAGTTAGCAGTATTCCTGTAGAACTGAGCTGTGACCAGAATGTTTCCAGTCTTGAGTATCTGGCCCCTTTCTGTTAGTGAACATCTCTCCATTTGTATTGCTTAGCTGGCCCTAAAAAAGCATAGCTGCTTCTGCCTGAAGGTCGTTCAGCAATAGAAATGTTATAAGCTGGCAGTTGCTAACTGCAAAGAGAAGGTCCCTCAAACTCTTAATGGTTAGGACTTAGAAAACAGCTTGCCAAAGTTGTTCATTATTTTGATGGCTACAAAACTCGTTTCTTTCTCTCCTTAAAGCTCACGTTTTAAGTTTTTTCATGTCTTCTGTCCTGTTTTGATGTGTAGCTTTCTGTTGTGCTCTGTGAAGGCAGTATCATCGCTAATAGGCAGTTGAAAGCAAAATATATTTGAAGTACTGTTAAAGGACACATTTGGAATGGCTTAAGACCAGGCTAAATTGCAGCAGTATAGAGCTACAGATTACAAAAAGCTGTGCAGAGAACTAAGAAAATGCTTAGTAAAATGGAATAAATATCACCAATAGTGTAATGTCAGAATGATCATATCCCATGAGTCACAAAACTAAATATGAATTGGTCCTGACGTGCAGAGGCATTAACAGCATTGAAGATAATTTGAACAAAGAATATGTGTATGCTTCTATGCGTATTATTTCTTCATGTTTTAAGATTCAAGTTGATCTGAGGCTTGTGGTCTGGTTGTTTACTGACAAATTTAATCTGACCGAAACTTTCAAGCAACAAATCTCAAATGTATTTTTAAAGCTGACTCAGAGAAGAGATGTTTTGTTATTTTGATACCTTTTTGGATTATCCAGTAAAAACTTCTAATCTTAGTTTTTGCTTCCCTTTTAGATCTAAAAACTTAACTGTGGTCTTGGTTTATCCTAAGAATCGGTGCCTTTCGCTGATCTCTGCAGAAGCTATAAAAATACAGCTTATGCGGAGTTCTGGATACCATTAAAGATTTGAATTGTGTGTGTGCATATTTCTAGTGCAGTTATTCTGAATGTGAAAATTATTACAGTGTAAATCTTAAAGTTCTAGTTCTAATGCACACTCTGTAAATTAAAATACGTGGATAAAAAGCATGAATTATCATATAGACATTACATAATTTGTAATTATATGTAAACCAATGTTTTGTGCATATTTCTATACAGATTTTTCAAAAAAAAACCCCAATTCTATGTACTCTAGGTACATTCATAACTACAAATATTACAGGGTGTTTTCTGTGTTTACATGAATTGATCGCCTGTTAGCTGATGAAGACACCCCCAAGTACTTGTTTCAGGCTACCATGATGTGTTTGCTACTGTAACTGAAGCAGATTATTTTCCAAAGCATTTTAGATTAGTTTGTTTTGTTTGGTTTTTTTTTTTTTTAAACTAGAATAATTTGGTGTGTGTTAATCTGATTGGTTAAGTGAACTATTTTCCAATAAAGCTAATATTTATGCAAAAAAAGAGAAATGCTCATCTCTTAAGGAAGCTGTAAAAGTTGCTTCAAGTATCACTGGAATGGCAGTAAAAAGTGTGTTTCTTAATGAAAAAAAAATACTAGGAAAAGAGACTGAAGTGAGGAACTTGAAATAATTTCCACTGATCCCAGTGGTTTTGACAGTGAAGTTGCACTTAACTGTAAAAATTGATAAGAATGCAATAGTCTCCCAAGAAACAAGCAGAGAGGAAGAACTGTAGATCTTACTCAGCAACTGCTGTGAAAGAGCCTCTAGTTACAGTAATGCAAATTCCTGACTCTTTTCAGTCTCTGTTCTAGTTCAGTGTTAGTCCCCTAGTCCATTCATTCATTGTTGGATAAATTATTACTGATCCAAGACTTCCGGGGTACTTTCTGGAAGGTATGTCTAGACTTCTTTCGTTTCTAGGGAAAGGACACACTTTGCTAGGTGTGTTTCCAAATCTTACACAGCAATATAGAAATGCTGGAGTTAGCTTTTTAAAAACCATTTTGGTGCCAAATGTGTGTAAGAGAATTTACCTCTCCATCTGCCCCTTGTGAATGAACCTCTGCACTTGATTTTTTGAGACAGAATTGGTTTTCAGACATGGCAGATTTAGGTCCTTGCTCCAGTGTCCAGGCTTATTATGGCCAGCAGTTTTCTCTTGCCAAACAGCTTAGCCATTCCAATTGAGAGATTCCTTTTCCAGCTAAGATTTCACATATGATGCACCTTAATTGAAGCACATGAAACCAATGATTTCATAGCTACCCTGTGTGCTGCTCTTGGGTCTCTGTACATTGTGGGTTTGGTTTTTTGTTTTGTTTTTTTTTCCCCCGCTAACCTCTGATTGCTTCTGCTGTAAGTGGGTACAAGAAAACTGCACTAAGGAAAATGTGGGGTTGAAGGAGATTGCTTTGGAAGTTTTTAGTGGATGAGAATGACAGAAGCCAAAGATGAAAACGAGACACTCATATTTTCACTTATTTACCTCTTGTAAGTTAATTGGCACTTTTTCCTAGGCAATACATTGGGTGGTGCCATACAAGTCCCCCAGTAAAATATATCAAAGGGCCTGTTTTGTTTTTTTAATTTATTATGAACCCTTTTAAAAGTGTGTCTCAAGTTTTTCTGAGACTTGAGAATTCTGTAGTCTTTCATGGATTCTGTAATTTCAACAAAGACTACTGGGAAGAAAGGCAAATTTAGGTTTGGAAGGTGGGGGAAGAAGTTTTTCTTTCATGTGACTGTAACAAGCTGAAGTATGTGCTGCCACATACTGTAGCCCACTTATGACCACTGTTCATTATTGTAACACATACATATACACCAGGCAATAATGACCAGTTTTATTATCATTAGATCTAGCTTGGGCATTTTTGCATCAAGCCTTATTTTGTTTTACAAACTAATCAAATCTTTTCAGTTAGCTTGTGAACTCTCTTCAGAGCTTTACCTCTGAGCAGTTTGCTTTCAGGGTTAATTTAGAACTGTGTACTCAAGAGTTCAGGAACATTGTAAACATGGGCTTTTACCATTAAAAACTCCCAGTGTATTTAAAAAAGCTGTGACTGGTAAGATGGTTGATGGTACTGATGCTCATGCTCAGAAAAGTAACTGTCTTGTTTTCAAATCAAAGGGATGAGCAGTCATGTGGTGATAACCTTACAGATTGGAACACACTGTAAAGGATATTAGCCTAGAATGAGATTGAGATTATGGGTATAATCCTGAGTGCCTTGTCTGGAAGAAGCAGTGGTAGACCAGAAGCACTGAAGTTCAAGCTAGTACAATCAGTCTCCACCAGACCTTTATGGGTACTGAAGTGCACAAAATAACTAATTAAGATTGCAGCCCCGAAACAGGCTTGAAGATGCAATCTGAACAATCTGAAACCACTTTAAAGTTGGAACTTGCCCTGTTTACCTGACTCCATAGTGTGATTATTACCACACCTCATACTTCTTAGCATGCTAACTATTTTCCTACTCATGCAGAGCAGTCAGACATCTGATTTTTGAGCAAACTGTTCTAAGTAGCTTTGTGGTGTAGTGAGCATTATCTATGTTTTTGGCCTAACAGGGCTATGAATTAAATTGTAAATTCAGAGTAAGTCAAATCTAAGTTGTCTTCAGGGTACTACGATATCAAAGTTTTGTTAGATATGAACCTCATTAAAATCCTAATAGAGTAACGAAAATAAATTGCTGAAACCTCAAAGTGTAAATTTTAACTAATTCTTTTGTACTTCAGCCAGGTTTCATTGGTAACTTCACATTACTCAGGAAGACATAAGTCCTTTAGTGAAATGAAGGCTTTCCTAGGCAATGGATTCTCACCCCTTCTAGCTTTGTTCCAGACTAGAGGTCACAGATATAACAGGACTGGCTGGAATTAATCTTCTTGACACCATCCATCTGTATAGGAGAAATTATTGAGAATTTATTTTCTTGCTTTTGAGCTGTCGGCTCCCATTTCCTATTGGCATGTGCTGAAATCACTGGTTGTTCACTTTGCATTGTTGACAGTGGCAGCACAGGAGTAAATACACAATCCAGTCAGCTGTTGCTGCTACAAGAGTAGGAACCTACAGCAGGGCAACAACGTTCCAAGAGAAGGTATTTCCATCATCCCACCTGAAACAAAGCTCTGGCTAAGGCACTAAAGCAATTGACTTAAGTGAGAAGGAAAAAAAAAAAAGTGTCTGTTTAAGTCTTTCACATTCCACAATAACTACCCTGAAGTCAAATGACCAACTGTATTTGTATGCATAGAGAATGAAGCTGTAAAAACACAAAGTATGAGGCAGGCAAGGAGAGGCTAAAGTGTCCCTAAGGAGATCCAGTAGTGACAGTCCTGATACCTGGAGGGTGGCTGGTTGGTTTGTTGGTTTGTTTTCTTTCATGGTTAACTCAATCTTCAAAGAAAAACAGGACTACAATATATATTAGTTCAGTGTTGGGATACAGTGGGACATGAATTTTAGAAAGTATATGTATATTCTCAAACTCTTAATCTGGTCCTAGGTTTGGATTTAGAATTTTAGTTTTGCTCAGGTCCTCGATTTCTTCCTCTAGAAGAACTGTGCTGGCAGCTTACCAAAGCAAATATTTCCAGATGAGGAGTACTGCAGTCCAGGGACAGAAAGCAGGCCTCCTGGGGATCAAACAGCCTTGCAAGGATGGCACTTGAGGATAGAATAAAGGTCAAGAGAAAAAAAAAACCACAACACATACAAGGGCAGCAGGCTGATGATCACTGTAACCAGGCCAGATACAGCTGCTGTCTGCAGCTTCAGAGCAAACATTTCATTTTTTAAAAAATGTAATTTCATCTCTTTTAAAAAAAAATGATACATTCTTGTGTGCAGTAGAAAGAATTTGGCTGGCAATATTCCAGTCTGCACAAAAATAGGAGTGACTCAAGGTCACCCATAATCTTTTGTATTGGCATGTGATACCACGCTTCAAAAGGTCCCTTCCTTGTGCTGACTTTGGTGTTTATGTGATGCTGCAATTGGATCAAAGAGCTGATTTAACAGCAAAACATTCCTTTAAGGTGTTTTGGCTGTAAATTTTAGTTCTGTTACAGAATTTACTGCGAGGTTTTTCATAGGGAAGGAAATGGGGAAATAAAGTACAAATTCAAATCAGATCACGCAGACTTTAATTATGCTATAAGAAAACCAGTGTTTTTCCAGACAGACAACTCACTTATATAGCCACTGGTTCTTTCCGTGCTAGTGGGTATACCTGCACAATATGATGAGGAAGGTTAAGGAAATTAATAAACATTCCTTCTTGGAAACACAGTTTTTGTATCATTCTAGTGTGAAAAAATTAAGATGCTTTCTGAGCGCTGGCTTAGAAGTCAGTTTTGATAATGGTAAGAAGTAAAGGGTATTTCAGCAAATTAATGCTGATATGATTCAGAAAACAGCATATGGCATATAATAAAGACAAGTCATGAAAGTTGTGGAAAAGTTACATACAAAAGAATTTAAGTAGTCTTGGGCACATAGAAGGTAAGACAGCACATCAAGTGAAAAATGATGTTATGTATACAGACAACATAAACTGATTCACCTTTGTCAGATCTCAAACTTTGAAAGCAGTTCTGTAGAAAAGAAAGTTGGCTGGTACCTTAATGCAGGCATGAAGAACGTAGTAACTGTAATAATATGGACTGCTCTTCTATTCTTCATTATACAAGTTTTCAGGCTATCTGAAGAGATCATGCAACCAAAAAAGGGCCTTCTAAGGCCCAGGAAATCTGCAACATTTTAATAACTAAACCACCACATCTGTTTCAATAGAGAAAATGCATTGTTTAGAAAAGACTGGGAAATTAAAACATCTTTAAGCTACACATGCAAAGAAAGATAAATAAAAAGTTTCAGGGAAAATTTTATTTCCTTGCAGTCCTCCTGCCTCTTGTACTTGTATCCTTTGACATTCTCAGAATTCCTGTTTGAAAGATGCTTGTGTTGTTCATGTGAATTAAAGCAACAGACAACAAGGAATCAGTCTCTCATGTAGACTCCCAAAGTTTATTTTCTGTATTTAATTTAGTAAATGGAAGTTTCCCCAGGGAATATTTTGGAATAGCTATTCTTTTTTATAACTTGTAACTTGGAAAGTATTTCAAAAAACATTTAGTGACAAGAAGTCTGGGTGAAAGGTCATTCCAGTGTATTTGTGACTTTCACAATAGCTGTAGTGGAGACTAGGTCTTTTTGTTACCATAACTTCTCTCTTTTAAATAGTAGTGGAGTTCTTTTGTCATAGCTTAACAAACTAATGCCTCAAGGACTATTTGAAGGAGAGCGTTCTGTGCACTTGAGGGGGAGGTTACATATAGAACCATCAGTGTTGTCATCAGCCTGTATAGTATGTACATGGAATTAAAGAACAGAACTGCATTTTCTGAGTGACAGGCATATATTTTTATTTCTTCCATTTACATCAGCCACTGAGGAACTCGAAAGAGCTCACCATTTTTTCTCCTAATTTGACACTGTTTTCATTTTACTTTCTACTAAACTATATTGTATCTGCATTGCGGCTATTTATAGATTTGTTTCCTTAATTCTATGTACAAGTCAGTAAACTAGAAGCATTCAGAATAATACACTAACTCGCCACTGGGTGGTACTGCTGAAATAAAAAATACTAAACAGTACCTACTTTCGGGAGAAAAAGCAGCCAAGATCCATCATGGGGTCCATATTCCAACTACATGTACCTGGGAGAGGGAGCGTGCAAACAGATGGCAGAAAACGGCGTTTTCTTATATAGAAAACTGCTGTTTGCCCGAAAACTTGCCTTCCAGAGGTCTGAAGTCTTGTGCCTGAAATAGTTAACTGAAGTGGTAGTTGTAATCAGCATAAATTATTTCACCTCCAAGCGAAGCTCTTTGGTTTCTTTTTTTAAGTTAGGCTGTGTCATCTCATGAAAATGCGGCATTTCCAACTATTCACAGATGCTGTACTTGCCATTAGGCATTTATCATGCAGAAAAAAACGGGAGGGGGGGGGGAAGGAGAATAAGGAAAACGTATGAGGTAAAAATAATTATTTGCATAAAGCGCTACAGTAAAATTTCAAAGGTTATTTTGGGAAGCCTGGATGGGCAATGCCCACAAGATCCTGTCTCCGAGCCAGCTCCAGCCTCTCCTCAGACAGGGTGGGGAGGACGACGGGGACTGGGCGTGAAGAAGAGAGCCAACGACTCTCCGTTCCGCCAGCAGAAAACGCCAATAATTACCAAAAAGACGAAAGACTGGAAAACCCGCCTGGGAGAAGGAAGCTTCCCTGCCACGCAGCGCGGCCCTCAGGCGGCCGCCGGAGGTCGGCGCCCTGTGCTAAGCGCTCCCTTCAGGCCGGAGGTCCCACAGGGCCGCCGCTGCTCCCAGCCCGCCGCCGTGCTTCGGGAGGAGGACGGCTCCAGCTCAGGCAACGTATCAAACAATCATGGCGAAGAGGAAGTAACCGGGCAGCCCTCAAAACCACCCATAAGCCTCAGGAGTCCATCCTCTAGCTGCCCGGCAAGACACGAGAGCGGCGGAAATGCCAGGCAGGGGGGCAGCTCGGCTCCGGGCCACCTGAAGAGGGTAGTCAGGGAGGGATGGAGGGAGAGTCCTCCGGCGGCTGTCTCTCGCTTTAAGGACGAGAGGCTGCTCCTCAGTCCCTGTCACGGCGGCGTGAGCGCGTTATTGGAGACTCCCGCACCTCCCCCCCCGCCCCGCGGGAGGCGGGAAGAGGGCAGGGAAACGCGATTCCCGCCCTACCCCGGGCGCGCGCCGAGCTGCAACTGCTACCGCCGCCATTTTGCCTTCCCGGCCCCGGCTGCCAGCCCGCCCCCTTCCTCCTCCTCCCCTATCGCCAGCCCGCCGCTCGGCCCGGGGTAGGAAGGCGGGGCGAAAGGAAAGGGGAGGAGGGACTCGGCCACCTTCGCCTCCTGCCTGGTCGGAAACTGCCGAGCTGAGCCCGAGCGCCCTGTCCCCCCCCCTCGCTCCCGTCCCCTCCTCCTCCTTCCCCCTCAGCAAAATGGCGGCGCGTGGAGTCACTGGGAACCAGTGAGTGACTCGGCTTCTCCTCCCCGCCGCTACCGCCGCCGCCGCCACAGGCTCATTTGCATTGATCAGCCACCCCATCCCCCCCTTCCCCGGATCCCAGACCGGCCCCTGCCTCTCCCCCCTCCCCCCTCTTCCTATTCCTTCCCGCCCCCTCCTTCCCCTCCCCCCCCTGACTGACCCCCGCCCCGGCCCCCATCAATCATCAATCAGCAGCACCGAGTGGATCAATCAATGGTCGGGAGGAGGCGGCGGCGGCGGCTGCTGCTGTTAATGAACAATGTGTGAGAGCTGCGCCGAGCTGCTGGAGGTGTTAAATGAGAGTAAGTGCGGCCGCCCTCCCCCGCTACCCTCCCCCCCCCCCCCCCCCCCCCCCCATTCCCCCCAACACTCCTCGCCCCGGGCCGGGACCCCACGTACCTTCCTCTACATGGGCTGGGTTATAATCCCGCTTCCTCTCTTTCCTCACCCCCTCCTTCCCCCCCCCTCTTTCCTTGCCTTTCCCTACTCGCTGCCTGGCTCGGGCCTCCTGGGCGCGGGGTTACCTCTCTCTCTGTGCGGGGTGGCCATAGAGGGAGATCCTGCCCTGCTTTGCGGCTTCTTTCCTCCTTCCCTCCGCTTCCTATCGGAGCAGGGCGATTTGCGGCCTGGGGAAGGTGCGCCGAGGGGCTGTCCCCGCTGGGCCTTCCGCAGAGCCCCCCCCCCGCCTTTCCCCCTTTCCCGCCTGCCCCCCGGGTGTCTGCATGTGGGGCCGGGCGGGGACGTGACCCTGCTGTGGGTGTGAGGAGCTAGCTCCTCGCCGTCCATCCCCGGGAAGCCGCAGCGGGGCCTAGCAGGCTCCTCACTCGGCTGAGGAGGTGCCTGGGAGCTGCTCCGGTGGCTGCTGAGCAGCTGGAGGCCGGGCCTGGGTTGGGTCCCTTTTAAGCAGGAGACAAGGCGGCTCTGAGTGATCCTGCCTCCCCCCCTCCCCCTTTGCCTGTCCGCGGGGTGGTGTGCCGGTGGGGGAGAAGCGAAGGGATGCAGTGGAGATCGTTTTCGGGTACCTATTTTTCTGAAGCGATTGCTTAGCTGTGAGGGAACCGGCGCCTAAAGGAGCTCGGCTCGGCTGTGCGAGGGCCAGGCTGGCGAGGGTGGGGGGGAAGGAGCTCCCGGGTGTTTCGCTTCGGGGGTGGTCTCTTCCTTCCGTCCTTCCTTCCTTCCGAAGTTTCCTCCTCACAGGTGTTATCTGAACAGCCGGGGAGGGTCGGAGGGTTAATACAGGAGGTATTCCCCCCGGCACCGCTGAAATCAGATTGCATTTTGGGCACGAAACCCCCTTTAACCCTATCCAGCAGGCCTCGTCTATCCCTTGGAACCTGCTCTTCGTGGCAGCCAAGGTACCCTTCCCTGCTTCTCAGTAGCTTGTCTGTGCACTGCTTCATGAACAAAGGCTAAAAAACATGATTTCTAGAAGTGCTGAGGGATTTAACGAACTTACTGGTTGAAGTTTGTAATTAGCGGGAAGTTTAACTGTCTTAAATACTAAACATTTTTCCTGGTTGTACACTGTGGTCTGCTTTGAGGTGAATGGTGTTACAATAAAGTGAAGAGCAGAATGCTTCCTCGAAAGGACTGGAGTATAGATTTCTTTTTCTTAACTCTTGTGAGGCCCAATTGTACGTGGCACTTGTTCTTTCATAAGATCTGTAAGTAGATACTACGGTAGTTGAATGTTGGCTTCTTTCTTGCTAGGGAAATAGTACATTCAATGATGGCTAGTGTTTTATTTGAGAAGTAAAAATATATTTGTCAAACTAACTTTCAAGAGAGCCTGGGGGCTGGAATATATCAGATTAAAAGGTTAATCAGAAAAATGGTGGGTTGTTAAAATGGTTTGCCAAGTTGACTAAGCCTGTAATTCCAATATCTTGTTTTGAACAATCATGGTGATGTTTATTTAATTTAACATCTGTATCTTACCTTTCCCAGCTGGAGAGTTGGGGAATCATATTGGTATTATAGGCTGAATACTTATTTAAACAGTAGGTTCAAAATAAGACTAAACTATCAATGTTATACTGATGACAACTGTTTGTTGGCAGAGATAGCTTTGCTTGGTATTGATGGATTGATACATAATAATTGTTTAAATTTGATCAAGATAGGTGTGATCAAAGAGAAAAAAGTTGTACCTTTAAACTTGGTATTTCAAGAGATCTCTGAAATTCCAGTATGAATTAATGTAGTGTCTATTTTTAGAGCCATTTTAAGTTAATTTGGATTTAGGTAACTATGTATTCCTTCATAGATAAAGCAGTATCTTAAATCGCTTTAACATTTTTTTATATGACTAGAGTATGGACAATTTAATGGTTCTGTATAATTTAAGATATAGACTTGCTTTTATGAAAAAGAAGTTTGGCTTTTTTAGTCAAATTTATTAGGGAAATTATGCACCACTATTGCTGTATAGCTTTCAAAAATACTGGTTGGTCAAGTAACATTAGATTTTGTCTTCCAATCATAGAGACAAAGATACTTTAAACATAACTGGTTTGTGTGTGTGTTTGGATACTAGAGCAGATACACTGCCTTCTCATTCTATGAGTATGGGTTATAAGGGAGTTATACTTTTTGGTTTTTATAAACTCAAGTTGTGTTCTTTACATTTCTTAAGTAATTAAAGGTAATATACAAAAATAATGTCAAAACTTGGTTTTTAAAACACCACAGTGAAAATGGAAAGTGGTAGTAAAGAATGAGGTCATGCCCAAAATGTGTGAGCCAGAGACTGCCAGCAGTTTCCTTTTCTGCCCACCGAACATTTGGGATCGTCTCTTCACTAAAACTACTGAAACTGTTTTGAAAGAGGTCCAGGAAACATAATCTAGTTTGGTTTAGACATTTCTTGTTAAATGAAACATTTTACATGGGACACATACAGCCCTTTGTCTTCATTTACCCTAATGTTTACAAAATAATTATTTGGTATCAGTTGCATGACAAGTCACTTAAATAGTGAATTGACTAACTTTTAATGTATTGTTTTGAGAAGAACATGTGAGAAGCTCTGTTTTTTTTCAGAACTTACCAATTTATGGATGACAGAAGGATGGAATTCAACAATTGTGCAAACTTCCAGGCATATTGGCTCCACTGCAAACTCCTACAACATTAATCCAGACCCCATAGCAATATGCAGAGCTGGAGCTTATGTTTAGCAGTATGTGTTTTTTCCCCTCTTGCAGCAACTTTTTTTCCTGGCATTCAGTCCAAGTATCAAACCCAGTAAATACCCTGATCTTGAAGTTATTTTCTTAGAAGTATTACTAGTTTCAAGCTATGATTTGGTCCAGGAACTCAGTAAAACACAAATTCGCCTATAAAATGCCCAGATTTTGAAATTTTTTTTGTATTTGAGGACAATTTGTTGTTCAGAGTAAGCCATCGAATTTCTTGATGAGTGCTTCAGGTACGTTAGCATCACTCATGTTTTCCCAGGCAGGGGTTTAACAGCAGTAAAGTCTATAAAAAATCTAGTCTGATTTGTGAATTAATCTTCCACAACATAAACATTCTTAGTGGTCTTAGAAAGAAATGAAAACAAAAAAACCCACCCAATTGTTTATTTTTTATGATAAGAGCGCTTATTTACCAAGGACGTAGGAAGAAATTCTCATAGTGTTAATTGTAGAATCTCATTTAAATGTACACACATTCTATAGGAAAAATGGTTGGAGAACATTATATGCTTTTATGGTAATTTACAGCATTCTGTATCCTAAAGTAAACCCTGGTACACTGTACATTCTTTATTTTTTTTGGATGCTCATACTTGTCAATCTAGGAGGGCTTATATTGAGTTTCATTTGTTCTTTAGTAATATTTACATTACTGTGCTGTCCAGAGGCCCTCATCAGGATAGTTCTATTTTGCTAGGCACTGTGCAGATGTCTAGGTAGTCTTAACCTTGAAGTAAGCCAGAAAATACAGAAATGTAACATTAAACACTAATTTTTTTTTTATCTCAAGTCCTTTACAGCACATTTTTGCAGGTTGCTGTGTCATAGATGAAGCCACAGTAACATTTTCCATCTACATATAGAACCATACTCTTACTGGACACTTACGCAGGCTTCACTTGAAAGTATGAAGTAGGTGATGCTCCAATGATAAGTGTTTGTTGAGTGGAAGGTTGTCATTGCATGCCTGGGAGTGCCTCCTCTTAGCTTAAAGTGGAAATCTAGTTCTCAGACTGGTCCTTAGTCAGTTGTACTTAGAGTCCTGGCTGTGGCACATCCAGAGAGCTTGAATGGGCTTGGTTGCCTAAGAGGCTTCCTTTTGGGACCGCAACTGGTGTCAGTGTATGTTTACTTAACTCTCCATAGGTGGTTTTGGTTTAGATTTTGCTTGTTTTGTTTTGTGTAAAAGTAAGAAGAAAACAAAACAAAAACCAAATACGGAAAACCAGGTTTTACTATGAAGTGAGAGTTGTGGTGTTAGATGACTTTGGTAGGCATAGGTTATTCCCAGTTCTTGGTTTTCTTCTGAGCATTCTGCTTTACTTTCTTCAAGGATTGCCTCTTCAGTTTATTTTTTTTTTTCCTACCAACTCTGAAACCTTCTTAAGTCAATTCACATTGATTACAGCGACTTCTAGGTATTAGTGTACTACATAAGTTTGCAGGGTGTTTTTCTCATTGTTTCTCTTAAATCTTCAGTAAAACATTAAAAAATCCAATTAAACCAAAGACCCCACATTTTACCCAAGCAGAAGACATAGATGTTGACTAATATTGAAGTTCTGTCCATTATGCTTATCAGCTGGCCTGCAGAACTCCTGGTATGGTCAGGTCTATAAAAGCACTTGAGATACTGGAGTGTTTTACTTTTTGTATAGCTTCGGGATAGCCCTGAATTTGGATGCTGAAGATGCTTGATCTGACTTCTTGCCATGTAATTCTAGCACTTAGGTACAAATAGTAGCCTTAGAGGCTGAGTGAGGCTCTATTTACTTTGAATTAGATAAGAAATTGAAGTATTCCAAAACATTGCTGCGTTCAGCTTGCTCTTTGGGATTTTGAGAGGATGAATATTTTATACTGGGAATATTCATGTATTATTTTAGATACCAAGTGTATGTTATAATATTATTACAAATACTGCATAATTAACATCACTTGATCTGCAAGAACTGCTGTCACTTGTTCAGTGGTTGCCTGTAAGCCACAGTATTGATTATATGGCTGCCCCCAGTGTTTTGTGCAGGTCTCATGTTTCATTTAACTGTTTGACTGTTCCTCTTGTGTAAAACTAAAATGGTTGGTTTTGTTGCATGTTGCTTTTTTTCCTCCTCTTTCTTAAAAGATTGATGTTTTCTTCCCACTTAGGTATTTCCCTATTCAGAACCTCTGCAGAGACTCAGTGGGGGAGTTACTGGGGTAGTTGTCCAACTTTGTTACACTAACCTAAATCTTTGTTGTTTCCTGTTGGGACAAGAGGAAAAGAAGTTCAGTTGTTTATAAAGCATAAATTCAGTGATTTTTTTCATGTTTGCTTTTGTCTTGATCCTTTTTAGGGGACTAGAGGCCAGCATTACAGGAAAACTAATAGAACTTCATTGCCAAATTGCAATTATCGTGTACTGTGGTGCAATGCTACTCCAAATGAATCAGAGTTATCAGAGAAAAAAATGGGAAGAGGAACTAATTTTTAACTTCCTAAAGTGAAAGGGAAGGTGACACTTAGAAAAAGTAGTTGTAAGTAGTTGTTTGTAGCTGTAAAGCGGTTGAAGGAAGAACTGGGACTTTAACAACTAAAAGGCTTCTATTTTTAGAAAGATATTTAAGCTTTTGTTCTGTACAGTGATTTTGGTTCATGTTATTTGATGTGATCAAAAGTGATTTTGTCCTGAAACTTTTCCTGGTCAGGCTGCTGAAGACTGGTTTTTTTCTCATTGCTCAAGCCGCTTGGTCACTGATGCTGAAGATTTGTTACGTAAAACCCATTCTGCTGAGTTTTGTTGAGAGTTATGGACATGTATTTACAGAGATCCTTGTATGCAGGGATACCTTACAGCGGAGAAGTATTTGTTAGAATACCCTTAAAGCTTAAGAACGCCACAGAAGCGAACATCCTTATATTTTCCACCACATCTAATATTAAAGAAAATCATGCCTTTATTTACAATAGAGATTGTAAGAGGCCTGCACAGACTCACAGACACAGAGTTATGTTCCTGCTTAGTTATGGGAATAACTTCAGGGAAGGATTTTTTGAGTTTTGGGTGTTTTTTTAGGATACCTGAATCATGTATATTTTGAAGTCATCTTGTTCACTGTGTAGGAAGAAACCCTGCTGTTTGTTTTTTTTTGTTTTGTTTTCATGCCTTGTGGTTCTGCATGGCTTTTCCTCTATGAGGACAGTTTCCAAGTTAATGAAGTCCCAAACAATCCCTGAGGAATTTCCAAGATGTGTGTTAGGTTATCCTGGATGTCAGTTCTGGGCTAGCTGTTCTGAGTGTCCTTACATGATCAGCTGATGGGGCATGGTTGCTCATAGGACGTTTGGGTTGGCAGTGTCCTCTGGGGCTGGAGAGGCAGTACCTTGGAGAGCAGACACTGACCCTGGTTTCCTCTCCCTTCCTCAGGGTGGTTGCCTCAGCCTTTGGAAGACAGGGCTTTGTCTTGCAGGGCTTCAGAGGATTATGAGACTTGTCCTTTCTTTTGATTTGTAAATTCCTTTTTGCTTCTTTTTTCTTCCATGCTAAACAGTAAAATAAATCTCTTCATTGTTAATATCAACTTCTCACTTTGCGGCTTTTGGTTCCTTGCTACCTTGATTTCTCTGTGCCACTACAGTTTGCTGCTGTCTTCCAGTGTTTAAGTAACACAGAGTCAGAACAGCAGGCTTTGCTTCCCAGAATCATGTTCTGCAGACAAGTGATGAGCAGTCTGCAGTTTGGCATTTTACAGATTGGAAGGGGAAAGCAGTGTTTTACTTCCTGGTTCCTATTATTTCGTGTATTTTCTTCTTCGATTATTTAGTTTCATTTAAGTACTTGGTCGTATTCATACTCTGTCCTGCACCTTATCTTTGCTGCAACTCTTCTGTTAGCTTTCAAAGTTGTTGGTTTTCTGTGCTTGTGATTGTTTACATTTACCAGTTTCCATTCTGCTTACTTGTATGTTGTTCTGCTCTGTCCTTCACCCTGCTTTAATTCTACAGTTTTGCTTGATGTATAATTCTGTGTGTTCTTATTATTCTATTTCCTTTAACAGCCTTCCATAATAGATTTATTTTTCATTTCCAGTATTGTCTTGATGACTGTTCAGGTCTGATTCAGAAAAGATGAGAAATAACCACAGTCAAAAGTTGCCTGTGGGTGATGGCCATGCTACATTGGTGTCTTTGTACTTTGAACAAGTCTCATTAAGTCTCTCACTGTATGGGAGAGAGTTTCTTTGGGAGAGAAGGAGTATACATAGAATGGCTTTTATGATGTACTTACTTTTTCTTTTTTTTCCTTTTCTTTCTTGTTTTAGTGTAGCTCATCCTTTAGTTTTTCCAGCTTAGGTGGCTAATAAGTAAGAATTTCTGCAGGCTAAGCTATGCCTTTATAGTTGTCAGGGATAACCTAAAAAGTAATCTTACCATCTTCATGAGCAAGTGGCTCTGAACTCTGCGTATAGTAATAGCATTCTGCAATTAAATCTAGTTGTGGCCATTTGATTTCTGTTGTTTAAGCTTATGTTGTGGTAGTTTCTTTTTTCATTTTGTGTAACAAATGGGCAGTTTCTGGAATCCAATGTGTGAAGAGGTGAGAAGCAGTTCTTTTCAGTTTCTTCCTTTCCTTGTATGGGAATTGATTTGCAATCTGAATGCTAAACATGTACATAAAACTGCAAGATCTCTTTTTTTTTTTTTTTTCTAATGTGGTTAAAATACACAACTTATGTATGTTTTCACAAAGTTTTACTTTTGGGATTTTGCAGGTCTGACTTGTATGGTGAAAGGTTAACTTTTTGAGGGGATATAGTACAAATACATTTCATCTATTTTCAGATAATATTAGAAGAGAAAATAAGTGCCCCATTTATCTATACGTATTTGTATGTGTATGTATAGGACTCCTCTGGGAGATGTGTTGGTAGAGTAACTCGCTAAAGAAGTTGAAACATCAGAAGTCCTTGTGCAACAAAGCACCTTTGAATGCTAATCTTTATTTAGCTAATGTGTAGGTCTGCAAATAAGACTTCAAAAACATGTGACAATTGAGGCATCATGATGTCTAGATCATCATCCATGCAGATCATCTGTTCTTCTCGAGGAAGCAAGTGGAAAAAGCTTTTTTTCCCTGTTTTTAAACTAAACTGAAGAAGTCTTTGGTTCTTTGCACTGTTTTATTAACTGACTTCCATTTGCAAGTTTTCAGCCTTAAGTAATTGTGTACAGGAATAGGGAAAAGTTTAGGATGAAAACTAAAGTCAAGCAGAGCACTGCAGTCTTAAGTTAGCCAACAGGCTTAGTATGTACACTACTCTTCAGTAATGTATATTTTCCTTAATAGCTGAGAATGTGCTTCCACACCTGCTCTGCTAATGAGCAGGCAGGGATGATTTCTTCTAATTGATCTTTGGCAAGTTTGGCGAGTTCATGAAGAGCAACTGGTGGACTGGAGCTTTCTGCAAGCCCTGAAAAAGTTGGATGTTTTTTTTCGTTTCTTTGTTTTCTTCATCTAGCTATGGATGTACATAACATCTAATATCTTTTGTGTAAAACTAGTGCTCTCAAAACACAAATCATTCCCATAGAGTTATAAGAGTCGAAGTCACACTTTTTAAGCTTCAGGTATATTTTTCTTGAGAAGGTAGTTTGCTAGCCTCTTACATGTTCCTTTGTAAGATATCTTGTGTACAAGAACTGTACAAATTGCATGGTGTCAGTGTGCTTTGTGCTGTATTGTGCAACATTCATTGTTTTTAGCTCTGCTGTGCTTCTCTCATTTTGGGGGGATTTGTTAATTTTTATTGAGAGTTTAATTTCATTTTCAGGAAATGGTCAGTTGCCTGTTTATTAATATGTGATAAGGAATTCTTCCTTATTGAAGTTACTGTACAAACTCCTTTGTTTTCACCACTAATGAAATTATTTTTTAAGTGTACATGGTAGAGTGTGACTCAAAGCCAAGTATTTTTCAGTCCTGTTCTGCTGGCAGTCTCTTATCTTTTGCAGATCTAGTGATCAGTTTTCATTCTGGGCATCAATAAAACTGACAGTGCTTTCATGTATACACTTGATGCATGCCTGTAGAACCTATGAACAGTGCTGAAGGTAGACAACAGCATGTTTGAAGGTAGGACAACTCCAGAAAAGCTGTAGAAGGGTAAGAATGTCAAAATGGACTGAGGCATTTGGGAAATGGTCCGTCTGTAAGCTTACGTAGTACAGCTTATGTCATCCGTTTCAATCACTTGGTGTTTTTGTCAGGAGGTGTGTGGTGGACTTATATTTGAGACTAGTAGTCATCATTTGATCAAGACTCTGAAAAACTTTATTTTTCTTTCTTTTGTTTGGAGCTGTAATATAGACTGGGAAGCTCAGTAATTGTTTTCCTTGGTTTAAGGATCGTCAGTGCAGTAAATCCCTTGCTGCGTTGGCCAGTGTCTGGCTTCTTTCACAGTTAGGAATACACTATTGCTAATTTATGGTTGAAATAATTTGGCTTTTTGTTTCATAGAATGGATTAGGTTGGAAGGCACCTTAGAGATGATCTACTCCAACCTCTTTGTCAGGGGCAGGGATGCCTCTCAACTAGACAGGGTTGCTTAAAGCCTCATCTAATCTGGCCTTGAACACCTCCAGGAAGGGGGCATCCATTATCTCTCTGGGCAATCTGTTGCCACCCTCATTCTGAAGAACTTCTTTCTAAGCTCTAGCCTGAATCTGTTCTCCTTCAGTTTAAAAACATTTCCCTTTCTCCTGCTGATGGATGTTCTTATGAGAAGTCCTTCTCCAGCCTTCCTGTAGGGACCCTTCAGCTATGGGAAAACAGCTGTAAGGTTCCCTGGAGTCTTCTCTTCTTAAGGCTGAAAAACCCCAGCTCCCTCACCCTCTCCTTGTAGCAGAGGTGCTTCAGCCCCCAGATCATCTTTGTGGCACTCCTCTGGACAGATCTATGTCCTTCTTATGGTGGCGACACCAGAACTGGATGCATTAGTCAAGGTGGGGTCTCACAAGACCTCTACAAGAGTAAGGGGGGAGAATCACCTCTCTTGATCTGCTGGCCATGCTCCTCTGTATCCTAGGATCGAGCTGGCCTTCTGAGCTGCGTGAGTGCTCTGCCGGCTCATGTTGAGCTTCTTGACAATCAGCACCGCCAAGTCCTTCTCTTCAGGGGTTCTCTCAAGCCACTCTGTATTCAGCTTGGTGCCTGGGATTGGTTCAACTCAGATGCAGGACCTTACACTTGGACTAGTTGAACCTCATGCAGTTGACACTGGCCCATTTCTCAAGCCTGCTAAGGTCCCTCTTGATGGCATCCCTTCCCTCAGGTGGATCCTCTGCACCACACAGCTTGGTGTCGTTGGCAAACTTGCAGAGGGTGCAGTCAATGCCATTGTGTGTGTTCCTGACAAAGATGTTAAACAGCACTGGACCTAGAGCAGACCCCTGAGGAACTAAATTTCTCTGAGTTACCTTTTTTCTTAATATTTTTAAATACAATTTCTTATCACGAAGTATTTCAAAGCGTAAGTCTTGATGCTTCATCTGCTGATGTAATATTTAAAGAAGGTACAGTCTGATCAAATTGATCAGATTTGAGGTAAATTTTCATCACTAACTTGAAAACTCACCAAATCTTAACAGTGCCAGTTTGAATCTTTCCAACGTGAGTTGGCTTTATACACTGTGTTTAGCCATAGTTGCAGATATTGGTGCAAGTGCACTTGCTGATAATGTGACTTGCAAAATACTTGTTTATATCAAAAGGACATCTGTAAGTAGGGGGCTGCTTTCTGTTAGGGGGGCTGCTTGACATGAAACGTGTCTGCAGGTTTGGAGATACTTTTACAGCCAGTAGACATTACCCTTATCCTTCTCTTATTTCTTTCTATCTGCTAGCTTTCAGAAAAAAAGTCTTAATTATGGACTAGTCAATAGATTACTGAATAAACCATGTGTTTCAATGAATTGTTAAATTTAGTTTATTTAGTGTGACAGAGTTTGAGCCTATGTTTGAAAATTGAGAGGGTAATACAACTTTGCTGCTTGCATTTCTCCATATTTTATTTTCATTTTTTGAATGTGGGTTGCTTGTGTCTGTGTTCACGAAAATAAATAATGCTTTGGAGCTAAAATGCTCAAGAAGCTGCTCTTAGGCTTTCAGCGAAAAATTCCTGAAGCTCCATTTCATATAATGACCCATTGCCCGTTTATCTCTCTTATCTCCTTACTTAAGCAGGCTCAAATATGCTTCCTAAGAAGTAAATTAATCATATTATCTTCTCGCAGATTTTGTCCCTAAAACCTGGAGCATAATCATCAGGTGATTTTGTTATAAATCTATTGGTAACCTGTTGCTGCTTACTGTCTTCGGTGGCTCAGTCATGGGCTCTTGTGTTTCTTTTTCTGGCTGTGTGGAAAAAGCTGCTGTTATTTTCTGTAGCTGATTCACAGTGTGCCAAGTAGTACAGCTGAACTAATTTGCAGGGTTGTCTCCTGAAAATAGAATACTTCCTGGAATGCATGGTTTAATTTTTTGCATTCCTTGATACTTTTAATTGAGACTAATAGAAAACCTTTTTAGTCTTGGAACCTTGTTCATGCAATTAGATCTTTGGTCTACCTAACAAACTGATAAACTTTAATTTCTATGTTTTCATATTAAAGTAATATTTTTTTAAAAAGTTTAGCGCTATTTAAAGAAAAAACATTCAAGAGCAGAGTCACTCAAGTAGTGATATTAGTTTTGAAGTTACTTGCAGTCTTTCCCTTGAATAACATGTAAAGTACTCTAATTTAAGTAGAAGGTAAGGAGTTCTTCATCAGACCAGTAGTTTCTGCATTGACAGTGTCAACCATAGATGTAAAATTTACGTTGGGGTAATTAGCGATATGCTAGGAATTCCTGGGTTTATGCAGTGTTTGTCCAATTCTGCATAGATTCTTTGAGTAACTTGTAGTGGCCATTGTCAAAATATTATGATAAGCAGACTGACTTTGCATCTAGTATATGTTTTAGTGATGACAAGCAGACTTGATTGTATGGAAATAGTACTTTCCCTTCTCTGGAGGGGGGGGGGCTGCAATATCCTTGTATGCAAAAATCATGTTGTGATTGCGAAACCGTAACAGAACATCAGGTGGTACAGTGCAAAGATACCATAGATCATAGACACCTTCCATCTGACAAGGCTAACGCTAAACCAGAGCTGATAAACACTGCTGGACCCAGACTCACCCATGCTGCTGCTCCCCTCACTCATGGAAATGCAACATCCTGGACATAACACCATCCTTGAACATGCTTCGTGTGTTCCTGCTGTGCAGTGCTGGCATCAGTGAGCCCTTCCAGAAGCTGAGAGGTTGAAAATGACAATGAAGAGACTCCTGGAGGCTCATCTTGGGCCAGCAAAGCCAGTGCGATGTGCAGACTGGCCCATTTTTTTTTTTCCTTTCACAGCCGTATCACCCACAAGCTGATCTTAGATCAGCACCAGTGTTTGATCAAAACCACCATACCTGCATTGCACATTCTGCTCTCTGAATTTTTGATGGTAGTCATACTTTTCTGTGTCCATGCTGCTCCACATTGCCTGTGATACTGCTGCTTCTGTGACTGTCATAACCCACCCTGAATTGGGTATTTCACATTCCCATCTAGTCCAACTCAAATTTCTCCCACTAGATAGTACTGCATAGATTCAGGGTTTGTGCACTTCAAGCTGTGGTTAATATGTGGGTACCACGTGGGTTCATGGGCGTGATAACCAAGACTTTGCCTGAAATTGGTAGTAGTGCTGCTCCTGGACCTTAAGTGGCTAATGAAACAGCACAGTTATTTTGATTTAGAGTATAATTCATCTGAGTAGTTCTTGGTAGAACCAAATCCTGTGTTCTGTGGAAATTACCAGCCGATCATTGAGATTTGACTGCATTTAAAATAATTTTGTGTGGAACTGTTCTTCTTGGAAGCAGTTGCTGTGGCAGGTGAAAAGCATAAGATGGTCTTAATGAGAATAACTGTTGGCTTAGGTAGACAAATATGGCCATTCTAAAGGGGGCATTTTAACCCAAAGCAATCTTTACCTAGTATGCTGAAAACCTTCAAATGGCATTGCTTTTGAAAGATGACAGTTCTTATGCAGTTTTTTGGAGTCAACTTCTGTTTTGCTCTGGGCTCCATTAGAGTATTATAGTAAAAGGAAAATGGATGTTTGCTGGAGAAGATGAGGGAGATAGAATGGAAAGGGGAATGTAGAGATTTAAAGAGAGAGAACTCTGATGTTTGCAGGGAAACAGGGAGATAAAGATAGCAATTACCTACAACCAGCTGATTTGCCTTATTCTGGTGAAGTTGTATCTTAGAGATATTGTCCACCTGATGAACATGCCAAGGCTTGTGCTACTACCAATTGTGTAGCTATGCTATGTGTTGGAATACTGAATTAAAACTATTCAGGCCCTTCTGATCTCCTGGTCGCTATAAGGAGTTACGCAGGTGCTGAAGAACTCTCAGATTACTGATTTTTGGGAATAGTTGGGGGACCAGCTGTAATGACTTTTTCCTTACTCTTTTGAGTAGCTTATGTATTTTGATTCATAAGAACACAGTATAGTTTAGACTTGCAAGCTTTTGTCAGATTTATTGAAATTGCTTTTATGTTTAAAAGTTTGTCTGACATACATCAGTAACTTGATGACTGCTTTTCTAAGCAAATGAGACTTTGAAAGAGTTACTAGTTTCTGTCTTTAAGCTATTTTGTTGTCTCTAATATTTGCTTTGTAGTGTCTATATGCTTTGTTTGTAATCAGAAGCTTGCAAGAAAGAAAGAAAGAAATTTACCAAGTTGGAGTATTTATAAATACCATAATTTCAGAGTTTGATTCAGACTTAAATCAATTCAGGTGAGGTAGAGGATGTAAGGTAGTGATAGATATTCATAGCAGTGTGCTTTAGTGATATGATAAGGGTGTAGGGAGTTGACAACTCGGTATCATAAAACAGGATAAAGGCACTCAGAAGCACCTCAACTCTATGGTTATAGAACTCTTGTTACTACAGTACTTTGTGTTGTAGATCTGATTTTTTCCTATGTTAACCTGGCATTTGAGCAGTGTTTCTAATGTGGAAGAAAAATAACTTTTTTTTGGTCATAGTACATTCTGAAATAGTATTGCAGTGTTCTTTGGTTATCTGCATGTAGACAGTATTGTGGGACATTTCTGGAATTATTATTTCTGGTTTATGTAGACTGAGGAGTGGAAAGAATACCTTTTTTCCTACTAGGAAGTAGTAGGAAAGCCTGGACATTTCAACTACAGCCACTGAACTTCAAGTTGACACAGACCTTTTAGATACTTTGCAAAGATGGCTTTGTAAAAGTTTGGAAGAATTCTGGTGAATAAATCTTAGGCAATCATGAATTGTTTATAATAAAAAAAAGGAGGAATACTAATAGTGGAAAGTGGAAAATGAATGGGAGATGCTGAGCTCTGTGGCTATCACCTTATTTTCTGTTGATCATAAACAAAAAAAAAACCTTCTACAAATATCAAAGCACCTCAATGCATATGTGTATAAAAGATTAATGTGCTAGTTCTCTGTTTGAACAATGGTATTATACATAAGAATATGTATATGTTTCTTTCAGGATTAGTGTTATTGTCCCTAATACAGTTTTGTTTAGTGTAGGCCTCTTGTTTCCTCTGTTTAGTGTGCGTCAGGGAACAATTTCTGACAATAATGTCCATTTTGAAAGTGATCTAGTCTTTCCCATGAGAAGCTGACACCAGATGAGGCTTGAGGGAGGGAACAGCCAGAATCTCTATGCAACTGTACCTCATTAGAGTTTTGAATATGTAGACATTACAGTTAGGTATATTAAAGATTTTTTTTCTGTTTACATTTTACTGTTTTGTGTTTCTGAAAGTAGATGAAGTATACTTGGAAAATATATTCTTTTTCCTTGCCGTTTGATTTTGTACTTATTTCAATAAGTGACCTTCGGATATAAGATATTCCTCTCAAGTCTAGCATGGTAGTTGTCCTTGAGGTCTAATTACAGTCTGTTCCTTTAGCTGTGAAGTTATTTCTCAAAATGCACTTGAGCTTTTGAGCAAATGAGCTTTGTTTGTTCATAGTTGAAATTATACTGTCCCTTTCTTTGCAGTCCATTTATATTTTTCACATCTTCTGTAATTTTTTTTGTTTAGTTTTATGAATAAGTTTTTTTCTTAGCTTGAAAAACTCTTGTTTCTTGCAGTGTAATACACTTTTAACAAATCATTATTTTGTGGAAGATTAGGTAAATCACTCAGATTTTAATTTCAAGCTAGTAAAGTAGAATGAGAAACAGAGGAAACATGGAAATTTTCTTTTTTTTAAATGTTTTCAGTTTTTACTTTGACCGCTGTGTTTTCTCATCAGCTACTTGACTACATAATTTCATTTTAAGTATGTCATTTTTTTTTTTTAAAAGAGCATCTGAAAACTTAAACAGTAGAATATGTTGGAAGAAGTCAAGCAATTAATAATTATATACTTTGGGTCAGTTAAGTACCTCCGTTCTTATATGTGTTGCTGTGACCAAGAGATCTCTAAACAATCTTGTAAAGATTCAGTAAAATGAGACATTGCAAGTGTGCAGAAAGACCCCATTTCCTACCCCATTTCATATTTGTAGAATATATTTAGCTGGAATTTACCTACATGCCCGTCTGTCATCTTTCTGCTGGTTAGTTCTGCCTTAGATGGATCTGTTCAAGGCCTTCAACATTCTGTTTTTTCCATACTTCAATAATAGTAACTGCATCTTCAGCTTCCTATAGATGAACCTATAGATGGTATTAGGATGAGGTTACTCCAGGTGGGGTAATTAACCTTTACAGTCACTACAAAGGTGTTTACTTCTCTCAGCCTCATGCTACTTGAGCTTTCCTTCCCAGCCTCTCCTGCTTACATAGCTGCCACCCTGATTATTCAGGGCCTTACAAAGCCAACAAAGAAGTGGGTGGGTTTTGGTTAGAATGGGTAAGATGGATTTGTTTAGTTCTCAGTCTGGTTCTCTGGGTTCCTGCAAGAGCTCTAGTGGTTGCTGGAGTGGTTGAAATGCATGGCTATGGATGGTGTTAGTAGTGTAGACTTGAATTGGGTTATGTTGATTTTGAGATTGGAGCTAGTGCAGGGCAAAGGTGTTTGTATGTGTGTAAAGTAAGAGGGGAAAGGACTGGAAGGCGAGAAGGTCTAAGAGGCTTTAACTGAGAAGAAAAATGTGCTAGAGAAGATTTAAGGCAGGAGAAAAAAGTTGAGCACAGAGAGTTCAGGAGTAAATTAAGGAATAACATTACCAGTTTGTAAGAGCCTGGAAAAAGAAGCAGCTACTGGAGACAGGAGGTAAAGGAGCTGTGGCTAGGATTGGAGTGTTACTGTTGAGAGAGATACTAATAAATCATGGTATGACTGGCTGTAAAGCTCTGGAGCACATATCAATTTTTATTGATGAGAGCACACAAGTTGCCACTTTGATGTGCTTCCTATGCTCTCAGAGCACACAAGTATGGCTTACTGCATCCTGTGGGAATCACTGCCTTAGGTATGAAAGTAGGGGAAAGTCTTATCTACCAAATCAATTTGCAAGAAGGCCTTTGTCACAGTGAAGTTTTTTGAAAGAAGTTGGACACAATTTTTCTGCTGAGTTTGAAACACAAAGTGTGGAAGGCTGGGGAGACAGCAGACCAGGGAGGATCTTAGGCATGCAGCATGCTTGAATACGGGACAGAATAAAAGGATGAATTTATTTACAAGTGGATGAGTGTTTTAACTACTTACCCACTCAAGACAGAAGTAAAGTAGTTTGAAGGGAGAGATATCACCTGTTGGCAATGAGATCATATGTAGCAAGAAAGTCCTTACAGAACTGACTAAAATCAACAAATGCACAGGAATGATAACGGCTGCTGTTTCTGCTATTATTTTTCTGCTTGTACGTTTTTTCAATTAAGAAAAATATTAGAAAAGCTTCATAACCAGGGATTGCTGTATTTCAAGCTGCATGTGTCCGTAAAGAGAGGTGCTGTAAATTGAGTATCCACAAAGTTGATATTCAGAGGAAGCCAGGAGCTCAGAAGTCTAAGATTTAAATGTTGGATGTGAGGACATTAAACTGGCTGAGCTGTGAAGTATTGTTTATTCACAATGAAAGAGAGCTTCAATTTAGGTGCAGTAGGAGAAGCCCTCCCAGATGTGTCCCTGCCTCTCTTAGTAGTGGCAAAGATTTAGATCACCTCAAATTCAGTGGAAACCTGCAGCCTCCATATGATTGCTTCTGTTTTGAGTTCCTGAGTATTTTCAGGAACAAGAACAATACTGTTTCTCTCTACACAAAACCAAAAGAAAATCGTATATGTAGCCGCTATGTAATTAGCAATCATTAGTAAATAAGACCAGTTGAAATTTGAAGGAATTAAGCTTAATTAAATAACGCTTCCAAAAATTGGAGAAGGAAGGTTTTATGAATTGCTTATGCTGGGCAAGTCTTTTGGGATAATATCTATAGTAAAGGATCTGTCTTTTGTGGTCAAGTTGACCTAAACTGTTTGCTGGAGTTGTTGGTTTCTTCAGCACTGTGCTTTGGCCTTAAGAGAATCCAAGTTTCATGATAAAATAATAGGAGTTTAAAATAAAATAAATGTTTAAAATAATAGGAGTCTCGAGTGATACTGGTCTCTTAATCTGCTTGTCAATTTTTTACTTGTCCAGTGTTATGAAGGGATCTTTAAAGCCAGGAGTGAGACAGAAAAGTGATTTTAAAAATTTAATGGTATCCTAGTGAGGGACTGCTTTTTGTGTATTTTCAATTTGTGTGCATGCATATATATGAATGTGCTTATGTAATATTACTTTAAAAAAGTATTTGTTTTGTGTCATTATTCTTTGAAGTGGCTCTTCTCAACCTTACTTTTGCATCTGTGCCAGCAGACTTAAATTAGCTTTATTTTTGGGGAACCTGTATAGATAGATAGTGAAGACCTCTCAAGACTGAAGTTGGAAGAGGTTAAGGTAGGGATTCTGAAGAGCTTGCTTCTCTTAGAGAACTTTTTCCACAAAGCTGGATGCAGAAAAATAATGTGTGAAGAAGATTTTTAAGCATATAATACTTGAAATTTCATGTGAAAGATGGAAATGGGTACTAATTTTTATTATAAATGAAATGGTGAACTTAAGGATCTTAAAAGGAATTGCTGATTTCCTCAGTTTGCATAGCAACGAGATAATTTTGAAACTGTATGGAATTTAGGACTAGGAAATTAGAATTGTGCATTGATAGCTGGAGAAATGTTTGTGGCAAATAGAATCCCATGCCTTAGTATATAGAGAATTGGTTGATGCAGAAGTGGAGATGTGGAGTGATGTATGGCTTATTAGAGTGTATGAGCAATTTTTAGATGGAAATGGGAGATTTGATGATATTTCACTTGAAATAGTTGGGTTTTGAATTTAGTACTTAACTGTTCTGGTTTCCAGCTGTAATAAATATGGCAAATGTTTATCATTTTGCCAATTAGTGAGTCATTATGGTTAAATGTCAGTATAGATGTCTCTATTTGAAAGTAATAACAACTTAGCTAATCTGAAATAGCTTTAAAAATACACTCTGCATTGTTCTTATCTTGATAGTTTTCTTGTGGTGGGTATTTTTTTGCTTTATTTATTTATTTGCCCCTATATTGAACTGATCAGGAAAAGAAGGATGTCAGGGTTATCTCCAAAGGCAAATTTCCAAAATATGAGAAAGTACCCTCAAAAAACCCCCAAGCTGGTTAATGAATAAAATTGTTGAAGGAAGTTCATATTTGAAAGTGCACATCCATCAGTGGTAGTTCCCAGTGAAACTTAGGGAGAGTATTTCTTAAGAAGAGGATTAGAAGAGGCTGTTCTCGATCACTGATTTTCACAGCAGTATTCAATAATACCGTGTGGTTTCTATTTTCAGGTTAGTTCTACCTTACCTCTGTTTAGTGAAGCTATAATTTTGTAGATTTAGTTGAAAAATACCATTTCTGTTCTGAAGATGTATTTACAGAATATATATATTTTTTCATGGTATCAAAGATAATTTCTAATATAAATAGAACAACTGCACAGGGTTTGTTTCCTTAAATCAATGTGTTTTTATTTTCTTCAGTATCAGACATTGAAGGTGCTGATGGGTTGCAGCTCAGAAAGGAACATGCCCTCAAGATATTTGCTTACATCAATTCCTGGACACAAAGGTAACTTTGGAATGAGTTTGAGTGTTGATGATATTAAATCTCAACAGTAGGTTTCCCTTCTTAAAGAACATAGTAGAGTGAATTTGAATGTGTAGCTAAGTGATACTTGGAGAGTAAAGGATATTTTACTACATGTAAAAATAAACATTACTCAGTGCATTTTGGGCAATGCATATTTTGAATGATTGACATTCTGGTTGCTGTAATAATTGTGTAGCAGTATATAGCTGTATTGCAGTGACAAATAATGTATGTTGCTGCTTTAAAGTGTAATTTTCTGACCTTCTTCTGTGGGAGCATGGTATGGTAAAAAAGAATTAAGAAAAGATCACTCTAAACTGTACCATCATGTTAAAGTTTTCTCATTGTTCTGAGTCAAGATGATTGTAGCTCGTAGCTACTAAACTGATAAATGAAATCCTTTGCATATCGTTGTCCTAAACTACATTATTCTCTTTAATCTATTATTTAAATTTCTGTTGCTGGTGTTTTTTTAAAGTAGTTACATGACCAGTTCTGCTTACCTCACAGCTACTTACTTTTTTTCAGCATAGGGAACTATATGGATATTAATTTTTATAAAAAATCTACAGTAAGTATATTAGGACTTCAGTGTTCAGCTGTGGCCACAATACCAAACTGAATCATAAGAAATAATAGGAAAAGCATAAATATATATTGGAAAACATTATTCTGTTATTTAGAAGACTCCGAAAGAAAAAAAAGTCACTTTCTGGATACCTGCAAAAGCAGAATCCTCTTGTTCCTCATTCTTCCCAAAGAAGACACTGAAAGCAAATTCATTATTTTCTGCAATGTGCTATTGGACACAGAAAAGGCATTTTAAATAAAAATAAAGAGCATCAACAGTAGCCAGAATCCTGACATCTCTTCATAGGTTCTAGATCCCAAGTTTATCTGAGAACAATTGCAACCTATTTTCCAGGTTGTCATTGTTCAGAGTTTTGTTCTGTTGAACAGATACAGCATGACAAATCCAACCTTCAACTTGAAGAAGAAGTAAAGACTGGATAACCTTTAATTGTTCATTTTCTTCTGGTTTCCTTTAACCTGTCATATATATGGTTATGTAAAACAGAAGAGTATGGAGAACAGTTCTGAACATGTAATAAGGAGAGTCTAGCAAAGAGGTGACAAGGAGTTTTACATTTTAATTCCTTGTTTTGTTTCTACTCTGCCAAATGGACTTTTGAGAGTTCTGCCTTTTGTTTTTGCTTGAGGCCCTCCTTAAGAACTGCTTTTGTTATCTGTAGTTTAAATCTCTGCTTTCCTTCAGAAGATAAGTTGGCCACTTAGCCTAAAGAATATTTTTTTTCTTGCATCTCTGTGTAGTACTTCTGTTTCAGTTTTCTTCTGGAAATTATGTTCAACAAACTCACATTTGTAGCACAGTGACATTTTCATAGATATGTAATTTTTGGTGCATCTCTTCTTCCTGGGAACACATTGGGGTACAAGAAGACTTAGAGGTTTTGCACATAGCTCTATATTTGGAGGAAAAATGGCTTTGCCCAATAAAGGATTCTCCAATATTGGCTGGCATTCAAATACAGATATATGAGAAGTATTCACCAGACTTCTTTTTCATTATTACTGAGAGTGATTTGTTAAAGCCAAGTGGGGCAGTAATTTGTAGATACAAGTGATGGACCTATTGCACAATTTTCTCCAAGGAGAAATACATGAGGATACACTAGGCTTTGCCTGCAGTTTGTTGTCATCTGTTAATATGAAAATACATTTATAAATCACAAAATTTGCTTTTAAAATGGATGAAGACAGTCCACTTAAACAATATGAAAAGGATTTTTCTTCTTGGGTAGATGGAACAAAAGATTTTAAATGCTTCCATCACTGTATCTGTGCTGGAATTAGAGAATACTGAATGCCGTCTTTGTCTAACCCATGGAAAAAATAACTTGTGTTCAGAAGGTTTATGCTTTAAGAGCTGTAGCTCAAGAGCATGTTTGCATTCTCTCAAGAGAGACAGCACCCTGCTACCTGTCATAGTTCTGAGATCTCTGTCCTTTTTTTTTTTTCTTGCAAATGGTAATAAATTACGTCCAGTTTCTAGGTTAAATGGTGTGCTTTGCTGAAGAATTTTAAAATCACTTTTTATTGATGACTTCTTGCCCTATCTTTTGCCTGCTTATTTTGTTCAGAAATGATACATGTGATGTTTTTATTTTTTTCGTATCTGACATCTCTGTGGACTGGAGTCCATTGTTCCTGGTGTAACAGTTGAAAAGTTTCTACAGCTAGACGGCTGCCAGTTTATGTAGCAGTTACATTATCCTTGCCCTTACCTACAGCTATGTTGCAGCTTTCTGACTTCATTATTTGATTTTTCTTATTGTTTTGATAAAGGGACAGTGTATAGATTCCCACCTTGTTCTTTTCAATTTACAGTGCATTGGTAGGTACTCAGAGGAGTAGTCTTTGAGCCTATGTAGTGAAGAAAGTAATGAAAATACTTGATACTGCTTTTCCCATATGGGTAAAGGTTACCAGTGTGTGTACAGTTTCTATCCAAATGCAGATAAAGAAAGTGAGCTTAGATACTCAGTTAAAATAGAATTATTTTGCAGCCCCTTTGATTAAAAAGTTACAAGTATTCTTACACAGCTGACAAGCATGTCAGGTGTTTTATTGCAGTAAATATTAATAGAGAAAACCAGATGATGAAACAAATTCAGGAACATACTGAAGAATGCTGCTTCTTGAGTAGTATGGTGGCCTTGCAGTTAAGATTTCTTTTGCATGTTTTACTCATAGTGTCAATTGCTAAATGGTAACAGCAACTTCACAGTTTTGGTGAAGGAATGGGAAGTTTGCAAGGTTTAATGAAGGCTTTACAACTCCTACTTGCTGCTGGGTAGGAGTCTGTTTCATTTGGATTTCCTTACCCTTTATGGTTCTGTCAAATATTTTGTTGGTTAAAATGTTTTAATGTGAAGACTCCTTTTGATCAGTTACCTGTTCTGATTTTAGCTACTTCAGGAATTTTTGTTTGTTTTTTTTTTTTTCTGTTTTCCTACAGGCAATGTCTGTGCTGTTTCAAGGAATATAAACATTTGGAGATCTTTAACCAAGTAGTATGTGCGCTTATTAACTTAGTGATTGCCCAAGTTCAAGTTCTGCGGGACCAGCTCTGTAAACATTGCACTATTAATATAGAATCAACATGGCAAGATCACAATAATCATGCTGATGAGCCACTGAATGTAGAGAGAGAGTCTCATGAAGAAGAAAATGGAGAACGGCAAAAATCTATAGAGAAAAAATTAGATTCTGCAAGAACTTGTATCCTGACAGAGGATGAGTCTGCAAAGAACACTGATGCTTTTAGCTTATGGAGCACTGATGAGAAGGAAAAGTTGTTGCTGTGTGTGGCAAAAATCTTTCAGATTCAGTTTCCTCTGTACACTGCTTATAAGCATAATACTCATCCCACAATAGAGGTATATATTATCTATATATTTGTTTCATGAAAGGTTGTTTGTTTTCATTAATAACTATGTGTTCAGTGATAGTTGCTTTCACTCAGGATGGGCAAATTCAGCTCTCCTGTTGACTTCAGTACAGCATTTCAGAGAAACTTGTAAAATAACACATACTCTTACACTTTGTTTAAAATATGCTTAATTGTTATAGGTAATATATTGATAAGTGTTGGATGGAACTGTACACTGAATTATTGTACTGTTTAAATAACAGGAAGGCAAAAAGGGGACTATAGTGAAGCCTTTCTTCCAGAAGGTAACCCATTACTAGTTTACTAATTTCTTGTCATTACAATCTGTGGTTCTATAGGCAAAGCTTCATAAACTAAAGTTTTTGTGCAAGACCAGACTTACTTGTTAGAACAGCTGTTTAATTGACTGAAACAACCAAGCTCTATACAAGTTCTTTGTTCTGTGGTGCTGGTTTTTCTTTGTGATACTTGTTACGGTTACCATTTGCATTTTCCATCTTTTCTTTAAAAAAACCAAAACCAAACAAACAAAACAAAAAACCTAAAAAATCCTGCAGTGTTCTGTTCTTAGCTCCTGAAATACATAAGATGGTTTTAACATTTCCTGGTTTAAGCAATATAGTTCTTGGAAAGGAAGGGTTTTGGTTCAAGTTGTGGTAGTCTAGTAAACCAGTAAACAATTCTTTTACAATATTTGAACACAAATAAAATTTATGTTTAGCTATATGAATAAAGCATCTATCCAACAAATTTTTCAGAAAGTCAAAGAGGAAAACTAAACTGCAGTTTTGGGAGTTCTGTTGGAGCTCTGAGTGGTTAAGTCTGCTTTTTAAACTGAAGTCCCAAATGAGAAGACACCAAGTCATATATAATTTTTGGTTGTGTATGCTTGGTTGATTACAACATATAATCCTTGTTTGAATGAGTCCTGCTATATCTGACAAATCTAGTTAACATCTGTCTTATTCCTAAGCATATGGGCAAAAGTTAACAGAAGTAGTTTCACAAATAAAAGTGTATAGAAAAATGAGGCAAAATTAGATGTTGTGGATTTCAGGTTTCCCATCATTGATTTTTGTCTGCCTTTTAAACTTTCACCATCCATAGCTAAATTTTGTAGTTTCGCCTGCACAAGAAGGAACTGAGGAGGGTAGATCTATCTTGTCAGTTAAAAAAAAAAAAAAAAAAATCAATGACTACTTGAGTGATTTATCTTTTGTACAAAAGTGGGACAGCTACTGAAACTAGTGCATAGGAATATGCAATGAACAATTCTGGAACAATTTTTGCACATATAAGCACACTTGCTTCTTTTAAATGGCAATTTAATGTAATTTTGTTTTCCTCTTTCAACTTAATTTCCAAATGCTAAAAAAAAAGAAAATTTCAAAGTGCCTGGTGGGTTGCTTGGGTTTTTTTTTCTCACTTGCTGTGCAACCATGAAGTGATTTGGACACACATGCTGTACTATGACTGGCTATCACTCTAGACATACTACCAAGCATGTTGTTTGTTGATATTTTGAATTATTGATTACACTGATTAGCTATCCTAAAAATATAACTTTTTTTTTTTTTTTTTTTTTTTTTTTTTTTTTTTTTTTTTGGCTAGACATCTTGTGTTTCCAGGTGTGGATTACAGAGGTATGCTAGCCTGCCATATTTGTTCTGTACCTTTTTTGGGGAGGCTATTTTTTTGTTTGCATTTAAAAGGTCTCAGCATCAGTAATTTTTCTCAAACTGAGATCTTTTGTATTGTTTGAGATCAGGCTTGGACTCAGTTCTCAGAGGATCATAACAGTCCTGTTTTAAGTGTATTGTCTATGTAAGATAAGCAGATTTCTGAATAGACCAAATCTGCTAAGAATTTTCTGGGAGAAGGTGGTGTAGCTCTCCCTCACCCTCCAAGCATTTCTTTTGCCCTTAAAAAATGGAAATTTTCTGCTGCAAAGGAGACTCCATTCTGCAGTCTTAGGGACTTCAGGAATTCCTTTTTCCAGATTCTTGAGATGAACTTCCACAACTTCATGTCCAGTAATGTTTTGCTTTCCCTATAAATGACCAATTAGGCTATGATTTAAAAAATTTCCAATGTAAGGCTTTCACGTGTTACCTTCTGGTAACAATTAGGAGTCAATATTACCATTTAGCCTTTGCTCTGTGCACACCTCCCAAGTTGTTAAAGGCAGCTGACTAAAGCCAAGTCTTGAGCTCTAATCCTTGTATCAGGTGCTTGCCCAAGCCGTTTTACATTTGACCATCTCGTGAAGAACAAAACTGTTTGTGTGGAAGTAGGAGGGTTTCCCTAGTTCATGAAATTGGATGAAAGTGAACAGCAAAGCAATATTTATTGCTAGTCAAAAGAGTGTCAGCCTGGATATGGTCCTACAGATTCTCTCCTTAACTGATAAAGGCTAAGAATTATTTTTGTTCTGTACAACATTTCTGAAGTGAGAGAGTGAAGACCATGGAAGCCTGACTGGTAATCAGAAGGGCTGTGTACTCTTGACAGCAGAAGCTACCTTGAATGCATGGCTTTGCAGGGCACAGAATTGTCACAGAAGTATAACTGCTATAACTGAGGATAGTGATGCTATGTCATGTGGGACTAAGTAAAGCGTATTGACAAGTATATATATGACAAGTCTTGGCCTTGTCGAATGAATGTAGGCTTGTAGAGACAGAATGTTTGTCTTGACTTCTCCTAAACATAAGCATAAGAAAAAATACCTCACTACTAAGTCTGGATTTCTAAACCAGCACAATTAATTTCAGCCAGTTAGAGGTCAAACAACTTTGGGACATAAATACTGAAAAAAAACCATCTGTGAAGATAACACCTGGAAACACACTGTTTGCTTCTGTTGAAATGTACCAGTATTTTTGATGGCCACAGCGAGAGAAGCCCTTCTGTCTATTTTTCATCCTAAACAAAATTAAAGCAAAATATGCTTATAAATACACTTTAGATTTTGGGTGGTTGGTTGGGTCTTTTTTGAGAAATGTTCATACTTAGTTGTTTGGTTTTGTTTTGTTAGATTTTTTTTTTATTATTTTTGGATGTGTGGGATGTCTTCTAAGAGATCTTGCAGACAGAGTTCAAGACTGGAAGCCCTATTTTTTCATACTTAGTCTGTGCAGCAAGTCTAATACCAAGAATGGACACTTCAAAGGGGAAAAAAAAATCTAGGAGACTCTTACAGTCCTCTAGAGAAAGAAGCAACCGTGTCAAGCGCATGTCGTGAACTTGGCACTGTCTCAATGAACAATGAATCTGAAGGGAGTTACCCAACCATTTAGCAATTCTTGACAGAGGATGAAATGAAAGGGCAAAAAATCAGTTGTTAGGTGTCTGTAGTTGTAATCCCTTAATCCTAACATTTACTGGAAAAGGACAGGTATTCCGAGAAGATACCTTTAATGAAGTGCCCGCCACCAAGATTGTGTCCATGTTAGACCTCAGCTAGAACATTTAATCTGATATGATGGTGCTTTTAAATGCCATATTAGATTCTGATGTATAATTCACTTGTTTCCTTCTAAACTTGATCTTAAGGAATTCTCAATCTCTGTTCTCTTACACATCTTCAGGAACAGAAGTCACATTCTAGATTCAGTGTCTCAACTGCAACACTTTTAATAACCTCTCCAGAATCTCACAGCAAACCTCCACAAGTTTTTGTCTTTATTCCAAGAACTATAGATTGCTTGACCACAAGTTTCTTTTTATTTAAGTAAACTAATGAAATTTCTCACAGTATTTCTGCGTTTTTCATGAGCAGAGCACTGAACACCTTTTCTTGCTACTTGAAAACATACCACCTACTGGCTTCAAAGCTGATTTAAAAATAACTGTTAGAGTATCACGAGTTTGGGCATGACTTAGAGTTCAGCAAAAGGAAAAATAAAATAGATGCTTAAATATAATACGAGCATATTGAATAATTCAAAATGTTTGTATCACACTTAATCCCTCCAGAATTGCTTGCCTCCAGCATCCTCTGGTACAGTTTTAAGAAGCTTACTCCTACACAGATATTTCAAATAAATTCAGGAAGCTTCATCTAAAAGCTTAACTTTATGTTAAACTTACATTTGATTTGTGAATATGAGAACTGGGTGTTTGGCATGAAGGGATGGGAAGGAGAAGAATGTGTGCTGTAACTACCTACAAGTATCCATGGCAATAGTGTGGTTTTACAGTCAGGTTTTATGTTATCTTCGGTGCCCTTTTTCCCCCAGCCATATGCAACTTACACATACTATGTGTAATAACCCTAATAAAGAAAATTCATGCCTTATACTGCCCAACATGTGGGTGTTTTGAGCATTAAAAAGAAAACCTGTTTTTTGCAAACTCTCTTCAGTTTGGTGCTTCTAGAAAAGAGGTTTCTTGTTGCAGCAGACAGTTAACAGATTGATACAATTCCTTCCTTCTCTTTAGTTAGTATAATCCTGTAGAGTATTAGACACTCATTTTATATGATGTGTTATATGTAAAAGAATATAGTCGTTGAAATTAAAGAATTTTAATATTCTTATTGGAGTGAATAATTTGACAGTTTAGCCTCTGAAGTCATTAAATGTAAGTTTTTAGAACATCCTGCATTTCATCTAAATTCATACATTTCCATGCAAAAATTGCATTCCGAAGCACCTAGATTGGCTTGTTCTGTAGTTCTCAGGCTCGTGTGTAGCCAATGTGCCAGACTGTCCCCATTGCCATGTTCCTGTTGAAAAAAACAAAGGTGATCTGAAGGAGGAAGGGATTGAAGAATGACCTGTTCATCCAGCCATTAAGAGCCACTGCTGAGATGTTATCCCAAGTGTATGTTTGTGTACTTACGAACACTTATTGATAAAGATAAAATAATGACCTGGAAGGGTATGTTATGCAACGTAAAAGTGGAGCAAAGCTTGAGCTACTGTCTTCCTCTAAATCAAGGGTTTTGTGGTTTTTTTTCTGTTAGTTGACTATGCTTATTAGGGGTGGGTTTTTGTACTATACATGTATTTTTATTGCTTCAGTTAATTTTAGGTTTTTTTTCTTTTTACACAGGATATTTCTGCTCAAGAAAGCAATATATTAGGGGCGTTCTGTGATATGAATGTAAGTTGTCCATTTTTAAATAGGTGCACATTTCCTAGAAACTTGAAATAGCCATCTTTGGACTTTTGTATGCATTTGTGTTATACTACTGTAGTTTTTGAATTTCCTGTGTGTCTGAATGGATCTAGTATTCATTGTTTAAATTTTATTATTTTTTTATATTTCTAGGATGTAGAAGTACCATTGCACTTGCTTCGTTATGTTTGTCTGTTTTGTGGAAAAAATGGCCTTTCCCTCATGAAGGATTGTTTTGAATATGGAACCCCTGAGACACTGCCATTTCTTATAGCACATGCATTTATCACTGTGGTATCTAATGTAAGTATTAGTTTTAAATTGTTTAATGTTAAGCTCAAAAGGTAAAAGGACTGAAGTCTGGAAGAATTCTGCAGGACAGGGGAGGGAGAAAAACATTGTGGGATTTTCCTCTTTAGAAATGAGAGGTTTACTGGTACGGTGAGCATTTGATTATCCAAACCCTGTATATCTGTAATCACACAAGCAGTTTTGCAAGTTGGTATTTAGATAGCAAGATTATAACAGCCCAAAAGAAAACTTGCTAGAACACTGTAGTCATAACTGTTCCTGCAATTGTGTCATGGAAGTGTTTTAAGCTTCTTCAGGCTCTATTAACTTTTTACCTGTTTCCTATGAGGCACAAAGGAAAAGCCTATGCATTTCTTTTTTTCTCAGTTTCCTGTCATATTATATCATTGTACACATTTGCAGCATAGAGGTAACAAGCTGTATTTTCATTTAGAGTGCATATCCTTCATAATCTCTCCACTTTGAAATAATGATGATTTTTGTCTAGTAGAATTACAGATTTATTTTAATGGAGATTCAAAGGAAATTTGTGGTAGAAAAAAAGCTTAGAGTAACATGAGAATATGAAGTTGTGACATGTCTTGTGCCTGTTATGTATGAATAAGAAGGAAAACAAGAGCTTGTTAGGATTTGTAGAAAGTGTGTTTAACATAATTTTGACACTGATTGTAATCTTAAATATTTAAAATCAGATCCTTCACTCCACACTTCTTCCCTTCTTCCTTGTTGCTGTTACTATCCAGCTAGGGTGATGTTCTAAGGAAGTATTGGAATACATTTGCATAGAGGAAGCCAGTGACTGAAATAAAGCCTGTGCTGGTGTTCTGTGTCACTCATTCCTGATCCTTTTAATGTAATGGTTCTTGTAAGCCTGCTTGAGAGGACTGTGGCAGAACCTCTGTATGTTAAATTGTGGAGATAGTTCTCTTCTGATCCTTTCCATATGATCTGATCAGCTTTCAAATGATAATCTGATGGGTTCTTCATCTTCAGCTGTTGTTGGTGCAGACTGCAGTCTTCGTCAAACCATCTGCTGAAAGCGTACGATCTTGCAGACTATTCTCATTTAGAAGTAAATTTTGGTCATAGAGCCAAACACTTTTGCTTGTCTGATTTTTGTTTTATTTTTTCTGAGAATGGGTAAAACTTCTCTGTACAGTGATTGGCAGCTCCCGATAACACCAGCATTTTTTTCAGCAAACATTCTGACTGCAGATCCTCTTTCCTAGACATCCTATACCAGTACATGTTTGTAAACTGCATCTGCCTTTCTCCTTTGTCCTTTTTTTGAAGTCCTTATTTTTCTTCGTGTAAGTTTTCTTTATTCTTATTGATGTGCCTTAACTCAAAATACTTCTACACAAAGTGGCTCAGATAATTACTTATCAACTTTGCATTTGTCTTTTGTTCTAATAGGTCATGTGTTTGGCTGCCTCTTGAAGCTATTTTAGATGAATGCTATGGTTAAACCTTCCAGATAAAATGAAATTTTACCCAAACCAATAGAAATATTGTTTCTTCATCCTCTTCTAGCATTGTATCTTTTACCATTCATTAGAATCTTTCTTTTGAACTCTATCTGGGTTTGCCGGCAAAACTGTGTGAGTTAGATGAAAGCAGTTTAAAAATATTTTTTTCTCTAGATTTTATCTTCCAGTTCACTGCAGAAAACAGAAAAAAAAAAGTTTTATGTGTAAAGTACTTTATTCACATAATTTAGTTAAATATAAACAACTTAGTGTTTCTCATTGTGAAATGATACACTAAACTCCAGTAAGTAAAGAAGCATTCATAAAATCGTGTTTTTTTGTGAACAAAATATTGGTGATCTAAATAAGAACTCTGTTCTGACTTGGTATTATCCCAGTGCAATGGACCTTATGGCATTTTTAGATAACGTGAGATTTATGCGTGGTCCTGTCAATAACGCTCGGTGAACAGCTCTGCATTGTCAACTGTTCATTGTTTCTCAATGTGTAAAGTGTCTAATAACTCTTAAATACCTGTTCACAGTCATACCAACTTTTGATAATGGTGCTTAATTGGCCATTATTGGAAATACTTTTAGAAATGCTCATGTTGGAATTTATTTTAAAGCCTGTGAGGTGGAAGAATTGTTTAGCTACTATGTTAAATGCATCAAAAATATTTTTAGGAAGGTTGTAGTTTGGATGAACCACTCAATTTCTCATTAAAAAACCTGATTTAGTAGAAAGCTCCAGGAAGTAGGTGAAGCTGGAAGTAGTAAGCAGAAGTCAAAGTAATAATTAGCTAACAACCAGTAACATTCAGCTTTTAGTAGATGGGGCTGCGATATAGTGTGGATAACATCTGTGCTCTTTATTCCACAAAGGAAGGTGAATATCTCAATAAATGCTTTCTACAGGTGCATGTAGGAGAAGACTTACCACAAGTTAGTAAAGCCTGTGAGGAACTGAGCTGCTTGTCTCTGATTACTGATGTCGCGTTTATGCAGAGGACATTGAAAGTACTGAAAAGATGATTCCTTGCTTTCTTTCTCTTCAGCTAACCTTTGTCAGACAAGCTTATGTTTGTAATAGTAAAGCTAGCAAATGAAATACAATGCAATTTACTTCACACGGGGAGTTGGCACTCTTGTTTTTTTCCAGCTCATGGCTCTACTAAGTGCTTTCTTAGTAACCTGCATAGTGGTAGAGCTTGTCTCTTCCTTCTTAGGATATTTCTTTTCTGTCTTTTTTTAGATACTTGCTTCCTTCTTTCTTCCCAAGTTTCATGTTCCCGGATATTTGCTCAGTTTAACTACCTGAGGTTGTGCTGATCTCTTTAGAAAGCTAACAGATGCAGAGAATTATAGCTTGTTCTGTGGAGGGTTTAAACCTCGCTGCAAAATCATGTCATTACTTCTTTCTGAATTGTTTCAGTTTTGTACAAGTTATGTAGGAATACCTGCTCTCTCAGTGGGTAAATAGTGCTGATAGTTTCAAAAAGGTTGATTTATTTTCATGGTAGAAACTTCAAAACATAAATCAGAAGTAAAAACTGTTGAGATGCACTGCCTTTTAGAAATGCATTACCTATGACAAAAAGCAAATAACAAATCTTTGAAGCTTGAGAATAGAACAGATGCAGTAAGTGCTTTATCTTAAAAGCAGGTGGAAGCAAAAATAAGCATGATATTGTGGATATTTAATATCATTTTACAGATGTTATTTTATGTAATTTGTTTTAAACAATTTGGTATATTTATATGTGAGCTCATGTTAAAAAATAAGTTTTCACCTAAAGCATCTGAATGATTTATTAAGTTCTGAAGATGAAGGTTTTTATGTGTTGGGGGTGTAAAAATTAATGAAATTACTTTAGAAGTTTGAATTAGTGAAGAGTGAACAATAAATAACGACAGCTACAAAAACAAAAAAAAATTCCTTTTATTTAACAAATATATTTCCTTCTGTATTTCATACTTGCACATGCAAAAGAGCACATGATTGTGCTAAAAATCAAATTGCGTAAACACAATTGTCTCTGTCATCCTTTCAAGTCCTTGTCAGGATGTTCTTTAATTCCCTTTACTACAGCCAGCATATTCCAGCTACACTTTCTGTCTTTGGGATGTTTGCATTTTTTTCCTTCAGAGCCTGACAGTAGGATCAGAAGCCTATTACAGCTGTGGTCTTTTTTTTCTTCCTTTTTTTTTTTCTTCCAGTGTGAAGATTTGGTTAGCTGGTTTTGCAAAGTAGGTTAATATTGTTATTGTGTAGTGTTAGTTGCATCGTAAAAGGTTAAATCTGAAAACATTTCTTTTGAACTCGAAGTTATTTGGCTGATTCTAGAAATGTTTAAAATAAATACCAGTGATTCAGATGTCCTACAGCCTAATGTTTTTCTCTCCTGTCAAGGAGAATTCACATTTTCTGCATACAGAATTTCCAGAATCCTGGTGAGACTTTAGTCCTTAGCCAGAATTTATTGCATCAGTTGCAAAGATAAAACATTCTTTTAAGAACAAACGTGGTGATGTGAATTGACGTGACAGCTCTGAGTGACTGATGGTGTTAGCTATGCACAAGATTTGTGTGTGCACCTAATTAAAATTATGTGAGGAGTAGTAACAAGCTGCTAATGTTTCATCTAAACTAGATCCCTTACCTGGCATGTAGTTTTATTTCTGTAACAGGTTTAACAGGCTCAGCATTCCTTTTTAAAATGCAGATGGCAGTTCTAACTTTGCCTGCGTAAGTAGTTTGGTTGGTCCCCTTTTCCTCACAGCAGTGTTAAATAGCTGTTTCAGATTTTTTTTTCTCTGCATACATTTTCTTCTGTGTAGTTTTGCACAGGTGGTAGAGGAAGAATGGTAAATATGGAAATGAAAATAAGGTAGTAAAATCTTTTCTTAATCACTGGTTATAAAACATAATTTTATTTTATAGGATACATATGCCTTAATAAGAAAAACATCAATACGAGTAAAATAATTGTACTTTATTTAGGGAAGATTGGCAAGGAACAGAAAGAATGCTGTAATTTTCTTGTAGACTTTAAAAGCAACCGGAAAAAGAAACCCCACAAAGCTGGGTAACAGTTTTTCCTACTGAAGAAACTACAGAATATTTGGAAATGAGACATCTGAGCAGTATGATACTACTAATACAAGGTTTACATTTTCAAATTGACTGGAAGAAAAGATGCAAACCCTGTTTATAAGTCACAGAAACATTCCTCAGATCACAGCTTTGAAAATTAGAAAATTAAGAACTTGAAAGAACTGAAGTTGAATAAAAAACAACAAAGCCTTTTTCAAAGTGGGGTTGCATGCGCAATCAGCAATATTTCATTTTTACCATTCTCATTAAATGTTATTTGTTAATTTTTTTATCTATTTATGTTTTTGCATTATAGATCAGAATATGGCTACACATCCCTGCTGTCATGCAGCATATTATACCCTTTAGGACTTACGTTATCAGGTAAATGTTTAATTTAATAATTTTTATCGTGGGGCTTTTTTGACAGCGCCTATTTTCAGATGGTTAATTTTTAATTGTTCACGTTGTTGCTCTGACTGTATAATTTCAACAAGGAGAGTGAAGGTAATGTTTCGAGTTAGTTTGGGCACCTCCTTACCTCTGTCTGATTTGAGTATCAATTAGAGCAATCTCATTAACAGTATTTCTAATGTGACTTCCAGCCACATTCTGACATGTTGTGTCTGGTTCAATTGTAATACAGTTTCACCTACTGCAGTATCTTCATCAAACTTTACATAAAATTTGCAATGAGATGATATAAGTAGAAGAGTAATTACTCAGAGTAATACTGAGTTTCCCAGAGTTCTAACAGTGCTTCACATTTTGGTGTTCTGTATTTCCATCTGGCAGGAACTGAAGTGTGATCAAACGTCTGCTCACACTTTTATGTATCTAGATATATCCAGTCCCGAGCATTTTCTTTATATCAAGGTGCCTATCATGAAAAACACTTTAAAATAAAGTACTTGTAAAGATACTTAATTATACCAGCAATTTATTCTTACTGGCTTTCTCAGGACAGTAAGAAAAATCCAGTGAGCTGCTAATGAAATTATCTTGTGTATGTGTATCTTACTGGAGGTGGAGGGGTGGGGTCACAATTAATTAATTCTTTTTCTTCCAGTGGCCCAACATTAAACTTTTCTGCTGTAGACAACCTAAAAAGCCCTCATCTCCCCCAAAGCTCTGGATTTTCTGTAGCTGTGATATTAGCAATGTGCTTATAATGGTCATAGCTTAATTCCCTGGTAGCAATAAATGTGTCTTTACTGATTCTGTAGTCTCAACTGTACCAACATAAAATCACAGGCTTAACAAAAATAATTACATTGGCAAGAAAAAAGTGCACAGAACAATGAGGGTCAGAAGTATGTTTCATACTTTAAGTGTTCTGCTTTTAATTATAAAGAATTTTGCTGTAGACATGTAAATACTGGTTTGGCTATCAATCTGCCTTGCCTTATAACAGTCTTTACCAAAATCATACCAGCAGAGAGAAGAGTTTTCTTATCTTCTACTGAAGATAAGAGTTGAGTTACAGTCCAGCTGTGTGCACTCCTTTAATGCTGACTTGTTATCTTTGAAATCTTGTAAAGGTAATTATTAATAAAGGAGTCTAGGAAGGGCAGGCGGAGGATCTTCAAGTTCTTGACTCTGTACATATTCCTTTAATGGTTGTTCATGTACCTGAGAATTTGATTTGTGAGGCTTACCTATCTTCTTGCAATGTATGGAAATTAAAAAGAGCATTGAAGGATCAAAAATTAGAGACAGGCTGATAAGAAGGAACTTGAGTGAGACAGAATAACACAGCCTACAGTCTTTGCTACTAATCCTCACTTGCTTGTCATCCTGGAGTTCTTAAAACATACTCTGTTTTATAACTATAGGTGTTAGTAGGGTCACTGGAATGAAAGATTTTTTTTTCCCTGTGTTCTCCTCATCTCTTCCTCTTTGCTTTACCCGTAGAATATTGGCATCTGATTTAAATTGTGATTTTTCAGTAGCTTCTTGCTATAAATAATGCCCTTGATGACTGTTCTTAGCATTTAGAATACATTCATGTCAATCAGAATGGTGATATTGATACAGGAAAGATCTATGGAAAACATCAGCAGTCTAGAGAAGGAAGGGGTGTTTTTCTCATAGTTTTCACAACTGAATCATGATGGGAGATCTGGGATTTCTTAACATGAGGAAATCCCAGGCTTTGTTTGTGGAGATGCAGTTTTGGAGTGGGACCTGAAACTTGGAGGCCATGTAACAAAACTAATCTCCAGTGCTATATGTACATTTCCATGGGACAGAAGTTAACACAGATGCCTTCCATGAAAGATGACGACCTTGATGCATGCAGCTCACCCCATATGTTTGTCAAGATTACAGATCTTGCCTTAGCAGCCTGGGTCCCTAGATCTCCATCTGCTTTTTACTTTAGTTAAGGAAAAAAAAAAAAAGAAAAATAAAAAAAGGCAAACATAATCCTGGGCACAGCAACACAGCACCTTTGAAACAAATCCTGCAGCAATTTCTGCTGGTATGCAAAGTAAAAAGAAGGGCTTGGAAGGGGTTTTAGTCTAGAATGAGCTCTTGGGGATCTTAATTGATTGTTGGATGTCCAAATTGCTGCTCATGTACAGTCATTGCAAGAGCTGTTTTGGAGTGCTGATCACCATAAGCAGAAAGCTCACCTGACTGACATCTTAGCAGCAGCATCTTTTACCATAACAAAGTTATGATGACTTTTATTATAATGAAGTTAACCTTAGCATTCCTGTCCTGGGGTTATTTCTACTAGGAGTGAATGAAATGAATGCCAAGGTGAGTTTTTGTAGAGGAGGCCACTGCTGGAATTTGCTAAGATCATGGACACAATCCTGTCATTGCTGCTACTGAAAAGACTAATGAATGTTATTTTCTGCCTGGAGAGCACTAGGATTCGTATCTTGCCTCTCAAAAGCCTATGTTTTTAAGCAGTTTAGGAAAGAAATAAAGGATGCTAATTAAAAGTTACACCTTTCAATAAGGATGCATAGTAGTTTTGACCTCCTCAGATGAATGCTTTTATTGATCCTAATACCTTAGAATTCAGTATTTCAAACTGCAAAATTTTCATGGAAAAAAGACTTATTGGGAAAGTGACTTGAGAAAATAAGTCATAGCTTATTGCAGTTATAATTGAGGGCAATTTGTTGATGTTGCCTCTTTATAAGACATTGTTTCCAGCTGATTTCCATTTCAAGACTGAAGATGCTCTACATGATTCCAGATATTGACTACAGCATAGAAAAGCAGTGCTTATGAACACTGATGTTTGAACATTGTCTTTTTGCAATTACAAGGTTGTTGATTGAACATTTCATGGATAATTCTGTCCATTAACAAAGACTAGCAGTGAAGTTCAGCTGTATGAGGACTAAGAGAGAATGTTGTGTCTCATATTGTAAGTGCTGTTATAAACCACCAAGTGCTGAATAGTATGAAGGAAAGACCCAAAACTCCTCTCTTTGACATGACAGTTGATATCACCTACTAAATGTCCCTCTGATATAATCTGACAGCTATGTATAGCACTAGCTCTGGCCAATATAATTTTTAATTCTAAGCATTTCTTTTCCCCTTCCTTTTTCCTTTTTCCTTCTTCAAGACAGATCTTGAGAGACTTTTTATGAAGGAGGTTAGGGAGTAGCAGAACTTTCTGTGCTCAGTCACACTGAGGCAATGGCAAGTGGCAGTTGCTCCTGTGTTAGCTGTGTCAATCACAGCACAGGGCTCAAGCATAGCACTGCTTCACTGCAGAGGCAGTGGAAGCTCTGAGCAGGATGGTTGATCCAGTGTTTCCTATGGAATACAGTGATAGAGAACACAGATGAAAGAATTCAAAGTACTCTTCTGCTTAAAAATGTTTCTCTTAAGAATTTGGGTTTTATGGGCATGCCTGAGACCACTCCTTGCTACAAAATGTGACGAAAAACTCGAAGTTTTCAGTTGCAAAAAATGTTTAACTCCTTGAAAAATCTGCAAATTTAGGTTTTAGATAAAAAGAACAGACAAGTCAGGAGACAATAGCTCTGCACTTAAGTGAATTCTTTGTATCACTGAGGAATTCTGACTCATTCTGCTTCATATCCCTTTTGCATCTGTGGTCCTAAGGAGTCATATTAAGGGGAAAAAAGAAAGGTTATTTCACATCTGAGTAGCTGAAGTCCTGAAGTATTAGATGTGATGGTAAGTGTTACATTACCATGGGACTGCACATTTAAAACTGAACTCTCTGAGTCCCCCTGTACAGGAAATTTTAAACAGTTTCACTAGACCGGAACCAATTTTGGTTTTGTAAGACTGCTTATGTTTTGCTTAAGTGGAGATTATATATATTCACTGATTATTTTAAATATGCGAGGCTGGCAGGACAGGTCCTATACATCCTTTATGTATATTATGTATTTAAAAGGGCATATTTCTTTCCAAAAGACGAAAACAACAGATTTACTAGATCACAGAGATCCTGAAGTATTATTCATATATTCCTCTAAGACTTAATGCTTGTCAGAATAATAATGACAAAAATCTAGGAATTAAAGAAATAACGAAGGGCAGAATGGAAGCGATTATTTTTAAACCATTGTATGACTCAGTCACATATTCACATTTATATACTATGTACGCTCCTTTCTGAGCATTCTGTCTGACATACAATGACAGAACTACCTATTTGATAGGAAGCGTGATGAAGAAGGTAGAATATAAAAAATTGCATTTATAGGAGAAGAAACATAGTCAAGGATTTTTTTTGACAGGTATATGGCTTTTACATGAGTGACAAATAACATGTTATTACATGAAGACAAATAAGGAATGATAATTCACAGTTTTTCGAAAACAAGAAATGAAGAACAAGTTGCAGACTTAAGAGAAATTAGATTGTTTTCATGTGAATATAATTGTGAAACTAACTGACATAGGTCAATGAGAGAGCTAAAAGTATAAATAGAAAGAGTGAAATTAATTCATAGTAGTAGATAGGTTCATCCATTTTTTTTAAAATATGGGATAAATTTTTCATATGCTTCTGGAGTGGCTATTTTGGGCTAAATAGACCTTCTGTCTTGCTCCAGTATCACTGTTCTTACATAAGGCAATACAGCAAATTTACAGTTAGTCAGTGTAAGGAAGATGTACGTTAATTGTCAGTGCTAGCTAGCTATTTTTGTTAATAATAATGTTATGCTTTTAAAAACATAAAGTGGACCCCATTTACTGATACCCTTATGCCACTTCATCTTTCCAGAATAAAAGTGAGGCTTAGTTTCTATAGTTTTAATTCCAGGAGTAAAGATACAATCATGTTTGATTTTTCACCAGTGTAGTAGTGCCAATAAATTTTCTAGTTGATGGAGTTAATACTCCTAAAGACAGAATGCCAGAGTCTGTTCTTATACTGTACTTGGTTACAGGAACCCTGTTACATTAAAAAAGCTTAGGAGGCAGATTAACAAGCAAAAAGTTGAAGTTAAAAGTTAAAGTGCTCTTTTCTCTGTAACTTTCTTAAGGGCCCTGACAAAACAGATTATACTGTTGAAGTATTTCTGTAGCTGTGAAAATGCACATGCACTGCAGTTTTGGTTATTATAAAAGGCATTTTTAAAACACTCTCTCTTAATGATACAGAAAATGTGACAGAGATCTGATTCAAGCTTGAACTAAATACAATAAAGACATCAAAAGACCCTTAAAAATTTTAATGAAGGAATGAAAATAATTTCATACTGATGTTTTTGCATATAAAAAATTGTTATATTTATTAGATTAGCATAGTTGCTTCATAAAACTTGAGAGTGCAGGACATTTCCATTCAGAGAGCTGTTAAGTGAAGCCACAAAAGAGCACCCCCCCTCTCTGGATGTGTGGATGTGTGTCCATTCCCACCTGCCTGTTCCATACGAGCATTATTTATCTGTTCTGTGTAAATGAGAAAATGAATGTAACTGATTTTAACGTCTTTGTGATACACAAAAAGCCCCCACTAAACACTTAAGTAGAACTTGATGTGCATTATGAACAATGAAAAGCTTTGGGAACCAGAGCTAATGATGGTTTGCATAGGAAAAGTGGGGAGGTGAAAACAGGTCTGAGGTTGCTGATGCTTATATAGAGATTATTATGTTTTGTAACAGGGACCACCACATTTTTTCATCATGTAACTCTCCTGACCTGTTTGTAGGTTAAAGATAGGTCACTGGGTCTGGTTTGCTTCTTGAAATGAGTATTCCCTTCTCGTTGCTGCTTTACTTTTGTTTAGAAATCATGGCACAGAAGCATTACCTTCTTGCCATGATATGAGTTCCAGTGTTCCACATGAAAAGGCATATATCACAATTAATAACAGCAGAGGATCTGTGGCTGCCTTGATCCTTCTTTTGTCTTACCATTCCTAACCTGTGATTTCTACAATCTCTGTCACTATTTGCACTGAAATCACTTTTTAATGTTTAGTAATACTAAGTATTGTCTAAGTGTATTTATTTTAAAGCTTCTACATGAGAGCTGTTAAATAGGTTCACAGTCTAAAAAAAGAATCTGCCTGTATTTTTGCTTTTAAAAAGAAAATTATTGATGTTTATATGATGTAAATGCAAAGGACTGGTGCATAAATCTAGTTGAGTGTAGTTTAGTATCTCTTGTGTTTTTTAAAATATTCATCCATCTATTTGGATGGTCTCCAAGGATAAATCTGGGCTTAGGCTGTCAAACAAATGGATTTTTAACGCTTTTCTGTGTAGTTAAATCTAGTTCTGGTGCAGTCAAAACTTCAAAATGCCGAAGTACAGCAGAAAAAATTAATTATGCTAAACTTGCGTGTACTTTCCTTCCGCTGTGCAATCTTTAAGTGCTTCAAAATAAACTTAAGAATGCTTGTTTCTAAACATTTTTCTCTTATGCATTCAGTTTAGAAGAATTTTTTAACTATATCAGTGTTTTGTATGTGAACTTTACAAACATAGTATATATTATAGTATATATTTTCCTCATATGTCTTAATCTTGTAGTTGCTTAGGTGAGGCTGAAGTTTTGCTCGGCTCTCTAAAGTTAGTTCTTATAAATGATGGCTTCCTCACGAGAGGAAGAGATGGGACTGGCATATGCATCACTCCTGTGACTGAAGGCAGAACTCGGGGAAGTGGTAGGAAGCTGAGTCAGGGAAGGTTTAGGTTAGGTATTGAGAAAAGGTTTTTCACCCAGAGGATGGTTGTGCAGTGGATCAGGCTCCCCAGGGAAGTGGTCACAGCACTGAGCCTGCCTGAGTTCAAGAAGTGTTTGGATGATGCTCTCAGGCACATGGAGTGATTCTGGAGGTGCCCTACACAGGGACAGGAGTTGGACTTCATGATCCTGATGGGTCCCTTCCATCTTGGCATATTTTGTGATTATTTCTTCTGCCTACCTTTTGCAGAGAGTATCTGTATTGGGACTCATTGTGCATGATTAGATGACACCTTATCTAATATGTCTGCAACAGGAAGAACTTAGCAGTTTAAAATTCTTAAACATTTTTTGTTTCTCTACAAGACTTAGAGAATCCCTGGTGATGCTTCACATGCATCCTTAAAGATTGTAATTGTTGTCAATAGCAGAAACAAGTTGGGCATGTGTTCCTACACCACTGGCTGTGAAATCAGTACTGTGACACAGGGAGTACTGATGTACAAGCACGGGTGTCATGGTAATGGCAGAAAAAATGTGTGTGTACTTAATCTGTTTTAATTGTATCAGAACATGATTACACAATTATAATGTTTTTTCTGTTCTGTGGCTGAGACCACAAATAGGACTGTGTTCATCTTCTGAGGATTCTCACTGTCCAAGCATTCTGTTTGTGATCCATTGACACTGTTTCCAGAAATTAACTTTTAAATTATATTAATATGTGGAGCACATTGTGACACTCCAGTTATAAAAAAAAGTAAATAGACATGGTGCAGCTATCTGGAGATCTCACCCTCCCATGAAATACGAGATTTAGGCTTCCAATCTACATTTCCAAAGAATTCCTTGAGTTTCCTTGTAATTTTGTGGAATGAAAGAAATCTGAAGAGGTTTAAAATAAGGAATTTATTTACTTTTTAAAACATTCTGCATAATTCTGTTGTGCCTTGGAGGTTTTTATAAGTAGCAACTTCAGATAATGGTGTTTTAAGGCTTACTACTTGTGCAGCTGTCAGAAATCTATACTTGTTATAATTAAGATGGTGTTCCAGGAATGTTCTAGTTGGAATCATACTCTTTTTTTTTTTCTCTCTTTCATTTGCAATTTTTTCTAGGTATTTATGTAAACTGTCAGACCAGGAGTTGCGACAGAGCGCAGCACGGAACATGGCAGATTTAATGTGGAGCACAGTTAAAGAACCACTGGATACAGCATTGTGTTTTGATAAAGAAAGTCTTGATCTTGCATTTAAATACTTTATGTCTCCAACTCTAACAATGAGATTGGCTGGGCTGAGTCAAATAACAGTAAGAACTTTTTACAAATATAAATATTTAGTAAAAATGTTTCTTGTTGTGTGTTGAGTTATGAACTTGTTTTGGGGGCTCTTTCAATGTGTAGAAACAGCAGAATCCTCTTATATGTAGTCTTGGGAAATTACAGACATGATTTTGAATCATGTTCACTGAGAAATGAGTCCAAGTGAAGGCTGTGTTTCTGCAGCATATGTATGGAACTGTAGCCCGTTTCCTGCACAATTTACCATGCTAATTATAATTGTCTTTTAACCATGGTTTGTGACAGCTGTATTGAAATTAAGTCACTTGACCTGGCTATTTGTGTTGTTTACAAAGGCTTTCAATCTGTTTTGATTTTTACCTTTGCAGTCTCTTGACTCTACTGTAATTAGTTCCTCCTTCGTATTGTATGTACCTCTTTTTCCTGTTTATTTAGTATAGTCTGTTTCTCAAGAGAAAACATTTCTGCATTAACTAGGAGAAGACTGAAGTGAAGAGGTAAATATGTATAGCATCAAACAGAAACAGATTAAAATCAAAAGACCTCACCCTTTGCCATGGAAATGCTCCACATTGCACCAGTCAAGATCTGTTGAGCATTCTTTGTCTCCCATGGCTTCCTGTGTCTGCATTGCAGCCATAGAGACAGTTGTACAGAAGGTCAGAAGTGAATGTTTTTATTCACCTGAACCTTTTCAGTTTGGTGATTCTTCTGACCCTCTTGCATTTAAGACTTGTAGCTCATATTGTCATGTTTGCCTTAGTGCACAATATGGTGAGCAGGAGCAAACTATAATACAATAAATAAACATGTACTCCCTCAGTTTTGTAATATTTACTGAACACCTTTGGCCTTTGCTCTCCTGGCAACATAGTATTACTCAGTGACCCTCTTCATAACTGATTGTTAGTAAATACAAGTTTACTTAAATTTGATTTTGCTTCTCACTATATTTTTAAATAGAATTACTTAAAATTGTTTTAATACATGGCAAATTAAAGTGACCTGTAAGTATTTCCAGTCAGATTATTGGTGGTTTTAAAGCAAGTAAATATTTAATTTACCCAGGTACGTGACATGCTATGTTGGGGGAAAAAAAACAGAAGTTGTGGACTACATCCACTAAGTATTAATCAAATGCTGTTCTAAGGGTGTCTGAACGTGAATGTATTGTCCATTTGGGTTTGCATTTGTATGAATCAAAATAGTGGAGTTCATCCAGTGGAGATGCTAAAGCAAAATACAGAAGTAGAAACAGCGATGGCATGTATTTGTTACTGTAAACGTGATTTATATCTACAAGTAACATGAAAGCTACATATAATATATTCAGTGCTTGAATTCTAATCTTCTGACATAATTAATTACTGTAAAGTGAATGTTCATGGTTCTTTCTGTGCTTTAAGAAGACTTCAGAACATTGATAAAGTACTAGGTGAAAATATAGCACGTATTTTTGGTTTGATTGTTCATCACCATCTGTTTTATTTTTTATACAGTTACAAATATCTCACAATATATGGCAGATACATTTTAAAATATGGCCGTTAGGTGGGCATAAAAGTAATTTCCTTGTTTAAAAAAAAAAAAGTGGGTTTTTTTTACTCTGCACAGTTTTAGAAAATGTCATTTTCACTGTCATTCATTTTAAAGTAAATTTCCGGTGTTTGCATAGTTCCAATTACATTAGATTTTTATTACTTTATATACTTTCCACTGATTCTGTACAGTTGTCCTCTTTCAACTACTAATGTCTGTTTATGTATCCTCACCAAAGGGAAGATTGAAAATAATAATGCATCTGTTTGTCTTTCAGGCATGTAGTTCATTAAAGAGAGTGTGAAATTGTGCAGATTTAAATATTTATAAAAACATTTTGACCTGTTACGATTGATAAACAATATTGTAAAAGTGAGATTTTTAATAACAGACATTTATTTTTAGACTACCAAATAGGTTTTAGCTTGTGAAAAAACTGAAATACTGCTTACTAATGAGTGCTGGGTCTTTTCTAATGAGTTGTCTCTAAAACTGCTCTGGAGCTCTGAGAATTCATTCTTTGGTCTCATTCACATCATAGGCAATTTTCTCTTCTATTCTCTTTTTAAAGATCTTAAGTTATTTTTGGAAGAAGCTTCTTTTGATTTTTCTTGGTTGACTTTGGGTTTGAGAAGCTTTTTGTTTGATTTGGTTTTGTATGCTTGCCTAGAACAACTTAAATTGCCAGGTCTCTGAAACCTGAACCCAAATTTCTACAAAGATGTAATGTAGCTCAGGTTTGCTAACATTTTCACACAACTCTATTACCAATACACTTTTGTGACTATGGTTTTTTTAAATTTTTTTTTCTTTTCTTGTCTTTGATGGCTATAATTTGTCAAAATAATTTCTTTGAAGTTTTGTTTTCAGTCAACACAATTGCACCTGCCTGTTTTTTATGCAAGACTTTAGAATTACAATACCTGCAAATACAAAATGTTTTCTTTTCCTGGACTTTGATTTGCCAAAAGTTAAGCCTCTAGCCTTGACACAATTCTTCATTTAATTTTGCAAAAAAAGATGTGAAGATTCAAAGAAAACTTACAGCAAAACTATATGCAAAATACTATAGAGTGTGAACTTTTCAATATATGCTTTATTTCAAAGAAAAGTTTTCTTCTGAAAATTCATATGGAAAGTTAACTTAGGTGCAGATACTAATTTCAGCTCACAAGATCTGGACTAAAATACATTTGGTCAAATAATTCTTATGGCTTGCTTGATCCTTTTGCAAGATATAAGTACATTTGCTGTCATAGTGGAGACAGAAATCTTTGACCAAAAATATCAGTAAGTCTGAACAGATGAAAGTCTTTCTACATGGAGGTGTTGATTTGTGTCTGCCAAGAGTTGTTTGGGTTTTTTTTTTCATGTCTGACAGCTAACATGACCACAGTCCTAAAATTAAACTTTTCAAGTTTCATGGAACCTCTTCAGGCTCTCAGAATACAAGCTGTATGGCATACTGGGATTATATTTGCTTACTACCAAATATAGACTTGCCTTCTGAGGAGTAGCATATACATAATGTGTCGTATCTTCTAACTGAAGTTCTTATTTACAAAACAAGGTTGAAGACAGACACATGAAAGTTAATTTTAGCCAAGTGGAAGCTTGAGTGGTTGAATGTAAAGTTTGAAAAAAAGCTACAGAAGAGAACAGCAAAATGTAAACCTGAAGCTTTATTTTTATTTTCACCTTGTGCCTCTTTGATTTCATTCCCCAGTGATCTGTTGAGGTGATTCAGCTCCAAAATAACCTCTTTTCTCTCTAGTATTCTCTCACAAATAGGGCTCTCTCTTTTACAGGTGAGCTTAAGCACAGGAAAACAAATGCTTATAACTGATCAGGCCATCCATCCTTTCTCTGTTCTTCACCCTCTTTTAATTTGATTTTATGGATCTGTGAAAATGCAAATGCAACATCATTAGTTTTTTCCAGAACAAATTCAGTGCAAAACTAGAACAGTGCATAGTTACTCGTTCAAAAGTTTTAATTGCCTTTGATGCTTGGGTCTTGAGACAAGACTAGTTAGGGAGATGTCTTTTTGTTCTCAAGTTACTGAAAAATTATATAAGTATTTTGCTCTCTCTGGCATTATATGGTAACGAAACATGAAATAGAAAAAGGTGGTGAGTGAGAATAAGGTGGTGCCACACTATTGCATGTGAACTTCAAACTGCACTTGTTGTGTCAGACTTTTAAAGCTATTAGTTGAAATAATTGGACTTTTCAAATAATTTTTGCACTACGATAAAGAACACCTTTTGTCAGAATTCCTTCAGGTAAAGATTTTGTATGAGAACTTTGGATCAACATGTGACCATGGATTTAATACAGTTCAATATTTGTTCAGTTATTGATCCCTTTAAAAACATTTTAAGCTGGGCAGTAAGTCTTCAGGAAAGCTAGTAAACTTTTACTTTTTTATACTTGGCCCAATTCTAATTGGTCATAACAATTTCTTCATGAAGATCTGGTCACATGTTTTTCCACTCCTGAATTTGTTTCATTTGGAAATATATATTAATAAATAAGTTCTTAATAATCTTGTAATTGGCCTCTCATGTCTCCTTAATTTTAATTTTTTTCCCAATAAAATTGTTTAGATTAGACGCAATCTTGGTGTAAAGCCTACAGTATTGTGGCTGTCATCTGAATTACAGAGGGCATATACCAGGCTTGTTTTAAAATAGAAAAAAGTAAATATTTTGATGAAGTTATGCAACAAGTTTAATTTGAATTTCAAAAGTACACAATACTGTGGCTTTAATTTTTTGAAAACAAGATAAATAAGCTTTACTATATAATTTTATATATTTTTGAAAGGGTTACATACATGTGAAGAGTTGGATGCAGAGCCATCTTTGTATCTGTATATTTGATGCGGACTGAAAGGCTGGAAAAGAGATGCACAACTTTACCAGACTTTTATTATTTGCTTTGGGATGTCTTGAATTTGTCAGTTCAAATACCCTTGAAAGCTTTGTTTCATATAAAAATACGTAAATTTTACTCTCCAGTTTTTTAGGTTTCAACACTGATAATGTGACTAAATAAATCTTTGCTGTTATAGTAAATATTACAATAATGGGAAGGTCATCCTAAAACAAAAGTTTCCATAGTATGTGTTTAATTCCCATGACAACCTATGTGCAAAGTGAATCCTACACAACTTGGTTTGAGTCCTGGAGTAGCTGGAGTTTTGTAACATAATTGCTTTAGTGATAAAAAAGGTTGACTAAAAAAGAAAACTGATTTCTCTTTCCTACTCTTGAATCTGTTGTTCAAATTTTTGTCAAAGCGATTTATTTAAAAACATTGAAAGTACTAGAAAAAGCTGTTAACGGTCACTAGTAGTGTTTTTAAAAATAAGAAAACTACCTAAAAGTTTAGATTATATTTTAATTTTTTTCTTCCTTTTTCTAACTGTAGAACCAACTTCATACCTTCAATGATGTGTGTAATAATGAGTCATTAGTTTCAGACACAGAAACGTAAGTAGGAACATTATTATAAATACTTTAAGTGCACTATATGATTGCAATTCTGCTATGTGGTTAATATGGATTATTCACAGTGGGGAGTAGTGATAATCTGAGGTTTTTATTAGAAATATTCTAATCTAGGGTTTAATAAATGGTTTTAAATTATGCTTTTAAATGTATTTCTAAATGTTTCTGGGTTTTTTTTGCTGTCTTGGAAGGATAGAAAAATAGAAAAATGTAGATAGTGAAATAATAAATAGCTGCAATGGGTCAGTATTTCCATTGTGATGTGTAAATAAGAACCAGCTAATTCGTATCCAAGTAGATTTTTGCCATCTCTTAAATCCTTCTGACTATTCAATTAACTAGGACTGGTCTTACCATCACTTTCACCCAGCCTTGTTAGTAGTTTATCACTGAGTCTATGAGGCTATGCTTTTTGAACTATTTATTGTTTTTCTTAAAAATCTTTATTTGTGTAATTTGGATGTGTTTAGTAGTTCTAAAGGAAACTCTCATAAGTCTTTGCAAAGGTTCAGGTGTGGGATTGTATTCCAGTGAGGAAATGTATCAATTTTTTCTAAACTTAACGTGGAACTGTCTAGAATTTGGACAGAAGTCTGTCTTTAGTTAGTTGAAATAACTGTTTTTTTGAAATAATAGGTAAACTGAATGTAATCTAGGGTTTTACTCGTGATATGCTTTTGCATTCATCTTGGGGCATGAGACACTCTTTACATTTGCCATGGTTATATCTGTCTCACTACAGACACAACTCTTCTATCTTTTGCTCATTAATGAGAAGTCTGTTGCAGCAGTATTTGGCTTGTTTATTTATCTGTGTAGTTTTATTATAGATGGTTTTATTTTAACACTTCTTATTGAAAACTGGCAACAGTCAAGACCAAAATACTGTAGATTTCATGTAAATAACAACTTGAATATTTTAAGTGAAATTTATGCTAATACGCTGATATTTTAAAAATACACACTCTAGGGTTAATTTTGCTTTTATAAGGATGTGAAAATATTTTGAGAATACAGAATAAATAAAAGCCTGTGATCAACTTTTTCTCCCCTTGGTCAATAAAAGAATAGGTGCACATGAATATCTGTTTATCTTGAAGTAAATGCTTATACATAGTGTCAGAAAAAAAAAAATCAAACCATTCTTGTCAAGTATGACACAAATATTTTGCCATGATCTGATGAAACCTGAATGTAGTGTCATTATGTCATGGAAGTTTCATAAATTTGCATTACTGTAATAAATTCAATGATAAATGTATTAAATTAAAATAGTGGAATATTAATATATACATAGATATAATTTTGTTATCTATTTTGTGTTGTCAGTGAGGTGCCTGTCTTTTTTCCAAAGCCTCTAGTTCTGTAACAGTAGAAGTAAATACTGCTGGAGTACAACACATTGAGAACATGAGGTGGCTTGCTTGGCTGGGGTATTTTCAATGTTATACTGCCAGGTTATGGTATGTTGTTACACTGGGGCTGCTAAACCTCTGTTTTATCTCTTTCTTCACCTCCTTCCTCCTTCACCTTCAAAATCTGAAACTGAGGTGTTTCTTGGTTAGTTTTATATTCTGAAGAATACTGTGAATTATATAGTTTAATAATTTAGGTTTTAACTAGTGGTAACCAATTAAGGAACATTACCAATAGTTATTCCAGCAGTTAAACAAAATTAAAGGTGTTTGATTTGCTGTATCAGATGTGAAAAAGGAAAGTTACTGACAGGAGATATAGAAGCATGCTTAATTTCCCTGCAGAAGAGCAGATGTACTATGCAAGAACATCAGAGTTATTTTAAAGCTGAAGGAAACTGTCAAATTCTCTTTTGGGATATTGCTTTCTTGGCAAGGGCATCTGTAAACAGCCTGTCATTTGAAAGGAATGCAGCCTGAACAGAAGACCTTCTTTCCTATTTTTGTAATATGTGTTGGTTTTGTTTCATTTTGTTTTGGTTTTTTTCTAATCTGAGTGTCAGTCATTCTGGTGTTTTACCTGAAAAAGTTGAGTACAAATCAGAATCACTTATTGCTGCTCATCTTCAGATATCTTTTGAAATCACAGATTTTTTTTCAGCCAAATAGACACAAAAGTCTAGTGCAGAAGGATGGGGAAAATGTCTCACTTCTACAGCTTGCTCAGTATAAAGCTTCCCTCTCATTACAAACTCTGTTCAAGAGAAATTTTTGGAAGAGAAGGTACTTATAGAGTTGGCAGTGATCAAATGAGTACCAAAAAGAAAGCTTCCTATTTTCTTTTCATAGTGGACAAAGGAAGTGTAAGATTTAGTTTGTACCTTTCTGCCCTCTGCAGATTTGTCGAAGGAGGATGTTTTTCATTATGTCTGGTCATCCCCATTATGTGCTTTGACTTTTCCAGATGCTTTTGGAACTGTCAATCTTTGGGATTTCTCCTTCTGTATCTTGATAAGGTGGGTTTGCAGGGGTTATCTTTTATAGCTATCACTTAGTCCCAGATCTTTCCTTTTGTTTGGAAGCATCATCAGGATTTCTGAGCAAATATTTTAAAACAACAGCTTCCCACCTTTTATCTGCATAGTTGCAAATTTTTTGGTAATGGGACAAGATAAAGCATTTTCTGTCTAGGAAAACATTGGTTTTCACAACTTGTGCTTGAAAGCAGCAGAAAGTTGAGACATAGAAATCCATCTGTTCTCTAGCTGTAGATATTTGTATGTCGTTTTAGATTCAGTTTACTAGACTGTCTTCTCTAGGGCTGAGGATTTGTGGTGGCAGTATGTGTTTTGTTGAGATATGTGCAATGTCTTAGTGACTCAACTTCATAATATCCCTCAGAGATGTAGTTTTAATTTATCTATTCCTGGCTGTTAAGAATCAAATTCCTTGCAATCTGGGGTACTAAAGGTTATGAAATCTACTGAAGCTTAAAATAATGAGACTTAAACAGAAGAGTCTTCAAGTCTTTGAATAGTGATTCCTAAAACTACTTTGGTGATGTTGCTTAGTGATCATACCTTTAAGGGAGAGAAGACTTTTTGTGCTATTAGGACCACAAGAGGAAAAAAACCATTTTTTCATTAATTACTGAACTGTCAGCTTGTGAAAATAGCATGTGTAATGTGAGAATTTGTTTTGCTCTTCACTTGGCAGGCAGCCAAGAATTTGAGTTTCAGGATTCAGGTTGGTGCTGAGACTCCCTTCTGCCTCACTTAAAAAGCTTCCTACAGAGTAATTTCAGGTGCCCAATGTTTTTTTCATGTGTGAGCAGAAAGATCTGGGTTATTTCCTCTCCTTTATTTCCCTTCTCTTATTCTGTTGAGATACTAAACTGAAGTTTTGTGTTGCTTTTTCCCTTCACCACTGTCCTCTTAGCTCATGTTAACTCTTTCTTTCTCAATTTTCATATGAGCTCACCTGCTGCATTTGTGGCAGCATCATTTAAATGCCACTTCCCCTCTCTATTCCACATTCCTTAGATCATTTTAGATTTTTTCTGAAAATAGTAGTAAAGTTTTTCACTGAGCTCACCAGTGCTTCTTTCTAGTGGCATAAACTATTTTAAGAAATATCTTAGATTGTCTGAGTGATGTTTTTGGAATATCAACTAGGAAAATGTGTGCTCATAAACACAGCGTGCTTGCTTGTATGTTGGGAAGCCACCTACTCTGTCCTTCTTGCACTTCTGACTGTAAATAGTTGCAATCAGTGTTTCACATCCACTGTTATGTTGTAGAGACTATTTTAATGATTTTGTTAAAAAAATGTTAGACTTCATCCTTTGCAAGCTGATAGTTACATTTCTACGTTTTCTCTTCAAGTTTTTACATTATATTTTTCAGTGGCGTTACTGAATTGCTGTTGTAGTTCATCCACACTGAGCTTGTGTGTTTTTGTAGATGTGTGGAGAATTGTGTTGGGAATTGCCTAGTTGGATGAATAAGGTTTTCTTCGGGGGGGGAGGGAGGCATATTTTGCTGTGGGATTTGCTCCCAGATCTGGGTCATCATGTTGCTGCCATGTATTGCACCACAGCCTTAGATTAAAATGTTTCTAGGACTTTAACTCAGTCCTCTTCTAGTGAGGCATTCTCTGTCCTACCAGGAAAATGCATAAACTGTGGTTTCCTTCCAGATAGCTTAATTTACAATAATGATCAAAATTGAAGTACTCTCCTCTTGCAACTGCAGTTCACAAATATCACTGCATAGCTCCCACTCTTCCCAGCAGTCTCATGGAATGCCTGGGGAAACTAATGTCAAAAGCACTTGATTTTCAATTTTTGGAAGTAGAAGTTATTTTTGACAGACATGAATTGTGAGTGAAATTAAATTTTAAGTATAGGGGGAATTTGATTAAGTCTAGAAATCGATTTCCAGTGTGAGAAAGATTTAGAGACAAACTAGAGTAGCTGCTACCTTTGCTTTTTCATTCTCTTTTCCTCCTCTCTCACCCAAAAACACACTTGTAGAGACTATTGGGTTCTTTACATGACTCTTCTTCTTGCTATCCCAATTACTAAATCCATGAAAAATAGGTAATACACGTTGTTGCCAAGGTGAATATTCTCTCTACTAAGGTCTTTATGACTTAGATACGTAATTTGTAAAACTATTTTTTGTACTGTTACTTTTGTGTTAGAGGAAAAAGCATATCTATGCTTTGATCATAATGCATGTTTTTTGCTCTCACTGTTTCTTTCAGTATGAAGGAGGAAAAAATTTCTATAACCTTTTGAAAAACTTCTTTTAAAAGAAAATTCAAGTATATTTTTCTGAAAATTGGGGTTTTATTAAGCTGCCTGAATTGTAGTGATATTGTGTAGTAAGTCATAATTTATATATTGCTCTATGAAAAAATACTTTTGAATTACAAAAAATACAAACTATGTAAAAGAAATTTTAATCTAGATAGAAAGAAAAACTAAACCATATTTTAAGATATTGAAAATTACACTTCAAATGTTTTTTCTTAAAGTTATTCTAGGTTGACCTGCTTAGTAGGGCAACTTATAACTCAGTGAATTATGACGAAGACTGTAGGGCTTCTGATAATTAAGGTAGAAATGGGATAAATTACAATATGTGAACTTAAATCATAGGTTAATTTATTCACAGGCTGTGAGGCAAGACGTTCACTGTTTGAAAGTGAGGGAACTTATCAAGAAGCTGGAAAACCACCAGATAAAAAAAACTTTCCTGAAATGGAAATGTTCAGAAAATAAGTTAATTTTCATTTACACTGAAATCAGCTTTCTTTGGTGAAGCCTTGAATCTGTTATAAAAAATTTATTAGTATATCAAAGAACAAAATACTTCATGCTGGTAGTAACATCATTTTGGAAAGCAGTATATTTAATGGTTGATGTGCCCTCAGCAGAACTTTCTGGGAGAACAGATCTCTGTGGGAAACACAAAGGCTGCATTCTGTCTTTCACAAGGATCCTCTTGTTTTTGGTCATCCTCAACAAATCCATATCAAATGAATGTTTACCTTCAGAAATCTGAGATGTCATTTTATCACAGTTGAATTCATCAGTAGGATTAAGAGTTTTTTGCTGCTGAGAATACATGTTTTAAAAAAAGACATTCCTTCAAAAGAATAATCCATTATTTCTCAGAAGAAAAATGTTGCAGACTAGAGATAGAGAACTGCCATACTCAGTGAATCAAATGTGAAGGAATCTCTAAAGAGTTTTTGTTCGTTGGAGTTGCTAAAATGCAACATATGACTGGATACATAATGGATGTGTCTAATGGATGTTGTGCCACTAGCAGAAGTATTTGGTATAGAGAGCACACTGTTATTTATATTCTTTTGTAGAAACATTACCCAGTGAGTCTGGCCCTGTCTGAGATTCATTCTGAAAGTTACAGGTCTAAAAATTCAGATGCAAGAAGCGCTATTGGAACAAAATTACCGCCACTGACTTACTAGTCATGTGTTAAAACTTTTGCCTTTTATGGAGCACCATATGCAGTTTTTTTTTTTAAATTATTATTTTATTTTATAACCAGAAGTGCGTCCGTTCATGTCCCCTGCATCTAGTGGGTGGGTATTAACTTGTGACCAAATCTATCTACCTTTTGTACATGCAAAATGCAAATGATTAGGCTTTCTCCTTGTGTTTTGGGTGGTATCAGGAGCACTAGCAAGGCTAAGCAATGTAAAGCCCTAAGGAGGTGGGGATAAATAGACCATAAGTTCAAGAAATGGTTTTGGAGGCTTCATTCAATTTTCAGATTGTGGTTTGGACACTCGTGATTTAAGATGAATCTGAAATCTCAAGGCCACCAGCTCTCTCTCAATTACAATTAACAGAGCTATAGTCTCTTGAGCTTTATAGGTTGTGCTGCTATGGTCACTTGTGCTTGGTTGCATGGAGGCAGGTGGATAAGAGCATTTTTAGAGGTGTTTGTGACTAAAGGAGACTGGTAGCATATCCTCAAATGAATAGTAAGTCCCTCAAACTGTAAAATCTGCAAGATTGTAACTTGCATGTGAAAAGGTTTTAATTCAAATTTTGTTCAACAGAAATTCAAGCCTTGAGTCAGTCTGTAATGTGCGTGCTCTGAAGTGTGATTTGGGGCAAGGGTGTTGGGAGTAGGAGTTGGGTTTTTGTTTCTGTTTGAAATAAGGCTGTAGGAAGTTAAGTAGCTCTTGATTTTGTAGAACAGATCTGGCTTATCTTTTTTGTCCCTCTTTGAGCATATAGCCTGTCAAACTGACTTCACAATATGAAAACTAATTCTATAATAAGCCATAAATGCTTGTAAATTGTTGCACCTTGCAAGACAGTTATTCTTTAAATGTTAGGGGAATGTTTTTTAAAAAATATATTTGCTTTCCCACATCTTGGAATTAGAATAGCACAGCGTAGAAATGCTGTGTGTTGAGTAGTAGGAATTATGCAGAGTTCATCCATAGAGGTCAGGCAACTCAAAATAGTTGAAGAACTGACAGCCTGTCCTGATAAAGTGAATCTTGTTTGGGAAACCCACAAAGGCAATATTTCTTTACATAAAGAAACTTGTTTTCTTATTCTGGATGATAAAGATTGTCAATCCTGGAATTTTAATAGTAACTATAAATCTGACATAGATAGCGGTAGTAAAAATAATTCTTCTTGTAAGTACTCTAAAGCACCCCCTCCTTCCCATCCTCTCCTTGTGAAACAGAGTGCTTTTATTCCAGGGCTATTTAAACTACAGGCTATTCTTTAAATACTGTGATGTCCTTTAATTGGTCCTGGTGCCAAAATCTGGGTAAACAAACATTAGCTTGAAAGGAAGGAATAAAAAGGAGCTTATGTACTAGTTTCCAAACAGGGCAGTCCTTTCTGGAAGTTCGACTTTTATTTTGGAAAAACAGTTTCCTTGTCCTGTTCAGTTTGAATATTTGCTTATGGATTGGCAGTAGGCAAAGTTCCCTATTGTTATGAATGAAACAAAATTAGAATTTTTAAGTATTTGTATGGTACATGTGTGTGAATATCACAATGTAAAACGTAGGCTGAGTTTCTGTTTATGAAAGAGAACCTAAAAATATTAAAGCGCTTTTCCCCACCTTTAGCTACACTTAAGAACTTCATAGTTCTGGAATTTTGTTATAAGCTTGGGTTAAACATCAGTGTTTATCAAAATCTAACTGATGAGGTCTTTGAAAGTGGTTTGCAGGTGGTCTGATAAGCACTATTAGTTAGTGAAATTGGTAGTTGTTATTTCTGCATTTGCTAATGATTGAGAAGGGTGAATAGGAAATGTTGGTATTTGGCATTAGTTGTCCAGCTAAATTTAAAAATAGAGAAATAATTTCTTTCCTACTTGAATGAATGAACGTTGAGTACGTTTTGTGTTGAAAAAAGTTTTTTATGCTTACTTACAATTACAGACTGAAAACTGAAAGACATGCTGTGTATATACCACTGTCAGATAATTTTACATCTGTTCCCACTCATTTTTTCATCCCTAGGTCAATTGCAAAAGAGCTTGCAGACTGGCTTATCAGTAACAATGTAGTTGAGCACATTTTTGGACCAAATTTACACATTGAGGTTTGTATAAAATTATCATTACTATCAACAATGAAGAGTAACTTACTGTTCTAGTAAAACTCCTCAATATGTTCTCACTTTGCAGATCATCAAACAGTGCCAAGTGATTCTGAATTTTCTTGCAGCTGAAGGGAGACTTAGTACCCAACATATAGACTGTATTTGGGCTGCAGCACAGGTATACATTTGTATATTTGTAACATTTTTTATAATTGTAGGAGTAATTTAAAAAAAAAAACAGAATAGAAAATTGCAAATTGATTTTGGCTTGTATTTCTAAAGCTCAATTTCTTACTTTTTGTTGTCTGTCTGAGTGTTTTGGCTGACCAAAATTTTAAGTTAGGTTTGTACCACAAAGACTTTTTTCATTACATGCAAGAATTCAGCTAGGCTACTTCAAAACAAGAAAAAAAATGAAGTTGTAAAGCAAAGGCATAGTGTTTTCACTAAGAATGGGGATTAGGTTTGTAAGGTAGATGTAATAGTTTTATTATTCTCCTAAATTGTCTTGTCTCCAATGTATTGTAGCTTCCATTTCTGTTACTTGTGATGGGAACAGTCAGGTGAAAATTGTGGTGGTGGATTTTACAGCTATCCTACAGTGCTGCTGTTAAAATCTGTGGAAGGCAATGGCATTTTATTTTTTGCTTGGTAAACCTAGGAACTCTGATAGGCTTTTTTCCTCCAGAAAGTGTAGTCCATTGTCTTCATAATAAGCAGCTGCTATGCAAATAAATGCTCGTTATAACAGCGCTCACTTTAATTGGACCCCCAACATTTGCTGTGTCATAGTTATTAATAATGACTTATCTCACACTTTTAAAGAGATGTTTTATCTTCCTTGATGTTTTCACACATACAATAACTCACACTATTGTTAGACCTCTGGATTTTTTCTTTTATGCTATTTTATCAATGCAATAATTATTTTACAGTTCACATTTTCATTTTGACATACTGATACTTTAAAAAGTTTTCATTACGTAAAAGGTTTAAACCTCTAATGTTTAAAAAGCTGACACCTTTAGACTAGAAGAACAGGCCTTAATGAATATGTTTTCCACTTTTTAAACTAACTTTCTGACAAAAAATTATCTCTGCTGATTTGAAGGGAGGTATCTCAGGATGTTTAAATGCATCCTTGTGTAGAACCCACATAATTTCATTACAGTTTGAATGGAATTAATTCCTGTGGAAGATGGTCTGTACGGTATAAATTTATATGACAGGAAGACAAAATAAAATGAAAGAATTAAAAAGAAACCTTTTGAGGTTGATACATAGTCAACGAAAGTAAGAATGTTTTTTCTAGAAGCTTCCTGTTACCATTATTTTTTTAATATCAACATCCTTACAAACATGGTGAAAACCCTTTGAGTGACAATGAGAAGTAGCATTTAACCTAAGAGGAGACATCTAGGAACACTGTCAATTTAATGTGTAAATTGCCGTATTTTTTGATATCCATTACTGGAAAGAAAAGAATTCTAAATAACCCTCACACAGTCCACACAGTCTGTTCTCTCAGTCTCATATTAGCATATTTGCTCTCTCTATTTATATGTACTATTGCTAGTGGGATAATCATTGCAAATATTCTTTCTCTCAGGATTTAGCTAATATTTTAGAAGTTTTAGTTAAGTTAAAATAGAAATAAGCTTCCAGTTCTTCTTTTCAACAAAATCTCTTAGAATTGGAACCAAGGAAGGTAAAGTTATATTTTATTTTACTTAAATTTTACATGCTTAACAATATAAAAATTAAATGCAGTAAGAATATCAATTCTGGTGTAGCTTGGAATTGTTGAACAAGTGCTTCTTGAGAATCTCAGCAAAGATGTTACTTGCAGCAATTTTATCAATATTTGAATATTTTAAAAAAGTTTATTCTTTTGTTCCTGTTATCTTCTCTGTTTGTACTTCGTAGCTAAAGCACTGCAGTCGTTACATACATGACTTGTTTCCCTCTTTGATCAAAAACTTGGACCCTGTTCCACTTAGACATCTTCTAAACCTAGTCTCAACTCTTCATCCAAGCGCCCACACTGAACAGGTAAAGACAAGGTGAACAGATACACTGCAGTGCAAAAGAATGGTTAGCATATTAAACAAGCATTAAGGATTTGTCCTTGTTATTCTAAAGGACTGCATGTAAAAGTACTATTCAATAATGTGTAAGAGTGAAAATTACATGAGTAAAGTTACAGTGTTCAACCAGGCCTTTTCTGGCTTTTGAATTATAATCTTTTTTCAGAGATTTTTGAAGACAGCATAACCACGGATAGATTTTAATTTTGTGTCTGAAATTGAAAAGTGTCGGATGCAACATTTTGCCTCTTCTTTTGATGAGTTTATTTTGGTGAATTGTAATATTGGTATATAGAAAGATTAGCCGTAGTTAGTTGTGTACCAAACCTACTGCTTCTTAATGGCTTTGTTACCTCCTTTTGTTTACAGACCTTGTATTTGGCATCAATGCTTATAAAAGCTCTGTGGAATAATGCACTAGCAGCTAAGGCTCAGCTATCAAAACAAAGCTCTTTTGCATCTTTACTGAGTACCAATTTGCCCATGGGAAACAAAAAAGGTATGTGGTTTTCTAATAGACTTGATAAGCCTTACATTTTCGTAATTTGCTTGTTGTTGACTTTGGACAAAAAGGATGTGTAGAACTTTTTCCTTGAAGAACTTCTATAGTGTTACGCTGGCTTATTTTTCAAATAGAAGTTGTCGATAACTGTGAAAGAAAACTTTGTGAGTGCATTTGGAAAGCTTTCTATTTCAGAATAATGTTGTTTGTACATCTATATAGTATGTATGTATATTTTTTTTAAACCCAGAGGATTCTCTGTAGCTCATCAGTTAACTCTTCTTGTTTGCTGAGCATCTGTAACATAAATAACTACACAACATCCTATATATTTTTTACCCATTTTTTTGATATTAGATGCTATATTTCTGGTTTGGGTTTATTTGTTTTTAGTTTGACTGCTCCCCCTCAGTTGTTACTAAAGGTGCTGCCAAGCCATTTTATTATAATTTCCCTTTCTTCTCTCGCTGCTGATTTTTGACTCATGGATGCCTGTATGCTGACAAAAAGATTTTTAGTCACTTATTTTTCCATCCTGCTTTTTTCCTTCAGAAGAAGAGGAGCTCAGAAGAGCAGCCCCTTCACCTTGTAAGTATAGTTTTAGAAGTACACCACAATGTTATACGTTGGATGCCACAGTTTTTTTCTACAGCTATCAGATTTGAATAGAGGAAAAACTAGTACAGAGGAAAAACTAGTACAAGGTTGAAATTGGTTTTATGAGAGTTAAAACAAAATTGTATTTGGTGTAGATTCTAGGAAACTCTTATAGCTTTGATATATACTGAGAAGAAGACAATTTTGTAGCATAATGCTCAGTGTTCCAGAAAGAATTTTCAGTAGATACTCAATTGTTTGACTTATGTCCCCTATTCAGCAGTTTGCAGGGGGGAATGCTGTTTAAGGCAGTTTTATGTAAAGCTGTTTATTTCCATTAATATACATCACAAAGTAACTGGGAAATGCGGTTTTAAACTAGGGTCACCAGCAGCAAGCCCTCAAAGCAGTGACAACAGTGACACGCATCAGAGTGGAGGCAGTGATATTGAAATGGAGGAACAGCTTATTAACAGAACAAAACATGTACAACAACGGCTTTCAGATACAGAGGTAAGGGTGTATCTTAGCCTGTAAATTTTGTTACTGAGTTGTCTGTCATTAGTTATGGGAATAATTTTTCTCTCTATTCCTTTCAAAACCTGAACAGCACATAGCATACATGCCTGGCTGCAGAGGGATAGTGGATAACCAAAGTGGTTTTTGTGCAGTTTTTGTTGTGTTTTGTGCAGTTTATGAAGAATATATGGTACCTTGCTATGAACAAGTGATCTCCAAGAAACACCTCAAACAAACTGATTCCTGCATATAAATTGTATTTCAGTAATATTCCTCTAAGTAAGGGAATACATGATATATTGTTTGTATCATACTGTCACTCAGTGTATGTGCGAAGCCTGCATATGCACCTTGTTACAAGTAAGGTAATAACAAAGATTACATCATTACATCTAAATCTTGCTTAGAGGGTTTTGTTCTCAGCAGCCAACAGAGAAAGAGTGGGTGAAAACTTGCAACTTTGACACATGCCCTCATAAATGAAGAATGGTGTTTGACTGCTGATGTTGATTATGTATTTCTAGTGGTGTTTAATTTTTCCACCAATCTTAAAAAAAAAATAATATTTAATTTCAGGAATCCATGCAAGGAAGCTCTGATGAGACAGCCAACAGTGGTGAGGATGGCAGTAGTGGTCCTGGTAGCAGCAGTGGCCACAGTGATGGATCCAGTAATGAGGCCAACTCCAGCCACGCAAGCCAGTCTGCTGGAAGTCCTGGTAGTGAGGTGCAGTCTGAAGACATTGCAGATATTGAAGCTCTCAAAGAAGAGGAAGATGAGGAGGAAGAGGATAGGAGTCATAATCCTCAGAAAAGCAGCAGGAGCACAGATCTCCGAAGCAGGAAGCTGGAATCGCAAGCAGGCATTTGTCTGGGAGATTCACAAGGGCCATCGGAGAGGAGTGGTGCAAATAATGGGGCAGGAAAGGACCATGTTTTTAATGCTGACTCTGTGACACCAGTGGATAATCGAATTAGAATGCTGGGTGCTTGTTCTCATGCTGAAGATGCAGAGCATGATATAACAGGGGAGATGAGTACTGCTCACATTTCTCAAGGCTCTCAAGATTCTTGTATAACTCATACAGGGGACTTCCTTGGAGAAACTATTGGAAATGAATTATTTAACTGTCGGCAATTCATTGGGCCACAGCATCACCACCATCATCACCACCACCATCATCACCATGATGGGTAGGTAGCTTGATATTTTTCCTGATTCCTTCATTAACTGAAACAAACCGGTAGCAAAATACTGTGTTTGGGCAGAAATTGGTATGAACATTTTGCTGTAATTCAGGATAATTTTGTCTAAAAGAAATGATGGTTATTGCAGATAGTTACACAGTAATCTGGTTTCTTACTGAAATTTTTTGTAAAGTTTTTGTATTGAATTAATAAGACAACATTTAAGAAAATGTTGAAATTGTTCTGGGAAACACTGTATTTGGTTAGCATTAAAGAAGTCAATGCATCGTGATCCATTTTATCTGTAATTGTTTTTCATTTGAAGGTCTGTTATTCAGACAGATGATTCATTCTGAGTAGCTTCAGGGATATGTCTACTCAGTTGTAGTTTGCTGTAAACAACTTTCTCTTCGATGTTGCCTATTGTAATATTGTTCTTTTGCAGGCATATGGTTGATGATATGCTAAGTGCAGATGATGTCAGTTGCAGCAGTTCCCAAGTCAGTGCAAAATCAGAGAAAAACATGGCTGATTTTGATGGGGAAGAGTCTGGCTGTGAAGAAGAGCTTGTACAGATTAATTCACATGCTGAGCTAACGTCTCATCTTCAGCAGCACCTTCCTAACCTTGCCTCTATTTATCATGAACATCTTAGCCAAGGTAAGAGTGGTAAAAAGAAAACGGAAAACCATTGTCAGTTGCTTTTATATTATTTTGAATTAGTCCTAAAAATTAAAATAATAAAATTATTTTAACCATACATGTGTATTGTCCCTGAGAAACCATGGTGACTACTGGGTTTTACTGTTGCTCCAAGAGATGAATTTTTGTACTTTAAATGTAGCTGTTTTTAAAACTTTTTTCTCCCATTTCTACTGGAGCTTTTAATGCAGGTTAAAACTAATAAAGACATTAAAGAGTGTAGCAAATGTTTTTTCTAATCGGTTGTAAAAGTAAAAATAAAGGTGGTATGAAATGTGAAAATTTCTTTCTCTCTGAAACCTTATGTGATTTTTCTTCTGGTGGGTGGATCTTACTATGATTCTGTACATTTGTCATCTTAAATGAATTAACCATAATGAGCTGGACAGAGGATAGTTCTAATTTACTTCAGGGTGCAAGTTAAGATACTATTCAAACAGTTCTCAAGAATTTTGTCATATTTCCATATGCTATTATGGTAACTTTATTTTCTGTTTTATCCTCATTTTAAATAGAATGAAAGTGTATGTTTAGTGAGGGTTTGATATTTTTCTTCACTGTTCTGTCAGAACAAGTTTACTATATTACAGCAGACACTAAACCCGGTACTATCTATGTCTTTTCCTGAAATAAAGTTGGAGAAGACTCTTTTTTCTTTAGGTTTAACATTTCTTTTTACGTGGAACCGAATTATAATTTGTTATAATTAAAACTGACGTTGAAAATTTGGGAAGTTTTTTTCTTCTACACTACAGAGTTGAGTGAGCTACTAAAACTTGAGATTAAAACATGCTGTAAATCCGTGTATTTTTTTCAATATTTTCCATAGATATTGCATATCTTACTGCAGATTGGAATTACTGTTTGAGCATTAGGTGTTCAGTGCAGATTATTCTTTACACCTAGTTTTTGCATGTGCAAATAATCACAGTGTATTCTGCACACAATCTGAATTTCCTACTTGACTTTGCTGTTACATGAATATAGTATTAAATAGTAGATAAATTAGTGGTGCCAGCTGTGGCCACTTGGAAGGAGGGAAATGTTCATCAGTGTTTAGGAAAACATGAGTTTCTAGAATTGTGCACTTTGATACATTGTCACGTGTTGAAAATGGTGCTTGTTTTTCTTGTGTTTTAGTTAGATGCAGGATATTATGTAGTATGAAGGGGATTCATAGAAGTGTGCTTCCTTCTTGCTTTCCAGCCATGGTAGTTTCAGTTACCTCTCTTTGGACTGCAGCTCTACAGAATACTTGACAAATACTCTAATTATGCTATGAATTAGATCTAATTAAATTAAAAAGCAATTACATCTCCATCTGCACTTCCTAAGTAGTGTTTTTATTGCCCCTTTCCATTAGCCAAAGCTAGTTTTAATATTGGCTTAACTGTCCTGTTAAATTCTTGTATGGTCATAATGTTTTGTCTTCTTTTAAGAGCCCATGTGTGGAAGAAGGCTGCAATTACAATGTTGTTTCATGCACTTCAAAATAGCCAGCTTTACAAATAAAGCACGGTGATGTTCATGCACTTAGGGAATTATGTTCAGATTAGACAGTTCCTTCTATGTATTCAATAATGGTCTTTATATTTTGTTCAGGACCAGCAGTTCATAAACATCAATATAATAGCAATGCGGTGACGGACATTAATTTGGATAATGTCTGTAAGAAAGGAAATACCCTTTTGTGGGATCTGGTCCAGGATGAAGATGCAGTAAGTTGAATACCTGAAAATAATATTTTTTAAAAGAAAATAAATATATACTCTTCAATGACCTTTCTTTCTACTTGCTGTAGATTCATCTCTCTGAAGGGTTAATAAATGAAGCAGAGAAGCTGCTCTGTTCTTTAGTATGCTGGTTCACTGACAGACAGATTCGAATGAGATTTATTGAAGGCTGCTTAGAAAATTTAGCAAACAACAGGTAACTTAAATTATCTATTTTTACATTTTTCTGTTTTTGCAATATACAAGAAATCCAAGTTGACCACATAGGTATTTATTATATATATTATTATGTATATATGTTGACTATAAAGGTATTTAACTGTACAGGAGGACAAAAGCAAAAGTATAAAATAATTTTCAAGGTGTTATGAATGTGTCTGATGTTCCATTTTTCTATTCTGTCAGCATCCTGAATTTCTCGTCTTGTTGCATTTGTCTGTTCTCCATTCTGCCAGAGGTTACTGCCTTCCTGGCAGTTGGTTAAAGAGTCCACATCTTAGCCAGCTGAGTGCAAGGTTGGGTGCCTTAGTGTATGCATTTTGAACTGAAGATTTAGATGTCACGTGCAGATGGCTGAAGGACAGACACATTCTCTTCCACCAAGTCTATTGTGGGGTGTACGTTCTGTGAAGAATCAGCTGACAATTCAACCAGTACCTTGATCTCAGTTAACTTGTCTTAAAACCAGCTAAGGCTGAGATTGTACTGGTTTAAGATTTGCAAAAATGGAGTTTATTTTGGTGATACAACCTATCAACTGCTGGACATCACCTGCAGTGTTGTGTTGTTACCATTTTTCCAAGAACTGTATTTGTGAGATTAGTCACAAATATACTCAGATATTAATTAGTAAAAGAAATGTGATGATACTTACTGATATAAACGTTGTTACATGAAGTTTATGCGCTTGAGTTGTCACAGAAGGTGCCTTACAATGCACACCTCTTTCTGTCTGAGTGAGTCTGAGGCAGATTTATATCCATCATCTGTTTGTAGAAAAAACACACGTTTTGTTGAAATTTCAGAAGAGATGTGTTATAAAGCTCAAAAATAAGAATTTTTCTTTTAATAAGTTTTAGTAAGAAAAATATATTTTTGTACTTTTCCAGCAGCTGTGTGTCCAAGCTACTACTTGTAAAGAATCTGAAGTATGTGTAGTTCAGATTCAGAAAACTAATTGACTGACGTGATGGTATTCTCCACAGGGATATTCCCAGTGCTTTCAGTTAACCTGTTTGCTCACTGAATATGAGCTTCTCAAAGTAATTTTAAAATTGGATATTTTAATTTTGTAAACAATCACATATTGTCATAATTTCTCTCTTTTTTCTTTAGATCAGTAGTAGTTTCCCTTCGACTTCTTCCAAAGCTATTTGGTACATTTCAACAATTTGGGAGCAGTTATGATACACATTGGATAACAATGTAAGTAGTCCCTTGTCCACAACAGACTACACAGACAGGTGATGACATTTAGGGTAGTACTGCAATGTGCTCCAAGTTAATAATGACCTAAGGTTATCATCTGTCTGCTGTCTGGTTCAGATGTTTAATCACTCAGGCCTGGATTTCTTCATAATATATGCTGCTGTCAGAACTGAGGTGAAAACTTATGTTTGGTTTCTTTTCATCATTCTTACTTATTAAATCCTGAAGGACTTGTAGACAGTACTAGACATCCATTAAGAGGATATTGTAAAGGGTTATATTAACTTGATATTATGTCATTTTGTTATTATTGTTTATCAAATGTTTCTCAAAAATTAGTTTCAAAATCTTTGAAATGTGAGGATTTATACTGTAGCACTTCTTACTAGAACAATCTGTATAACTATCTGGTCTAACTATAGAGAACTGAGTACTGGAACTTTTATGAAAGATTATAGTGATTATCAACAATTTTTCGTGGCCTTTTTGACGTGGCATTTAAATATATGCCCAGTTCTGAGTTTTGGTTTAGACTTTTTCTGAATTAGGGCCTTTAGGAACAGTTTTTATGGCCTCAGAAGGGAGTGTTCTTTCAACCCTGTGCCTGCAAATGTCATTGTGGAGTGTTATGAATGACAAGGAAGAAGAGAGTACTGTACTGAAAAAGATCCCCGAATTCATGGTAGATGGAAAACTGAATGTTAACTTTGTTTTTATGTGTATACAATTTTCCTTTAATAGCTGTCTAGTTTCTGTAGCTTTTCTGATCTTTTTAAGCAAACAGTTAATACTTTCTGCCCTTTGAATTGACACAGGTGGGCAGAAAAGGAGCTTAATATGATGAAACTTTTCTTTGATAATTTGGTACACTACATTCAGGCAGTCAGGGAAGGACGACATAAACATGCATTGTAAGTACACAGCTCACTTTGAGTGTTTTATTTATATTTTTAAAGTTTCTTTTCTGCTTCTGATGCATCTCATAAGTATATACTTTGTGTAGGGATACTACATACCTAGGGAGACAAAGATCTGTAAATCAATAACATTCAGCTTCATTTTCCTCTAAAAAAACCACAATAACAGAATACAATTCTCATGTCATCTTTGTTAGACATTTTGATGAATATTCATTTACAAATAAATGACAAATATTTTATATATTCAAATCAATTTGAAGGGTTTCATATCATCAAACTATTCAAGTATTTTAATTTTAAATTCTGTTATTGTTAATCTTTGCAATAGTTTTTTTGTTTGTTTTTTTCTTCCTGTTTAAGACATTCATCTGCACTTTTCCATCTATATGATTAAAATTAAGTATATATGCACCGAGTTTCCCAATCCCAGAGAAATAGACTGGTCATGTTTTGACAGGTTTCAAAGTCAATATGTAAACATGGGCATTCACAATTGAAAAATGTGGCTATATAAGGGTCAAATTTTTACTTCATTGGACACTTTTATAATGAACATTGCTGTGGTGTGAAATTACTTCAAAAACTGAAAGAGGAATCAAATGATTTAAATTAAGGCAAAATGACATGTTGTTCTGCTCCTCTGACCATTAAGCTTCTATTTTATAAGCAGAAATAGAATTAATACTTTTATATAAGTTTTGAAAATATTTTTACTAGTATGTATGGAATCAGAAAGTCAGAGTAGAAATATCAGCATTTTCCAAGTTAGCAAAAAAATTAAGGTCAGGTCCTGAAAGGTGATAACAACAAAATTATGCACTTGAATTGGACTGTATGCCCCCCAAAAAACCACTTACACATCCCCTAAAAGGTATGTAAAATTACCTTATCTAGAAATGTCTAATGTGTCCTTCCATTTCTTTGGTGTGGCTCTGTAACATGTATGTTTTATGTATACATAATAATGAAGTCTAGATGATATACTGAACTAGAAGATCAGAAACAAAGTTATAAGAACAAGTTATATATGCTTTTGAGGTATGAGTGGGGAAAAAGCTATGACACTGAACAATGAAATAAAATTTGGTTTCTATGGAAATTTCAATCTTAGATACAGCCACAGTGCAGAAGTTCAGGTTCGTCTTCAATTCCTGACATGTGTGTTTTCAACTCTAGGATCACCAGATCATTTCAGTAAGTACTTCAGGTTACTTTGTTAGAGAAGCCTGTCATAGTCAGGCTCATACAGTTTTTAATCAGTGTTATCTTAAATAAATATAGTATTTTAAACATACAGATATAAATAATCTCTGGTGCTGTTTTAGAAGGAGGAGGACTTTTTCTATGAAAGCACAGAACCAACATTTGAGTTCAGATTCCATTGCAGTTCTTTGAAAACAAATTCCTGTTTTCTGTTCTTCGGTTTTGATAAATAGTGGGACTGTAATAATTAATGAAATGAAGATAATATGTTCTGTATTTGTGGCTCTTGGTTCATATCCATAATGTTCCTAGAGCTCTTCTACTGGAGTGAACTGAACTGAAAGTAAATTGTGATACCAAAAAGGAATAATTATTTACATTTAAATACTTTTAATACTTTTAAAATACAGGTTTAAACTTTTTGAAAAACTACTATTCTGTATGTTAGTTCATCTGTACAGATACTCTACCCTTTTCACTCTAAAAGGCTAAAAATAGAAATCTGTTATTGTGGCTGATGGAATTCAAAGTTATTTTCTCTGTTCTTAAAAACCCTTAGTGGCTTTCCCTTCCATAAATTTTTTGGCTGCTCTCTTCTTAAGCCCTCTTAAACAAATAACTAACCTTTAGTGTTGTCTCAGCATCAGCTCTGCACAGACTTTTGGTTGATTGTATATAGAGGTCATTTATTTTAAACCACTGAAGGGAGGAGGCATTTGGGTAGCCTCATTATAGACAGTCAAAGTTGACACACAGTGCATCGCTGGTCCCTCTCATCGTTATAGTACAGGAAGCATATCTACAGCCAAGAGAAAAAAAACCTCTAACACTGTAACTGCTGTTGTTGGTAGGATAGCCACAATTTTTTTTTGAAAGAAATTTGTTGAGATCACAGCTGTTTATATGTTGGCTAATAAAATAAGATAAACCTACAGCTCACTTGAAGGGAGAAGCAATGAAATAGTTACAGAGATACTATTTTCAGCCACATTCTGAATACCCATCTCAAAGCTGGACTCTAGATTCTGGTCAATAGTTCCTTATGCACTAAGAAACAACTTGGTGTTCAGTGTGAGATCCCAGGTCAGCCCATGATGCTTACTGCTTTAGAAACAAGTAACAGCACTAATGATGAAAACTTGTAGCTGATGCCAGCCCAAAGAGGGCAAAAGTGAATGATTCCTATTTGGTAGGTCGTGCATTTTCCTTTTATTGTTTAAAAAAACTTCCCACCCTGACAACAACTATTTTAAGTTTTCCATATGTATTCTTGAGTTTTGAAGAATATCGCTATATATTTGATGTTATAAAGGAGTTGTTAATAATACTTCCCTAATCTTAGGGTTGAGTTTAGAACAAGTGGACATACTGTGGCACTGCTTAGTAGAAGATTCTGAATGCTACGATGATGCACTACACTGGTTCTTAAATCAAGTACGAAGTAAAGATCAGCATGCTATGGGTATGGAGACTTACAAGCACCTTTTTTTGGAAAAGGTATGTAAGTGAGTTAATGGCAACCTTACAATTCTGGTAGAAGTATTTCTTTCCATATCAGCTCAATTTAACATAGTTAAAGTAATTTCTATGAAAAACATGCCTTCAGTAGTCTGGGAGGGCCTTGCTTGTCACGCAACGATTTTTTTCTGCTTGGAGGAAAGAAGTGAAGGGACTGGCATTACTTCTTTACACGGAAGTATTCACTTGAGTGTTTCTTTGCAAATAGCTTTCTGCTGTATCTGAAGCTGTGTAGCAATTCAGTTCACTTTGAACAAAGCCACCCAGAACTATATGTACCTTTATGACATAGGGATTACCTGAATGAAAAAATTAATTTTATTCTTTTTGGGAGAGTGTGTAAATCTCATCAGTACATGCACTGAAAATATGAACATACAGCAATACTTTTTTGCAAGGGATCCCATCCATTTTAGCAAAACAACATTACAAAATTGATACATAATGCAATAATTAACATTGTCTAGTTCTTTTTCAAGGTTGCACATGAATTTTTGAATGGACATGTCATGTATGGTAACAATTTTACTGCTGTTGATAAATTAAGCAGCTGATGTTACACTAATAATTTTTGTTCCCCCTACACTGTTGCAGTCCAAATCAGTGTTAGAGAGTTGGCTTTTTTTAAGCCAGTTATAGTTGACGTTTTGTATTATGTGTAAAATTAAGATAGTGGTCTTTCGCAATAATAAATTTTAATTGTCCTATTACGATTTAATATGATTTGAAGTAACAATGACATTTTTCTGTTCTAGTAAAAGAAATACTCTGTAAATGCCTTCTGTTTGATCACTTCATTTGTTTTTTTTTCCATTCTAAAGTGCATTCATTTTTTTTAGATGCCACAATTGAAACCTGAAACTATTAGTATGACCGGTCTAAACCTCTTCCAGCACTTGTGTAATTTGGCTCGACTGGCTACTAGTGCATATGATGGTGGCTCAAACTCTGAGGTAAACCTAGATTCTATGCTCATGTTTTTCTTTTTTCTGAGGGAAGAGGAAAGTTAAATTACTTTTCTGTAATGGTGTATCTCTTCAGAACTTATGGGCTTTCACATTGTTTACTGTTTTGAGATAGCAATGCCACAACCCATAGTGGTGGGGTTTACACAGATTACTGAGGGGAGCTCTTCCTTGAGGAGAGCCCTGGAAGATCAGGACTTAAAAGTTCCAAATGTCAGACAGTGGAATGGAAATAAAAGAGGCCAGTGATGCTGACCTTCCCACGTGACTTGGGTCATGTGTGGCTTTTGTCTCAAGAGGTACAGACAGGAAGTCACAAAGAAGGTGATACCTGTTTCCTGCATCTTTGTGCAGTTTATAATGTCCTTAGCATAACTGAATTGTATTCACTGTTGTGGTCACTGTGCTTAAAGATGGATTTGTTACATTTACTTTTATAAATAGGAAGAATCATATGACATTTTATTAGGCATATTTAATTCTGACTAGAAATCTGTTGTAAAATGTGTCTCAGGTATGTATGATGTGCTTTAGAAGTTTTTCTTCCATATTTTTTTTTAGAGAGAAACTATCTTGGAAATATAATTATATATAGGATTTTTTTCTGTGAATTGATTTGAGTCAGTTCTTTAATGACAAGTTTTATTCTTGCAATAAATAGTAAATCAATAGTAGCTTCATTTAAAAGTATTCCTGTTTGTCAGAAATGAAATTTCACTATTTAGAATTTTAACCAGTTCTCCTTATGCTTCGAAGCATGAAAATTTTCCTGTCGAAGTTAGGATTTTGTAGTAATTGAGGTGTACTATAATGAGGGCCCAAGCAGAGGAAAGCCAGATATTTCTAGTAATTTAATCAAGAGGTAAATAAAATATCTCGGGTCAGAAAAGTATCACTCCCAGTGAAATGATGGGGCAATGTTTTGTTTGTGTGGTTTTTTTTTCTTTTGTCAAAACAGTTGTGTGGCATGGACCAGTTCTGGGGCATTGCTTTAAGAGCACAGTCGGGTGACGTCAGTCGAGCTGCTATCCAGTATATCAATTCTTATTACATCAACGGTATGAATTGTCATTTTTATTTTTGTTTTGCATTTTATACGCTGTAAAGAATGTCTAGTGTTACCCTCTTTCTTTATTCTTGATACTGAATTACAAGATCTCAAAGTTGTGCTTATATGATGTACTTTAACTGATGCTACAGGTAAAACTGGTCTTGAAAAAGAACAAGAATTTATTAGCAAGTGTATGGAGAGTCTGATGATAGCTTCTAGTAACCTTGAGCAAGATTCTCATTCAAGTCTGACCATTATTGAAAGAGGACTCTTAATGCTGAAGACACACCTAGAAGCTTTTAGGAGAAGGTAAATAACTCCATGAGTATATTTGGATGTTGAATTTATTTACATTCCTCTTATTGTAATGATAAATGAGTTATTGTTAATTTAAGTAATAGTTTGTTTGCTTATCTTGTTTAAAGTAAGGACAGTTGTGGATAAATTTGAAGGGTAATATATGACGTTTAAACAGTTACGAGAGTTCACTCTTCTCCTTGTATAAAGAAGTGTGGGTGTGGTTCATGTTTCACAACTCTCACCAAGGAAACTTTTTCAAAGTTAGTTTTGTTTGAGAAACAGTATGTTGGCATTAATAACTTCCTTTTAATTTTGAAAAAAACAGTGAATGAAGGTGCACATTTTCTCTTCTCATAGTCTATCAAACATTTTTTTTAATAGGTTTTTACATAAATATTTCTTTCAATGTATTTACCTGCTTCTTAAGGTTTGCATATCATCTGAGGCAGTGGCAGATTGAAGGTACTGGTATCAGCAGTCACTTGAAAGCCCTGAGTGACAAACAGTCCCTACCACTAAGAATTGTATGTCAGCCAGCTGGACTTCCTGACAAGGTAAGTTAAAAGCTTTTTTACAAGTACGTCCTAAATTGTTAAATTTTGTTAAGTCCATTGTGCACTTTGAAAAATAAAATACATGTTTTATTTCAGATGACTATAGAAATGTATCCAAGTGATCAGGTGGCTGATCTACGGGCAGAAGTCACCCATTGGTATGAAAATTTGCAGAAGGAGCAGATAAATCAACAAGCACAGCTTCAGGAGTTTGGCCAAAGCAGCCGCAAAGGAGACTTCCCAGGTAAGCTACCTGTATTTTTTGCCCTTATCCAAGCATTCATCCATTTAGAGCTGACAAGGTTATGGTTGGCTTTTTCTTCCCCAGATATTCTAAATTAGAAAGCATTATGATTGATTTTCTTCTGGCTATAGTTAACAGTTAGCATCACCCTGAATTTAATTAGTAGCATGTTTTCTTAAGCACTACCATTTATTCAAAAAAGCAAAACCAGTGTAGGCCTGGCAAGAGTTCTTAAATTGAGCCATGCTGCAAGACTTCCCCATGTTAATTTTCGTCTTATTGTTGTTTTGGTTATAGTATTTTCTGGAACTTGCAGATTCAGTTACATAAAACTTTATTCTGTATTTTGTGAAAGTTATATATTTCTAGCTCTACCATTAATTCAGAATTCAAAGTCATAATTCATGCTAGTTTAACAATTTTTAGAAAAACTTTTAATGAGACACGCCTTTCAGTAAATCAGACTGAAATTTATACAATTTAATTACATTCTTTCTGAAATCCTTTTCCAACCACTCATCAGAATATGTTTTAATGAAGAAGGTAATTTGCTTTCCACGAAGTGTAGCAATGTAGCAGAATTCTTTTTTTTTTTTTTTTAGCTGGGTTTTTAGAAACACATGATTGTCTTGTGGAATGCCAGTGCAGTTATCCATAATTTTGTACATTCTTTGTGGACTTTCTTTTTTTTGTTTTGTGTTTATTACACTAATTTTCAACATACCATGCCTATGGGAGACTGAAGAACCTAAATTTATTTATTAATGAATCCAGTGTCCTTTGCTAGGTTTAACACCTGTATTAATACCTCTAAGTACTTTGTCTTGCAATCGATACCTGTATTGGCTGATAGATGCAAATTTCAATCTTTGATAAATATCTTTGTGCGCACTGGAATGGGTGGTTAGGACTGTATGACTGAGCTATAAACTCATTATGCACTGTGATTCTTGGTTACTGCTTGATTGCCTGCACCAAGTGCAATTAAACTTTTGATTGCTCACATTTTTTTGTTCAACGTTCAGAATTCTTTGAAAGGTGTTCTCAGTTTTTCCTTTCTCAAGTATATGTCACCTTCAGTTCCAAGTTACATTTAAGTAAGATTAATTGCTGCTTCTTTATCTTTACTGAATTAATGACAGGTGTGTGAAACAAAGGGGTTTTGTTGATGATTGCAATCATTTTCCATTCTCCTTCTCTGGTATAGCATAATATACTAAAAAATAAGACAGGCATTTTTTGAAATGTATTGTGAATATTTTTTCTATAAGATTGGGTGAATTGTTAATGAAGAAGGTATTTTGGAATGCATGCACGTAAATTTAGTTTAACCTAATAAGCACATTTCTCAAGGAAATTGCATTAAATTTTTGCCTCATTGTCGTTGCTACTGAAGGGTGTTCTATTGAAAATAAGTCTTAGCACTTTCATTAGAAAATGAAACTTTCCAGAAATTTACTGAAATAAGTTTTTTTCCTAGGTGGCCTTATGGGACCTGTGAGAATGATTTCATCTGGGCATGAACTGACAACTGATTATGATGAAAAAACACTTCATGAATTGGGTTTTAAGGATATGCAGGTATTACCAGCATATAGATAGCAGTCACTAGAAAATATTGGTTAATATGTTGCATTTGTCTTGTGGTTTATGTAGTGGTGATTTAAGAAGCACTTTTTGTAGGAACATTCTACAGTTCTCTGAAACAAGTTGTTTCGTGCTATCCAGTATGCGCCTTCTGTAAGCTCAGACTAATGCTGTCAGTCCTTGTTGCTGTCAGGCTTTAATGAATATTTTTAAAAGCCTAATTGTAGTTATGTTAGCAAATGTGAAAGCTCAAGGAATAAAATAAATCAATTTTTTTTTTTTTTATTCATCAATGAAAACAAGGGACCAGTGAAAAAAGCATTCAATATCCACATTTTGTCAGAATTGTTGAATGAGTGCTAATTCCATGGTAGCAGTGGCTAGCTTTCTCCATTTGGAGGTTGAATCTCAGCTATTTTTTAATATTCATCTGTAATTTTTTATTTCAAATCCTAGTCCATGTTAGAGTGGTCTGCTCATAACTTTGCTGAAGTCAATGGTACAAAAATCCTGAATTATTTGCATAAGTGTGAATGACACCGGGATTGTTTCAGGGAGGTGGGACTGTAATGAAACTTGCCAACACATCATCACATACATCCTTTCTGTATAAAGGAAAAACTGAACTCACACAGTACACCTTTGGGGATCTGCTGACATTGTTTTAGAAAGGCTGTTGCTGGCTAATATGCTTACATGTGCCCTTGCTGTCTGATAACAATTGTAAAAATCAGTCTGTCTTGACTCTTGCAGTTCCAGATCAGATGATCACTTGGATATCTTTGATTGTTCATTAGTTCTTTTTGCTAAATGAACTGGGTTAATTTAAAAGCAAAGCGAGTTATTAAAATATTTTTATCAGCATATTACAGAATCAATAATCAAATTTTATAGAATTTGCAGTCAGATAAATGTTTGCAGAGCTCCTAGGAGTGGTAGCGTTCACTTGGAACGGGCTGAGTGTGATCAATCTAAGAAGATGGTAACGAGTCAGCAGGCACAGTTCATCTGAGAATGACTTCCTGCAACGTGGTTATACCAGTATAACAAATGTCTGCTTTTTCAATTACACTGCTATTTGTGTTGCTACCCCCTCATTTAGCATTCTTCTAGTCCTTTGAACTGACTGATTTCCTTTTCCCTCTGGATTAGCTTTTGTGGCATTTCATTGCTGTACTGAGAAGTCAGACTAGTACTAGAGTCTTTCCAGCCTGAATGGCAAAATAAGGGATAAGGAACAAGGAAACAAAACTATCACTGTAACAGCAGCAAACAGTATATGCAACTGCACCAACCAGGCTTTAATTATGACAGTTGCTCAAAATGCTGCTTAGGAAAGATGTTACAACAAAGATACTGATATATCTTTAAGTCCTTAATTCTTGTTGAAAACATTCCGTGGCTTAAACATGAGGGTTTTTTATATTGTCTCTCTTCTCCCTGATGTATCTCTATGTTTCTAGATGGTGTTTGTATCCCTGGGTGCACCAAGGAGAGAGCGTAAAGGTGAAGGTGTTCAGCTTCCAGCATCCTGCCTACCTCCTCCTCAGAAGGACAACATTCCAATGCTATTACTCCTGCAAGAACCTCATCTTACCACCCTTTTTGATTTGTTAGAGATGCTTGCCTCTTTTAAGCCTCCTTCTGGAGAAGTGACTATGGAGGACAGTGAGGTAATTTAAATTAATTTTATTAGAATAATTATATTTGAGTCATATTTAATTGGATCTAACATTTCTTGTGTCCTCTTTATAGTTGCTAGATAAGGTTTGTTGTCTGTATATTCATATTGTACACACGGTAGAATCATTACCATTATTTTTCCAATTTTTTTTACAACATTGCTTTGTGTTTTTAGTGGTCTAAATATAGTAGAAGTTATGAAACAATTATTGAGAGACAATATTGATTATTTAAATAGATTTGGTGACATATTGGAAATTGGCTTGGAGAAAGGTTTTATTGCAAGAACTCAAGTTTTGTGTCTTATATGCCATCATTATCTTGTAGGAAATTAAGCTACTACTAGTGTGTTCAAGTCAGTAGTCTACTTTTAACTTTATTTACACTCAAAGATTACAAAATATGTGATATGCTGTAAGGATAATGGAACTTAGTTTCTTGAAGGATCAGCGAGACTTCAGATGTCATGTTCTATTTATGGATTTACAGTAGATAAATTCTCCTTAATTAGGAATAAGTACATTTTTGGACTTTGAAATCCTAGGAAGGTTAATTTCACAAATAATTTCACAGTAAGAATGGTTGTTTTATGGTTTGCCAGAGTGCAAGATGTGAAGAACTCCATCTTCATGCAGAAAACTTATCCAGACGTGTTTGGGAATTGTTAATGCTTCTGCCAACGTGCCCTAATATGTTGCAGGCATTCCAGAATATTTCAGATGAGCAGGTAAACAAAGAATCCCCATTTTACATGTTTACTGACATGGATGTTTTATTGTCTACTGCTTTAGTTGATTTTTTTCCTCAAATAGAAATGGTAAATGTTATGTATGTAAAGTATTCTGAGACACAAGTAAACCAAATAAACCTAGTAATTATTACAAAATTAAACCAATGGACATGTTAGTTCCCAAAGTTTGTTTTTATGATTTCTTTTTCAAAAATGTTTATAACAAATTAAATGGATAGTAAGTACTGACTGTCACAATCCACAATCTTAGTTTCTTCATCTGCAGCCTTGCTTTAAAACTGTGAGTGTTGTGATAGTCATCCTTTTGTTCTATTTTCTATAATTTCAGAACACCTTTTGGTACTTACAAAGTTGTTTTCTTACCCTATAGATGAAAATTTTGCCTCTTAAAGTTACTGAAATTACGTATTAACAGTTTCTAGTTATTACGGTGCTTTATGGACACATGCATGAACATTTTGATGAAAGATATAACTTAGAGTATAACATTTGGCTTCTTCAACTCTAAATGTGTCTGTACCTTAGCTTATAATAATGTCTACTCAGATTTCACTGATGAATTCACATTACTCAAATTGTTAATTGTTAATAGAAATACACTTAGAATAAGTCCAAATAATAAATGAAATTTAAAAAAAAAGAAATAATTTGTCCATGTCACTTCAAAAATCCTTTCCTTGTATTTTGTTTTAGATAGACCTGCATTACATATAACTGTGTTAACTGTTTTCTTTATTTTTTGTTTTTTAAGGGTAATGATGGCTTTAGCTGGAAGGATCTTCTGCGAATAAAAAGTGCCCATAAACTTTTGTACGCCCTTGAAATTATTGAAGCTTTGGGAAAGCCCAACAGGAGAATAAGACGTGAATCTACGGTAATAAAGATTCTTGTACAGAATTAAGTTTTTCTTTCTGAATCAATGTATATATTGATGAGTTATTTTATAGTATTTTAATTCTTCAGTTTGTTACAGTGAATTGTTCTTTTCTCTAGGGAAGTTATAGCGATCTTTACCCGGACTCAGATGATTCAAGTGAAGATCAAATAGAAAATAGTAAAAACACATGGAGCTGCAAGGTTTGATTTTCCTACAGTCATCTGTCATACCTAATACAATTTTTTTTTAAAAAGATAGAAAATGAAGGTGCATTAAAATGTTATCTATTTTAGGGTTTTTTAATCTCAGGTTTAGGTATACAATTTAAAATTTTCTGTTATCAGGCCTGTAAATTTTTCAAAGTTCTATACTACTCTTTCGTTTGTTTTTCATAAAATATCCACCTGTGTAGTTTTATCGGATTTTAAAAAAAATTTATTTATGCAACTTACATTTAATATCTAACATTAGTGATATATTACTGTTTGCTTTTTCTCACATTGGTTCCATACTATACTTACAGTTTGTTGCTGCTGGGGGGCTCCAACAGTTACTAGAAATTTTCAACTCTGGAATCTTAGAGCCTAAAGAACAGGAATCATGGACTGTGGTAGGTGTTTTTTCACCCTTTCCCTCCAGAATGACATACCTCTCATTTGTAAAGACTTCTGTTACTTTCAGCCTTTGCTGTAAGTACTGTCTTTGTAGTAAGTGAAAAAAATTAATTTTGTAGTGGAAACCACCAGAGTTAACTTTTTAAATTAGAGTTAATTTTATCTTATATTCAGTTCTATGGCATTTCATTTTAAAAATATTATATATCTGAAGCTCTGAGTCATATGTACATAATAAGAAGTAAATGAACAATCATGTACATGTACGTATATAAAAATGATGATGGTTACTGAAATGCTAACAAGGAGAAAGGTTTAGGGGTTTTTTAGAAGTCATGTATTTTTAAGTGATTTTGATGTATTTAAAATTAATATCAATATTAGAAACATAGTCATTCTCTCTGTCCAGTATATAAACAAAATTACTTAAGCTTTTAATTTCAAATTCCATAACAAGCATGGAATTCTTTGTAAATTGAATCCCTGAAAAAGCAAAATTTCATTTTCTTCTTGTTCACAGTGGCAGCTAGACTGTCTGGCTTGTTTGCTGAAGCTGATCTGCCAGTTTGCAGTTGACCCTTCAGATCTGGATTTAGCTTATCATGATGTCTTTGCCTGGTCTGGTGTGGCTGAAAGTCACAGAAAAAGAACATGGCCAGGCAAATCAAGGAAGACTGCAAGTGACCATGTCAAGGGCCTTCATATACCTCGTTTAACAGAGGTAAGAGATAAACAGTTTGTCCATTTTATGAACTTTAGAAAAATTATTCCTTTGTTGTGTGAAGCCTTTGTTTTGATAATAAAATAATATAGTGAAAAAGCCATTATTGTTAATCTGTATCCTAAATATTCTCCTCTTTAAATGTATTTTAATTGCTTTAAAATGACAATTTTAAAAATTGGAACCAAAAGCTTTTAGGTGATTGGTGTGCACAGAAATCATCTGATGCTTTTTTTTTTTTTTAATAGTAACATGTCATATGGGCTGTGCCCACCCTCACTAAATCTATTTTAGATTTCTTTAGTAAATACTCAAATAACCAAGTTAGGATAGGATATCCACCTTCCTGTCTGTCCTTCCATCCATTCTAACTGAGGAAAGGATAGCTGAGTGTGTATATGGTAAACTTACCCAAAACTTTGAACCTTCCTGTCACATTCTTGCATGCTGATTTCCTAATGCACACCAAGCCTGACACTTAATCAGCAGTATTTTGGCATCAGATATATGTTCACTGCAAATCATTTGCTCTTGGGCACAGGATCAGCTGTTGTTGCCAAAATATGTATATCTGAACTGTGAGCTGGAGCCAAACTTCCCATTTGTCGTTGTTATACATGGAAAGACCTTAACTATTCTAAAAGTATTATTTTTGACAAAATGCATCCCTAAATTGTCAAAGCTGCTGTGATAAAGGGAAATTATCAAATTCATTAGATTTTTTTAACAGTGGCTGCATGTAAATGCTGCTACCAGTTTCTGTAACTGGTTTGAAAATTTTAATTGCCAACTGATGAATATTTTATTGTGGTGGACTTGCTCTCTAAATATTTTTAAAGACTTTGTTCAGTATTTGATTTGAAAAGTTCTGTGTAGCCTGTCAAGTTTTCTAAAGTTTAACAATTAAAGTGATTGTATAGTCAATAAAATGCGTTGATTGCAAGAAATAGATGAAATTTACACATCCAGCCTCATCATCAACCCTGTCTCTTCAAGCCTAACATTTTTTAAAGAAAGTGAATAGTCAATGCTTTTTTTAAAAAAAAATATTGAAAAAGTATTGAATAGAGGCTTGATTTTTCTGTTCAGTGAAATTGTCTTTCTTAGAGAAATAGAATGAAATCTTAGCACCTAGACATAGTCAGTGAAGCCCAGATCTACTTTAATAAAAAAAAAACAATAGAAGTTTTAACTATGGAGCTGCTATGATTTGTCTTTTGCTCCCCCTACACAGGTGGGTTTGTTTTAGATTCACACAGTGTATATAATTTAAAAACAGATCAAAAAGCTTGTTGTTATATTAACTGTTGTTTTTTTTTCTTTCTTTCTTTTTTTTTTTTCTTTTGACTTCAATTTTTAAAGGTGTTTCTTGTACTTGTCCAGGGAACCAGTTTGATTCAGCGACTTATGTCAGTTGCTTATACATATGACAACTTGGCACCTAGGTACAATATCTTTTTATTTTTGTAATAAAGTTAATCAAGTCTGCACAATTTCATCACTGTTTTTAGTAAAATAATTAGCTCTTTCAGTTGTAGTCCCCATTAACACCCCTATCAGAAAATTAAGTCTATAGACATTAGACTTGCTTTTCTTAAGTTACCTCTTCTGGTAGTTCTCCTAACCTCCTACCCCTAAAGGACGAGTGAGAGGAGAGTGGCAAGAACTCTCAATGGCCAGGATGTAAGACGTGGAGAAACAAGATGGATATGTTGTGCTCTTACAAATTATCTTGTCAAAATTATTTCTTTGTTCTGTCTGTAGCAATTAGCATCCTCAGTTTCAAGGCAGTGCAAAGGAGAAATTAAAATAAATTCACTTCTAAGCTGCTTAGTCATCTACTAGTTTTGACTTACTTTTCCCACCCTAGTAACATTAGCTTGTTACAGCTGAAATTACCCTTGTTGTTTTAGTGAGTGTACATGTATTGAAGGCAAAGGTTTACTTTCAGAAACAGCCTAACAGTGTTTTGTCCTTTTTGCCTTTTGTCCTGAGAAGTGCAATTACGTGTAAGACTGCATCCTGGCAGAGTCAGACCGATGGTAGGGAGATCAGGTTTTTGCTGCATTTGGTGTTGTAGAATTACTTGATTCTAAGTAAGGATTAGCGTGCTTTAAATTTTTCAAAGATTGTTCAGGATATTCAGACTATTTCCAGCAAGATCTGCAAGTGTGCCTAACTTCTGGTTGAGTTGCAGGATAATTTTTAAATGTGTACTGTGAGTTTTTAGTTTCATCATCTTCTATTGCAATATATAAAAATGTAAGTAAAATAACCACAAACATTTAAATTTTGTCCAAAGTTTGCAAATGTTTGTTCAAAGTGTGGTTCTCTATGAAGAAGACTAGTTTTCTTCTGTATGGGTCGGTTCTTAGTCCCATATTAAATCTTCTCTTTTTTTGGACAAAAGGAAGGGGTTCTGGGTGTTTTTTCTTGACTTTTTGTCTTCAAGTCAGTAAAATTTTAAGGGGATGACCTGAAAATTTTAATAGTTTTATTAGTGTTGTTAATTTTGAAATTGGTCCCTCTAGGATTAAAAATTTAGTATTCTTGGTGGGTAGTTAAAATAACTGTGTTGTTGGTTGTGTGTACTTGTATATTTCTAAGTGATAATCTGTTACATTCTGTGCTAAAGTACAAATGGCTTTATCTTCTTCCTATTCAGGGTTTTGAAAGCTCAGTCTGATCACAGATCAAGACATGAAGGTTAGTGCTGCAGAGAATCCATGTTATAAATTTACAGTAATGAAAACATATTGAATATAACAAATCACGTGTTTGTGTTATTCCACCATTAGTATGTTGTAATATTGTGTTCCTTGGTAGTCTTAGGGCTGTTGTAATCCAGGTGGGAAAACAGACTTTCCTTCTGTGGAAATTGTTTTATATGAATTTTAATTTTGTACTGTAGCAGACTTCATCTCCAGAAGATCTCATTTTGGTGGGAAAACCAGCTGTGTTTTTACCTTCCAAAGAGCACCAACAATAATAGCCACCTTTATTCTGGTTTACAGAAATAACTCAGGGCCCAGAATTTCTTGGATCTCCTCCCTCTATCCCTCTTATGGAGGTTTCTTTAAAAAGATCTAAGTGACCTGTGTCAGATTAAATCTGTATCAAAGTAATTGTCAAAAGTACAGTTTACACATGCATAGTTATCTCCTCCTTACACGTTGCCTTCAGTTTTTCCACTCCACTTTTTTCAAACCTGTGGATATTAATGTTTATGACCTGAATTTTTAGTAAGTGTTACGGATCACATACTAAAGTTTTACTTTTAGCTGTTAAGAAGAAATTAACAGATTTACTGGTTAGTCCAGGGAAATGTTCTTTTTAAAACATGATGCAACCCATTTGCTAAGTACCAGCTCACAGCTTAAGTAAGAGATGCAGGAGAGGATTGTGCTCCAGATTGGTAATACTTAGTATAATTAATTGTCATCAGTAGTACAATGGTTAGTATTTAACAAACACATTGGTAAAATTCTGAATTTAAGTAGTTATTTTTATGCAAGTAAGGATTTAGTCTTGTATGTTAGAATGACCGAAATAAATGTTAAATGTTGTAGAACTATGCAACTCTTCAACTTAAAAAGACTCTTCTGCTAGTTATGGTGTGATTTATTCTTGTCTCATTTTCTTTCAGTCACTCATTATTCAATGTGGCTCTTGGTGAGTTGGGCTCACTGCTGTTCCTTGGTGAAATCCAGTCTGGCAGACAGTGATCATTTGCAAGACTGGCTAAAGAAACTTACCCTTCTTATTCCAGAGGTATGTTAAATGAGAGATTATTGCACTACTAATTAGTGCATAGTACAGAACAAGATTAAGTTTGGTTTCAAGCTACCATTAAATTCAAAACATGTAATTTCCTGCTAAAAGTAGGCAGGATCTGACTAAATTACTTGCAATCCTGTTTCAGAAGTAATAATTTGTAGTTAAAATACCAACGCTCATCTTTTTTCTTGGCTTCTGTTTGAAGGTAATTTTTTCATTGTAATTTGTTGAAATTTCTAGGTGATGCCCTCTAATGGGGATTTAGCTAAATATGCCTCCCCATTTTTTTTTCAGCTATACTTTTTATAATGAAATTAGGCAAATGAGAGTTTGTGGCATAAGAAAAACTTGATAATTACATAAATATATGCATAGTAGAAAATTTTTGTGTTCACTAGTGGTTGTCTAAAAGTGAAGTATGGACATAATATGATAATTATTATCTGTTGCTTTATTACTCAAGCACAGAAAAAGCTTACATGCTGATTCCATTTAAAAACTGTGGAACAGGAAAAGTGCAGAGTTATAAAGCTGGATTAGAGATAGTATTTGGATATTTTTCATTAGAATTAAAGGAAGAAGAAAATTACTCTTCTAATGAAATTAAACACATTAACCATATAGTTAGGAATAAGTAAGTGTAGGTTCCAGCATCACATAGATTTCCTTACTTTCGCAGATGGGATATTTTATATTTTAGTAACTGTCTGTAGTCTTAGTTGTAGAAATACCTAACACATAACAAGGGATACAGACAACAGCTCTTTCATTAGAACGATACCTTTTGCATTTTTCTGTAAGTAATTTAAACATATGTTATTTGTAATCCGTGTTTTTAGAAAGCCATATTGTGCCTTGATCACCTGATAGATGTTCTGACAGGAACTTGATACGTACATATATAAGAAAAGTCAACAAAAGGAAAAAATAATCCAAATAATGTGTGCAATCATTTAATTATTTTATTTTTCATAAAGACTGCCGTTCGCCATGAGTCTTGCAATGGTTTATACAAGTTATCTCTCTCTGGTCTGGATGGGGGAGATTCAATTAATCGGTCCTTTCTGCTGCTGGCTGCATCAACATTATTAAAATTTCTCCCAGATGCTCAAGCTCTGAAACCAATCCGGGTAAGAATTTTAAAAAGATCTATTTAGACTTACTTTTTTAATATAAAAAGAAAAATGGCAGCACATTATTATTATTATGTCTGACATACTGTTTCTGATGCACTGAAATACTAAGACTTTTGGTTTAGATGCTTCCAGAAGCCTCACAAAAGTAGTTAGGGCTGTGACACTACAGTGATTTAGAGCTTGGCTGTGCTTGGAGAAACGCAGAATAGCATTTGGGTGGTGCTCCTGTTCTGGAAGTTTTCCACATAACACACTGCTAGGGCAGTTGTGTTTTCAATATACACCTCAGTTTCCCTTTAAAATATAGGTAGCTCTATAAATAAATAACAGTAAGTTGTTTTATGTGTACATACCCTTATGTGTAAATACCCTCTGTTATTGTGATGGAATGTTACTGTTCCCCAGTCAGTTGCTGCTGGTTTTCTGCTGGGGTGTTATTGCCCTCACAGCTCTACTAGATCAGATTCTGTGGATGCTGTTAAAGCTTCTTCAGGAGTTCTCACTGTAAGTTAATAGAGTAATGTTATTGTGTAAGTTAATAGAAGTGGTTTGAACTAAAAGGACTGATTTTGCTAAAGTCAGTTAAGGACTGTAGACCTAGCAGTGCATCTCAGGGGAGGCAGTGCTGACTTCATCTGGTGTAGGTAGATCTGAAGGTGAGCACTTGTATGGCAGCTGTATGAACCTGGGTTTTGGGTCTGTAAAGCAGTTACTCTTGTGACCCTGTGTGGCGTTTGTTTTCAGGTGAGAGTGGTTCATGCAGTTTAAATTTGCTTTCATTTTAAACTCTCTTGTTATTAAAAAAAAATAATTTAAGCAATGTATGGAAGAATTTGCATTATTTGACTAATTTTCAGAAGATTCTAAAATTAAAGTTGCACTATCTCATTACTAATTCAATCAAAGTTTTGTCTATTTTAAGACTGAAACCTTTGCAATTTGTAATGGTTAGAGTGGAGTCAGTACTATTTTAATTACTGTTTTTTAAGTATCTGGCAGATCATCCAGACAAGCTTTCAGGAATATCAACAAATATTTCACAGAAAATGCACTGTCAGCATTGTAAAATATATTGTTCTTGTACTTGGCTTATCTTAATAGGGGCTTATAGAAAGTAATATCCTTGTAACATTTACTGGATTTACTGCTTTTTTAAAACACAGGGTTATTTTGTCTGATATATTTGAGAACAAAAGCAATTTCTTTTCACAGATAGAGGATTATGAAGAAGAAACAGTGCTGCGACCAGGTTGTAAGGAATATTTTTGGCTGCTTTGCAAACTGATTGATAACATACATGTCAAAGATGCAAGTCAGGTAGGCTTTGCTTTGCATTCATATGACTGTTTGCTTTTAAAATTTGGGTATTCAGCCTAGTTCAGTGTAAGACATTTTTAGTTAAGGCATGGTGAACTGCTGTGAACAGCTCTTGGATCTTCACCATCTCCCAGCTTTCCGACTCTCAGATGTGTATTTAGTAGCTCTTGGCCATAGGAAACAGACATTGAACCTGTAGATTCAAGAAAGAGAAGGAGGTATAATATACAAGGAGGGTGGACTTAGATGAAGGTAACAGAGACTGTGAATACTCTATAGACACTGTAAATACAGAATACAGACATTCTCTGTGATAGTCACTGTTGATGATTTCAATGTGGTCTAAGTGGGACATAATCAAGTATTTGGCTAAAAGTGAAAGCAAAAAAAATAATAGTCACAGCACAGGTTGGAAAATTTATTCACAACTTTTAAAAATCTCTGAAGAGTTATAGTAATCTTTTGGGCAAACTCTGCAACTGTGGGCCCTGGCTGGTGCTCCTACATAAATCTCTCTGGTGTTGTGACAGGAGTGTGGGAAGGGAAGGAAGATAGAGCCTAAATCCTAGATTCTCAAAAAGGGTGAAGTCTTATCCTCTCCTAACTCTGGGTGCTCCCAGTAGAGGTGAAAATTTTGCTCCCCTGCCTTTCATTGCTCTGCTCAGTTTCCTTTCATTTGTTTTATTAATTAAGTCTTTTAGGTAGGCTACTGTTCTGCCTACTTGTGCATGTTGCTCAAGGAAGAAATGCTAATGGGATTTCTCAACCTTCTGACAACAAACTGTGTTCTCGTGAGAAGTAGCAAACAGTTCTTTTTTAAAACAGTACTATTCCATTTTTTTTCAGTGCAGTAGATAGAGTATATTTGTAGGATATGGAATTTAAAGAAGAAATGTTACTTCATTTGAAGTTAACATTGTACAGCATTGATTTTAAAAAATGTCTCAAGTATCTTTAAAAAATTAGTTTTAATTGTTCCTGTTTTCCTGTGTGCAGTAACAAAAATTCATCCCAAAGCCCAACCTTAGTTTCAGACAATACTGCTTATAAATTGTAATTCATGAAATACCTAATTATATTTATACTCCTATTATATTTTATACTCCATTTTCTTCATTTTTAATCAGACCACACTGCTTGATTTAGATGCACTAGCGAGACATCTTGCTGACTGCATTCGGAGGTAAGGTTTACTAACACCAATTTCACTTGTAAGTTGAATTATATTCAGTGCTATTTGTACTGATTTTTAACATTTTTTTTCTGTCATGTGTATATAGCAGAGAAATCCTTGACCATCAAGATGGTAACATAGAAGATGATGGACTTACAGGACTACTTCGTCTTGCAACAAGTGTTATTAAGCACAAACCACCCTTTAAATTTTCTCGTGAAGGACAGGTAAGAAAAGAACATCAAGAGACTGCAAAGAGATCAAAATAGTGTTATCTCTTCTTGCTGTACTTCCTTCATTTCACTTTTTTCCCACTGTTTTGATTGCAGGGTTCAGTGTACAAGAATGTATCACATTTCTGGCCTAAGGGTGATGGATAAAAGTACATACATAGGTCCTTCATTAAGAAGGAGCACATACAGCGTCTTCCCTTTCTAACAATATTTAATTTCAGGATAGAGCTCTTACATACCAGAAAATTTATTTATTTTCATTTGTTATTGTTAAATGTTTTTAGTATATTGATTAGCACTAACTGGTTTAAAAGTTATTAACAATAGCTTCTTTTCAACCATGTTCTGGGACAGGGGAGATACATTTTTAATAAGATGGGGGGGTTGCATTTAATGTCTGAGCAAAATATATATAAAATATATAATAAATATTATATAAACAAATATATATAAAATATATGATAATTTATATTTATATATATATATATTTATTTCTACATATAAAATATATAGAGAGTTCTTTGCCTTCCCTGTTTCAACATGTCAGAATAGCAGCACAAATACACAACTGAGACTGTTAATCAGAAAACGACAGATCCAGATCTGTGAAGCTCCTGCTTTTCTAGTCTGGGGCACCTTAAAGTGGCTGCTGGGTTAAAACACGTAGTTGAAAAAAAGCTGCAGCCCAGCTCCAGACTGCCGCTGAAAGAACAGTCTAAAACTCCACTTAGCAGATCCAGCTGATGAGTTCTAATATCTTCAGCTGATGTGTAGTTAGGAATGCAAAGGAATCACGTAAAGACTAACTACAGGTCTTTTTTTTTCATTTTATGCCTTTTCATTTTCCAAAGTGTAGAGATGTCTGGAATATCTTAGTCTAACTACACTAGTTACAAGACTTTTGGCAAGAACAAGGCTTTTTATGGCCATTTTGCTGTGCACTCTGCAGGCCTTTTTTCAGAATATTTAGAATTTAGTTAGATTTTATAGCAGAACCTGCCTTTCAATATTAATACACTTCTTAACTGAATGTACATGACTGGGGCAATTGAGGAAGACCAATTATTTTTATTACAATGTAGAATGAAGTCTAATGACTGAGTTGGTAGCCTGTGCTTTACAAATGGGATAAGAATTCTGTCCCTAAAAGAAATTCAAGAAGTCATAATTAGGGGGAAAAAAGCAATCAAAATTCTGCAGAGATAGAAAATATACTTTCTGATTATGTAGAGATCTAAAGTGACATACTAAATTTAATCTAAACTTAATACAATTTAATGATTAAATACAGTTTGTTAGGAATGCGGACACTTTACAGAAGCGAAGAATTGTAGGCTGTGGATCTTGTCATCAACCCTAGGCATGAAGTATGAATATAAATTGCTGGTTCTTTAAGGAAATTTGTTGAAAATGCTGCTGTATAAACTCTGCTCCCTTATGCTCTCATATGGCCTCTTATGCTCACTTCATAGTTGAGAGGTGAAGGAAAGCCTCTTCATCATTCTGCACTTCTTTAAAGGTGCTGTAGTTGTGGAGAAATACAAAAATCTGTTCTTGCAGACCTCTACACATTTTGTTGTTGTTATTCTTTTAATATTTTCTTTTTGGTTCAATTTTATGGAATTAAAATGGCAACATAAACAGATCTGTTTTGGTTTTCATTGTATTAGTCTGGGACAGTGAAAATAAACAACAGTGCGTAATATGTATTTATCATCCGAGGGCTAGACTTAGTGCCTTTTATAGTGCAGTTAATATTCCAATCATGGAACAGTACAAAGTACACTTACAGTACACAAAGTATATGATTTGGTGTGTATTTCGGTTAATTAGTGATTCATAAAACTCAAATGAGTGGCCTGATTAAGGTTATGCTGTCACTAAGAGGAACTAATCTTAACATTAGTAAAAATACATGTGTGGGGTTTGTCAGATTAAGTTATCAATCATGAATCAAGCATAATTTGTCGTTCTTTTCAGTGGTCATGTTTCTTTTTAGGGTATAATATTGTTCCAATGCACTTTTTATGTAGTATAAAATTACTGAAATTCGTAATAGAGAACTTGAATACGTCAGAAGGTTCTGTAAATGGAAGAGGTGTAGCAAGTCTACAGAATTTTCTGGAAGATTGTTAATATGTGATGTTGTCTTTTAAGAATGTGTTCAAGCTGCTACATGTGCTGGTGGAACTGTTTTACAGGAGTTTCTGAGAGACATCTTCAATCTTCTCTTCTTGCTGCCAAGTTTGAAAGATAGACAACAGCCAAAATGCAAGTCACATTCTTCAAGGGCTGCTGCTTATGACTTGTTGGTAGAAATGGTAAAGGGATCCGTGGAAAACTACAGGCTGCTCCACAACTGGGTTATGGCACAACATATGCAGTGTAAGAACTTTTATTCATATATGGCTTTTGAGCTTTTTGCGGAAAACTAGTCCACTTGTATTTTCTGGTTCTTTTTAGTTTTGTTTTGAGTTTTCAAATTTGTAAGGTTTAGTAAAGGAAATAGTGTATTTGTAACATAGACTTCCAGTCTGAAGACTGTGTTCATGAGGGGATAGCTAGCCATGACTGTGAACAGTACTGAATCATGGAGTTTCCCTTTCCTTCTGAAGTACATCAGAAATAGCTGCATTTAATGACTTTTAAGAATGCATACATAAGAACAGGGAAATCCAAAGCTGAGACAGAATGCTTTTAGACTTAAACTGAACAGTCCCACTTTCCAGAAGTAGGAATGAAGCAAGACGTTGTTGCCACTAGTACTGCCTTTAAAGTTCCATTTTGTAACTCTGCTGCTTATCCACCACCATTTCACAGTAATAGAGTCATAGAATTTCAAGGTTGGAAAAGACCTTCAAGATTAAGTCCAACACCTGTAATCACTAAACCATCTCCTGGCGCACCACATCTACTCATTTTTTGAAAACCCCTGGGGACAGCGACCACCACCTCTCTAGGCAGCCTGTTCCAATGCTTCACCACTCTTCATGAAGAAATTTTTCCTAATACCTATTCTAAACCTCCCCTGGCACAACTTGAAGCCATTTCCTCTTGTTCTGTCACTAGTCACTAGGGAGAAGAGGCCATCATCCACCTCACTACAACTTCCTTTCAGGTAGCTGTAGAGAACTATCAGGGCTCCCTTCAGCCTTCTCTTCCCAAGATGAACAGCCCCACTTCCCTCAGCCTCTCCTCATAAAACCTGTTCTCCAGACCCCTGTCAGACATTGGCATCCTTTGCTTACCTAGCAAATGAGTGGATTTAATCCCATGGACAGTGTTCAAATCGCTTCTTTTTAAATATGCGTTATGTAAGTGCATGGTCCTGTTAAATGGCACCAAGCATAGATAACATTGATAGAGTGGATTTTACATGTTTCATTGGTTTGTACTGGATTTTAATTTCTGTTTTCCCTTTCTAACATGAAGAAACATTGTATGTTACTATCTAAACCAAAGCTTGTAAACTTCACTGTGGTACCGTAGATGTATTGACTGTTGACAGCACTGTCATGTTTTTAGACATTTTCTCTAATATCTCTGTAGTTGACTTCAGTCTGTACCCAGCTGTTTGCACGCAACACTAATACAATTTTGGTATTCCTCTTGGCTTTCGTGCTTCCTGTGTGTAATATGTAAATTAACAAAAATTGAAGTTAATAATTTATCTTTGACTTGCAAATTCTCATTGTGCATTTTTTTAGGGTGATAGATTTCCTTTTAGATGCCCAGTTTAAATTCCTGTAACCTAAGGATATTAATTTTTTATAATCTATACAATTGATTTAGTGCTGTACAATTTGGGAAGCAGAAGAGAAATCTGATCATAATAATGTTTTGTGTTCTGTACTCATATGCCTGGGGCCTTCCAAAAAGCATTCAAGAAAAATATTATGAAGAATATGTTTTATGAAAAATATCGGATATTTGTATGCTGTGAGTACATCTTCTTCTGCTGAGGCTGTCTGTATCTCTCCAGGTGCAATTGTTCATTTTTTAGTTAGTATTTTTCTCACTCCAAATCCCAGTAATCCTAGGTGCTGAGGTTTTCTGTAACATATACCACAGTTATTGCTTTCTTCTGAATACTCTTCTCTAGATTGTTAGTTCCTTCCTGAGTTCTCTGGAGCCATCTGGTCTGTGCTCCTGCTCCATATTCAGTGCATCACAGTTTCATGAATGTTAATTTTGTTACAGCTGGCAGAGTGCCACTGTCATTTTCTGATGTGCAAGTGACAGGTCTGCCATTACCTTATTTGTTTAAGGTCTTCTTATTCCATTCATATCCAAAGATTATTAAGGCTTGATTTTTCTACTATGCATATCACTCTAATTTTAGTCTTGAAATGTCTTAGTCCTAGGCTTTTCTCTCTCTTATTCTTGGGAGAAACATTAAGGAAAATATTTTAAATTTCCATCTTGCCTTTCTTTTTAATGTTTTCATTTTGTGGTTCATTGGAGAAATTTGTAGGAGGGAGAAAAGACCAGCTGCTTTGCTTTCTGGAAGTTTGAGATAGTGTCTGATGTTATGTTTGGAGCAGAAGCACGATCAGAAGGTTGGATTACAGGCAAATGCATGGTTGTAACAGACAAAACTTTCTTGGGGCACGGCGCTTTGAAGTCAAGCAGGTTTTCTTGCCAAGGTGCACAAACAGTGCTCCAATCTTGCTGCCTTCAGACTTGGCTAGCCTTGTTCAGTGCTCCTGCTCCAGACTCAGCTGACCTCCTCCTCTGGCTGTTTGAGAGTGAGCTGAGCATGCATCCCAAAGCTCACCTTTTGTTGACCACCCAATCCTGCTCATGCGCAGCTGGGATAAGCCCTAATTGGGCACAGGTGGGCTTAACACAAGCTCACGCCTCCCACCTCGTAATTAGCAACACCTGATTGCCTCACTTCACTACACGTGGTCATTTGAAGGAGAAAAAATCAGTGTTCTTTTGCTTAAAATAGAATGTGAATATTGCAAGCTTGGTTACAAGTTTCTCTTCCTGAGGAAATGCTGGTTTCTTTAATGACAGTGAGAAATAAAGAAGATAGATCTAAATGAGGTTCAAATTTACCTTTCTATTTCCATAGGAGGAAGGGCAGCTTTTATTATCAAAATGAAGAGAGTCACTTAAAAATCCTAGGGTAGAGAAGAAGATGAGATCTTCCTGAGAAATTCCTTGTCAAATTCCTGAAAGCCCTTTGTCAAGTTGAAGTAGGAGAAAGATACCCCCAACTATTCTCATGAACTATAAAGAAGTCATCTGATTTCTTTGTGATTGCAACTTGATGAGCTACAGGCAGAGTAGTAGATGCTGAGCCCTTACATCAGAAGGGGTGAATTAAGGTGTTACAATTTAAGGATTTCAGTTAAGGGAGGAAATTTTGTGTTGTTTTGCCACGGTAATTACTTTCTTCAGGAGGTTAAACATGGAGGAAAGCCTTGTTTCAACTGGCCGATCAGTGCAATGTAACCGGGTAACTTAAGGTCATGCTACTGAGATCTGTTGAAACAGGAGAATTAAAAGTCTTTCCTTCCCTACTTGAAGCTGGAGGGCTAATAGTTGTTTTGATGCCAATGCCAAAATGAAGATTACAACAATTATTTGTTGTGCAATGGATCATCCTGTGTGTCTTGTCTCTGAAGATGTGAGGATCTCTTCAGAGGATGCCAGATAGTTCCTTGAATTTATAGCTGGGTAATATGAATTGAGAAGAATCTTTTAAGAGTCTTTACTCTTTGGCAAAATAATTAAGAATTTAAAATTTAAATCTTGAACCCACATAGCTTTTGTGGATTATAAAATAAGTCCAGAATACTACTTTGCTTTTTTTCTATGTACCTGAACATACACTTAGAAGAGGTGCTGATTTATTTGTAGAACACATGCAGCCTCCTTTATGGAGGATGGTATCCTTGGGGATGAAAAGCAAAGCTAGATGTATTGCAAGGTTTTATGTGAAATTTCTTGCACACCAAGGAAAGTATTCTGCAGTTCATTTCTTTGGACACTGGATTAGCTCCTCTGTAATTTAGTGCTTGCGTCATCTAGTTGATTCTGCAGCTCAAATGATTATTCCCCATTCCATTCTCCTATGTGGGATGCTAAAAAGAGAATCCTGTTTGTGTCTAGAAGCCGTACTAATCACTTACAAATGGTTTGTCTAGTCTAGTTACCATCTTCTTGACTGGCAGATGAGAAAAACTTTCCCATTCTTTCCCTTTCTTGGCAGCCATATCAGAACAAGGTTTATTAAGAAGAGTCTGTCAGACTTGACAAACTTGTCTATTGCTATGCTGCTTAAGAAATACATTGCTACATCTCGTATGAAATACAGAGGAATAGAAAACTCAAAGGAAAAGTATGTCTTTTCAGTCCTTTCCTTTGGGCAATTCACTTTTTGCTTACCCCTGCTTTTCCTGTAGATTGCAGATTCCTTTGGTATATATAGCTTTGAATTGCAATAAAAAACATTCTTCCTATAAAAACTACTCCCAAGTTTATTCAAGCTTGTGTATAGCCAAGCACTTTCATTCACTGCACTTTTTTTATCTTACATATGATAAGCATCTTTCCAGCTTTTATGCTGGCCAGAAAGATATTTTGCTACCCCGGCATCCATTACAGTAGATATCATTCTGAATCCAGCTTCTGTTGTGAAAAGAAAATAAGCCTCATGTCTGGTTATCTCTGATGCTAAGTCTGGGCTTTGTTATGCTAAGGGAAGGCTCCCTGTTTCAAGTCTCTGGGTGCAGAGGCTGCTTCATTTTCCTTCATCGTGACACAGGGGTGCAAGGGAATGGGTAGTAGAAATTACGAGTCACTATTGTGCTGGGAGAATTTCTGGAGTACGTTTGGGAGCTTGTAAGTGTTGTATTTTATCAGTTTTAAGTATGTTCTCAGTGCTTTAGGCAGTACAAGTGTTGTGAGAGAGCTGTGGTTCACTTGTATTACAAAAAAATCTTTACATTTGAAAACTGTGTAGCAGCTAATGTTTAGAATTAATGGGTACTTTTGATTTTTTTATTACGTTATGTAATTTTACCAAATTTGGTTCAAAGGTAGAGGCTGGAAGATGATTACTACATGTTAATACTACCACTAGAACAAGTGTAAGAGATAATGTTTTCCGTGAATAAAGTTTTAGAGAGCACAGCAGCCCAAAGTAGTCTGGCACCTAGAGTGGTTCACTGCTGTATCAAGTGATTTTTCTGATGTACCTATAGTGCATTTTCTTAAAGAGCAGGTACAGCCTGGTTCATGTCTGTAAACATAGAATGCATAAGCAGAATACATTTTATTAATGTAAATATAACACTTTTAATTGTATTTATGTCTTATTAAACTGTACTTTGAATTGATATTTTTTCTGCATGTGTGATTCATATTTTTTCCAGCTTCCCATGCACCTTACAAGTGGGATTATTGGCCACATGATGATGTTCGTGCAGAATGCAGATTTGTGGGTCTGACTAATCTTGGAGCAACGTGTTACTTGGCATCCACGATCCAGCAGCTCTACATGATACCAGAGGCCAGGCAAGCGATCTTTACGGCAAAGGTATGCTGTGGGACCTTACCTTCTTTGTGGGGATTTTTGAAGAAGTTGAAATTTAGAATAAGAGCAAACACTGATGAAGTATAGGCTTATCTCGAAGACTTATTTCTTGATAAAGGATATTTCTTCAGAACTTTAGTTTGCATTTTATTCAGTTGGATTCTTTTGCTGATGTCTAAAGTGAAGAGGTTTGGTAATTCGTTCTTAAGGAGGCATTGTAATAAAATGCATTCTCAAACTTGTATTTCTGTTGCTATACGAGTTTCTTTTAATTTTCTTGCAATTTGCGATTCTGTTAGAATAAACGTCATTCTTTTTGAATGTTTATAAAAGTCCCAGAGCATGTATCTTATGCTATCAAAGATTATTAACAATTCCTGTAAATTACTATACATTAACTTCCAGAAACATTTATTACTTCAAGCTATTTGTTGTAAAAGAGCTTGGTTTGGTCCCTGACATCAGCAGAGCATATATAATGTGTGAAATACTAATTAGCAATGACTTCATAATTTTTTTGGTTATTATTAAGTTATTGGTAGCTGTCACTCAGCATCATCTAGAATTAGCCATTTGTAAATAAAAATTCAAAACAAAAATTCAAAAATAAAAATAAAAGAGGGAAGCTTCTGGTCTGCATTTGAATTGCATTCTATAGAGGTTTGATCAGAACTCCCACAGTATCTATGAATTGAAAAAAATTGCTCCAATATTACTAGTATTTTTAGAAAAATTACTAGTAAATTTTTAGAAACTATACTTAAGTAAAAAAAAAGTCTAATATAGACATGAGAAAAAATTAGTAGGTAGTGCATTATATGTAAGAGTGAAATAGTGTGTTGTGGGTTCTTGTACACAATCATTTTTCTTTACTGTCCATAAAAAAGTGGGTAAGGGGGTTTATTTAAAAAAGTGAATGTTTCATCTTTTTAAAAGCTTTTTTTTTTGAAAGTTCTAAGCAATAAGATAAAATCTGCTTTTATTAATTTCTTAGTATTCAGAAGATATGAAACACAAGACCACTCTACTGGAACTCCAGAAAATGTTTACATACTTAATGGTAGGTGCAAAAGAGAAGATTTTATAAAGTATTCCATTTTCCTAAAAGAGAAAAAGTAAGAAAAATGTAATTTTTCTTAAATTTTCTTAAAATGTAATTAGCTGTGTAAATAAATGTCTTAAATAGGTTTTATCCACTTAAAAGCTGCTACTCAGAAAATCATTGTTGTGATAGTTTTCAGGAAGAGGCAGTGTAACTCATAATCTAAGATAGGCTTTAATATTGGGCAATAGTCAGCAAGCAGCATCTCTCAAATGTTACTGATTGTTTACTGTGTTCTTTAAAAAATGTGTGTGAAATGAGGCTATGGGGGAACATCAGGCTCAGCTGCCACAGTCTGAGCATCAAAAAAATTTCACACCCAGCACGCACCTGACATTTACTCAGGTGAACACAGGGTGTTTACCAAAGCTGTGGGACTTGATTTACAAGTGAGTTGCAAGTGTGAAAATCAAGTCTGCTTTTTAGTTACAATCGTGGTGTATCTGCTATCAGGCTGTACCCTGTATGGACACCCTGTGCACTTACATTGCTACATCTCTGAGTGGCCCAGGAGCTTCCTGGCCAGGCATCACCTTGGATGCAATAATGATGTGAAGCATTCTGAGCTTGATTCTTGGCTTAATCATTAAACAATTTGTTTGCTTTAATTTCCCCAGTGATAAAATAAAATATATTGGCGTTGTTAATTGCATTTTCCTTGCTCCAAAATTTTAAAGGTTATTCTGCTGAAATAAAAGATTAAAAAGCAACTAAAAATTTTTGTATTGAAGAACAAAACAATATTGAGGCAATTTACAGGTTTTCACTGTTGTTAAAGTCATTAAAATAATGAAAAATAAAACTGAGAGCTTAGCAGTTTGGTTCTTGCCGTTGACTTTTGTGAAGAAAATCATAACCACTTCAAAGAGAAATAAAGCAAAGGAATTTAGGTATGTAGTGTCTGCCATGAATCCAAGAAAAAATAAATCTAGGTATTTACATAAGCACAAAATAATGCAGGAACATAAAATCATACGAAGACTGTTAAAAAATTGTTAAAATCTTGAAGATAGAATTTGTTCAAAAGAAAGGTAATATTTACAGGAAGCACTGTCTTACCACACATCCTTTAAAGAAAACGGTATCAATGTCATTGTTTACAAGAACAAAGTTGTGCATTCCCATTTTGCAAGGCAGCGGGATGGGGGATGAATTCTAAGCAATTGGCTTATACTGTAAATTCTTTCCTCTGACTGAAGACATGCAGTTGAGACCCTAGATGATACAGTTTTACTCCTTAGAGAAGTCTGAATGAGAATTAAGCACTTGATGAGATTTAAGTCAGTGATGTCCAGAAATACATAAATACAGGCTGATGTTCCTGATAATATATTTTGTATCTGAGCAGATATGCAGAAACTAAACGTGTCACATCTTCAGTCAAGTTATATAAATTTAATGGTTTGTTTTATTAAGTATTATCTGATAATATTCCATTTTTAAATTATATTTTAATAATTAATATAATGATAGTGAAAAACTGCTATACCTTTAATCAGAGGCCTTTAAGCACTCAAACAACTTTGTTGTCTAATGTGCATATGGAGATACTGTATGTAAAAACGTGTTTTTAAATAGACATTTATATATATATGTTCAGTGTATTTGTATAACTTCAGAATTTGAGTGTTTATATTGATTTGTTTTGCTTGATTTTTTTACCTAAAGGAAAGTGAATGTAAGGCATACAATCCAAGGCCATTCTGTAAAACTTATACCATGGATAAGCAGCCACTGAACACAGGAGAGCAGAAAGATATGACTGAATTCTTCACTGACCTAATAACAAAAATAGAAGAAATGTCTCCAGAACTGGTGAGTTACCAGGAGGGAGCAAAAGGGAGCTTGAAAACTTAAGGGATTTCTTTGACAGAGTTTATTAATTCCTTTACAGAAAAATACAGTGAAAAGTCTGTTTGGAGGTGTTATCACAAATAATGTTGTTTCTTTGGTAAGTATTCCTTCTCTGTTCTTATCTTTTCAAGTTTATTTTTTAACTTCTATTTTTATTTTTAACTTCTCAAAATGGCTATTTCATTGTTTTTCTTTCACTGCTGTGATATAGGACTGTGAGCATGTAAGTCAGACTGCTGAGGAGTTCTACACAGTAAGATGTCAGGTCGCTGATATGAAGAATATTTATGTGAGTAATGCCAGCCTGTGTACCATAGATCACAATTGTAAGAGGGTGCAGTTAAAGATTGAAGACTTTGCAGTATGTTGTTGAATATGTTGATGCTTTTTGTATCTCGAGTTTTAGTGTATTTCTAGATTGATATTTCGAGTTAATATTGTTGAAATATTTCATTTTTTCAGTTTAATATGCTGTCAGCTGATGCCATTTGGAATTGACTAAAGACTGTGTCACACTCAACAATCATTATTTACACTATCCTCTTCTGTGTTTTAAAAATGCTAAGGCCATTTTTTAGATGAGAGAATTGTAAATGTCAAAAGATCTTATATAAACATACACTGTTGCTTAAGGAGTTAACTTAAAACCAAAATTATTTCAGCCTTTTGAGTTTTTTTAAAAAACTATTAATCCCCACACTTGGAATTTGAATTTAAAGCACTTGAATTCTTTGAGACAGCTTTGGTGTACAATAATTCTCAGTTGTTTCCTTAATTTTGTGTTTTGTTTTTCTGTAACAATTTTAAATGCTTTTCTTAATTCAGTTGCATGTTCTTTTTGCAAACTTTTTGGTGCCTTTGCTCATCTTTCTTACAGAACTTACAGAAAAGGTAATTAAACTTACTGTAAGATTGAGAGAGAGAGAGAGGTTTGTAAAGCAGGCCATGTAAGCACAAGATACAAATATATGAATTTATTTTAAGTTCATTTTTATTACATGTAGGAATCTCTTGATGAAGTAACTATCAAAGATACCTTGGAAGGTGACAACATGTATACATGTTCTCATTGTGGAAAGAAAGTGCGGGCTGAAAAAAGGTATGATTAAGATATTATTCAATTACTGAAATTACCATTTGATTCAGAAAGTTCTTTAGATTAAATAGGTCTGGTTTCATTCAGTTTGCTACTGTTCAAGCCTGTGCGGATGTGGAAATGTCCCTGTGGAAATGAGCTCATAACTAGGAAATCAAAACTCCAAGACATAGAATATTAGGTATCTTAGACACCAAGACAGAAAAGTGTTCATGACCTTTTAAAAAAACAGATAGAAATTTTTAATTAGTACTTTTGAAATCTGTTATTTTCCCTATTTTTAAAAGATAAATTCCTTAATGCTTCACTACTTGTTCATTACCCAGGATAAATGCATAGGTTTCATCAGTTCCCAAATTTCTGCAATAAAAATTAGTAGTTTTGAAAATATTTCCCTAATTTTTAAAATTCTACCAATAATGAGGAAACTAAATACAGGTTTTATGTTTTCTTTTATTGCAATTAACAAAATTTTAGAGATTTAAAATCTCATAGTTGGTTTTGTACCTTTTAGAAAAGACGTGTGAGATTAGCCTCTTTAAAGCCATTGATGTGAAGTTTATGACATTGAATAAAAGATAATTTCTGCATTGAAATTTGTCATTTACAAGAAAGTAGCTCTGTCTAATGAGGGATTTGCATTGTTAAATTGATTTCTCATTTTAGAAAACTATCAGTCATACCATGTGAGCAAATTTCATATTTCTTCTAAGGCATGACAGTGAACTAAATGGAAATGTTTGATAGCCTAAATTTTACCTTTCTGCTGCCAGTTAGACTGCCCTGCTCTAGGGCATTATGATTGCTGAATTTTATGTTTATGTGACATGGCAAAAGATTTCCAATGTTGTTTGAAATAAATGTGTATAAAATATTTCTGAAAATAAAATTCTACCTACTGTGTTTTTGTAAGTCATGGTTATTTCTAATCCTCTAGGGCATGTTTTAAGAAACTACCTCGTATCTTAAGCTTCAACACAATGAGATATACATTTAATATGGTAACCATGATGAAGGAGAAAGTCAACACACATTTTTCATTCCCTTTACGTTTGGATATGACACCTTACACTGAAGATTTCCTCATGGGAAAAAATGACAGAAAAGAAGGTATGCAGCATAAAATAAATTCAGCAGGCTTTGTCTCTGTTGTCTGCGTACCACTTTCTATATACATATGCAAACAAGTAACGGTTTTCTTTTTAAGGAAACGAAATTAAACAATAAGTTTTAATCAACCTGTATTCTAAAAGTCACGGGTTTTATTTAATATGAGAAAAACATCTAATTATTTTTCTTTCATACACTGTTCAAGTTCAGTTATTTTTAAATTTGTTTTTAAAGCATGGGAGAGATTGCGTGTCATTACAGTTTGTCACTGACCTATTTGAATTTACAAGGTAATGCAACTTCAGCAACTGGCTAACTGCCCTCATAAATAACATGTGCTAACTTGGAATAACTTAGTTATTAGTCCTTATCTCTTCAATAGTGGTGCTTTGCAAAAAAACTGTTGCTGTTTCACAAGAGTTGGGATCTATGCTGCTTGTTCTAGATATGCAGTTTTTGGCTGTCATCATTGTGGAGTGCTGAAAAGAAAAAAAATTACGTGTAGCTTCAGGAAACGTAATATTGACATTCAAGTGTTTAGGAAATAACTGATTTTATATTATTTTAAATTATTTCAGGTTTTAAGGAAGATGGTGAATATTTGAAAGAAACTGAAAGTTACGAATACGATCTGATAGGTGTAACAGTTCATACAGGAACAGCAGATGGTGGGCATTACTACAGTTTTATCAGAGATATAGTCAATCCCCATGCTTACAAAAACAACAAATGGTGAGTAACACACAGCAACATTCTGTAATTCCTTACGTTTCAATAAGTGCAACTTGCTGATGTTGTCAGACACAGTTGTATAGGAGGGTAGGTGCTGTAAGTTCCTCTTAGAAGTACTAGATGTTAGAAGTTAATAGATATAGGTGTAAGAATATTAATGTTAGCATACAAGTTTGTTTTACTGTAATAGTTGTGGGGTGTCTTGGACACAGGGGCAGCAGAAGAATGTCCATGATAGCCTCACATTATGACTAATGCTTATTTTCTGGCCTAAATGTCGAGGACTATTCTATCTCTAGAAATGAACAGTAAGATTTAATAAATTGTCCTTCATAAAATCCAGTTGTTACCTTTTGTGAGCATGCAGCTACATTTATGATTGTAGAATGCAGTCCTTTTCATGTTGTTGATGTTCAGTGAAACAGTGGTTTGAATTTTTCTTCCCTTGAAACCCATTGCACTCCATGAGGAAGAAGTGGTGTTACAGTACCTAGGTTATCTAAATCTGTTCTTACTGTGCTCTTTGTATGTGGAATTGTTTTCACATTTGATTTTTAAGTTTATCTAGCTGGTTATCTCTTCCTATTGGCTAGCTCCTCATAGATGGAATTTACAGCAACATACTGGAATATTTTACAGCATTTGTTTTTCTATCTTCTCAAATATAAAAAGAAAAGAAAAAAGATCTTATAGTAAATTCTATGCCCTATTTTTTAAAAAATAATTATTTATTGATTTTTTTAAACTATGACATCTACGTCTAATTTGGAAACATGCATATTTTGGCTATATCATGGTTGTGAAGAGGAAGGAAAGTTGGGAAAGTCTGGGAAAGGGATGAGACAAAGGCAAGAAAAGGAGAAGGGTCTTGCAAGGTGATGTAAGAAATCAGGGCTCTCTGGCTGTCATTTCTGGATGTCAGGTTCTCATCTGAGACCCTGGAACAGGAAACAAGATTTTCTTTAATCCTGTTCTATACAATAGCTAGCTGGAGTATTTTTTAAACAGTTCTAACTTGTGAACCAACACCTGCTCTATAATGGTGTACCATCTTCTGTGCCTCTTTCTAGTTTCAGTTATACTGTTACAGGGAATTATTTTTCTCTTTATAATAGATTAAAAAAGGAAAGTTAAATCTCCTTGGCTGCATTAAACCCTGTCTGTACAAGCATTGACTGGAAAAGAATATGTCTTTTGATACACAGAAAAACGAAGAACTGTTGAAATACTGACTCCGTGATCTTACAGAAAGGAAGTCACTTTTGGGATCAGCTTTCAGTTTGCTGTGATTAAAACAACAGATTAGAAATTAAAAGGAATACCTAAATCAAAATAATCATTTTAAGTACTTGATATGTCTTATTTGCCCTTAAAGACAAACAGCAATCATTTCAAAACCTTAAATGTTTTACAGGTATCTTTTCAATGATGCGGAAGTAAAACCATTTGATTCTGCCCAGCTTGCTTCAGAATGTTTTGGTGGAGAAATGACTGTAAGTTAATGTGGCTCATTTTTGTCATGTTCAACCATTACTGTATGTGTTCTGAAGACTTTTGTGAAGGATTCTGTAGTGTTTGTCTTCTGTCTGCCATCTGTTGTGAATGCATATGAAACAGAAGTGTTAGCTGGGTTTTATTAAACTTTTGACACCTTTGTTGTGCAGGTGATACTTTAGATAGCTGTTATCTGATACTTTAGATAGTTGTTAGATACAGTAGATAGCTGTTCTTCCACCACTGATCTCTTCAAAGGGTGTCCACCTCTTTTGGGGGGTGAAAGACTTGGCAGAGTAAATGCTTTCAGGCTGGTGATGCAAGCTCTCTAGTTTTTCTAAATTTTTTGCAGAATAGAAGTTAAGCCAATAAGGAGAAGGATCTTAATTTCTCATGTACCAACTATCATAATATTTAGTCTGTGAATATGAATACAGATATTTCTATGGACTTTGCATGAGGTAGAGATCACAGTATTGCATACAAATTCTGAAAAATCAGAATAGGCCACTGTAGAAGAAAAACAAGAAGACTCCTTCAAGCAAGAAATACTCAGCAGCTTCTCTGTATATGTCCTAAAATAATTTGCTTGCACATTTGCCTCACACTGTCAATAATCAGGCCATTAAAACTACTTGTAACTAATTGGTTTTTTTTCTTGACAGACAAAAACTTATGATTCTGTTACTGATAAATTTATGGACTTCTCCTTTGAAAAGGTATTTCTCTTCCAAACACTTACTCTATGATTATATTTGTACTTTCATGATTTATTTTTCAAAGCAAAAATTATACAGATGTTTTTTTCTTAAAGACACACAGTGCTTACATGCTGTTTTATAAACGGATGGAACCAGAGGAGGAAAATGGCAAAGACTACAAATTTGATGTTTCATCAGAATTGCTGGAGGTACAAGTTGATTTGTTTTAACACTGATTTTAAAATGCTGTAGGAAATACTAAACAAATCAGGAATCTGAATAAGGAGAGGAAAGCTAGTATAACAAAGATCAGTAAGATGACAATCCTTTCATTTAGGTGTCTTCCTTAGGTAAATGTTACATGATAGGAAGTAAATTAAGATTTACACTGTATGAAAATTTTAGATTTTTTTTTAATTTATTCTGTCTTTTGTTTTTTAAATCAGATATATGAATCATTCTGCTTCATATTTGTACAAGTGGCAGAGCACTGCTTGTTCGGGTTTTTTTGAGTGCTTATCAGCATTTTCTGAACGGTTGCAATATTAGAGGAAGTATTTTTCTTAACCACCATCATTTTCATTCTTCAGTTCTTCAGCAGCTTACTGCTTTGAGGGGGAACAGAGTAAAAGAATAGTTACAGCTATTTCTACTTTTGCTCATTTGTTGTGAAATTCTAAGTAAATGCAAGAAAAGATTGTGATTATTTGTGCTTAGGATGGAGAGCATCAGTTGGAAAAGGATCCCTTCATTCCCATACTCAAGAGTAGCCCAGGTGTTTGTAAAAGGGGAAGGGGAAACAAAACTCCCAGGAAGAGCTGCCCTGTTATTCTCAGGCTACTCTTAGAGTAGAGCTGTTCTGTAAAGATACTATTTAAGCCATTTCTGGTCTGAGGAATTGAAAGAGGCAGCACACAGGAGCAGACTATTTCACTGGCTTCTCGCTGTGCTAGATAGGAGTCCCAGTATGGGATTTATGAGACATTCTCCCTTTTCATCGCCTGAAAAGCCAGTTTCACTGCTCCCTCCAGTCAGAAGTATTGCTTTATCATCTGTCACATTAGGTTCTTAACTTTAAAAGGCTCTTCATCCCTAGCCATCAAATCAGATTGTACTTTTTATCCTTATCAGTCTTAAAAATAGTAATAGATATTATTAGAGTTACATTTTTAAACAGAACATGAAAAATGCTGCAGATTTGGTCAAAAACTTTTTTGGTGAAAAACATTAACCTTTTTTGGTTAATAATGGAGAGTCAAATTTTAACTCTTGAAGAATGTATCAAATGTTCACAAAGCTTACCAGACTTGGATTCTGAACCTCAACCTTTAGACATAGCTGGTGAGGCTGCTGGGCAGTTTAACCTACTTGAATTAGTGAAAGTATGTATCTAGAGAGGGGTTTTTGCCTTTTTCAAGTTATTACACTATCCCACAAGTCAAAATATGGTATTGAACTGTGGTTCTTGTTTAATGTGTTTGACCAGTTCTCAAAATTTCAGCTTAAAAATGTAATTAAATTGTAAAACTGAGATCACAGAAAGAGGAAAAGTTTCTGAGTTTTGCTCTGCAGTCATATGGCCAGCAAAACTAATATTCACTATAATATGAATACAACAACTTTGAGCCAATCCTTTAAAGAAAGTACTTCCAGAAGTATTTTTTCATAAGAAAAAACTTACTTTCTTAGCCATGGCAGGCATTTAAATATTCTTATCATGTTTATGTAGTGAAATAAACTGCTTTCTTGTATCTGATGTTAGCATTTTTTCTTCAGTGGATATGGCATGATAACATGCAGTTCCTTCAAGACAAGAACATTTTTGAACATACATATTTTGGGTAAGTTTTTCTTTAAAAATGTAATATTAATACTTCTTTTCTTCTTGCAGATTTTCATTATGTATTTTAATTAACAAATAAAATTACTGACTCTAGGTTTATGTGGCAGTTGTGTAGTAGCATCCCAAGCACACTACCAGATCCAAAAGCAGTTTCCCTGATGACAGCAAAAGTAAGTACTTCAAAAGTATATTGTGCTTATTTTAAATTGTGCCTTGTTTACGTTTTAATTCATGCATTCTATAATTAATTTTGCTATTTTTTTTCCAGCTAAGCACTTCCTTTGTACTAGAGACATTCATTCATTCAAAGGAAAAGGTATTCTATTTACTTGTAAATTCTCATTAAGTAATTGCATGAATATAGCAAAAAGTGTGTCAGTATTTTTAAGTGTGATTTAGAAATGTATGACAGATCTTGTGTTCTTTTTGTTTGAAAATTCCTGGGTTACTCAAATCTTAAACTCTGTAAAGAGGAGTGTTTACCACTAAGCATCAATTGTGCTCATTAATTTTTAAGTTATAAATACTAGCGAGAACAGTAAGAACATTCTATTTTATTTGGAACATCTTTACTCTCGGTCAGATTTTACTTATTTTTAATGTATGATAGCATATTGCTACTAATTCTAGATTATTTGGAATTAGTAAGAATATGTAATAATGTGTTACTGGACAATTAGTCTAAATGCATAGGTACTACTTCCATTAGTTTCAATCTGTGTACTTTTACTTTTGTGTAGGTGCAACATATTACTAGTTCATAAAGTGCTTAGTGTTTGTAACTGTATTCCCAAGATTTAGTGTTCTAACTGACTTCAGAAATGTTGGAAGATTAAGTTGCAGTTTATTATTTCAAGTTACAGTTTTCTCTGTATTTCTCTTTACAGCCTACAATGCTTCAGTGGATTGAACTTTTAACAAAACAGTTTAATAACAGTCAGGCAGCTTGTGAAGTAAGTGACTTAGGAACTCAGCAAAGTACAAACCAACTTTCTATATATTGTTTAACTTTCCTGGAGGTTCGTATCCCTAGAATATTTTGGACTATGAACTACTGTATTTGGCATATTGTGCACTGTGCAATGAAATCCTTTTTGAATACTGCAGATTCTGGGGAATTACTTGACTTTAATTTTCAGAAGCCTATGGTGAGACCAGAGGCCGAAGCAATTTTGTCACTAGAATTAGAAGACATACAGTATTACAACCTCTTTAATTGATTATTACCTACAGATTTGTGTAATGAAGAGGTGTTTAAATGAAATAGCACAAGAGAAATGAAAAGATGGACTAAGGTTTAAGGATTAGAATGGTAGGGACTTGAGTTAAATGCGAGAGAAGAGGACAGGGAGGGGGGCTTTGGTGCAAGGGAAAGAAATAAGAACAGCTAAGGTTAGACTTAGCTGAAAACAAATGTAGCATTCAAATGCCTTCTTCATGAAGTTAAGGATCATCTACCCAGTGTGTAGAAAGACTAAAAATTCCTAGAAGTAGGACAAAAAATGGAGGACTGCTTTTTCTATAAAGTTTTTTAGGACTCTGCTTGAAGGGAGTCTGGGACAAAGTGGAGAGAGAGTAAGAACCTACAGTCAAAAGAATTCACTGTGGTGTTGGTGAAAACAATTTTAAGATTCAGAAGGAAAATTTGTGATAGACATTCTGTGATAGCTTAAATGTACAAGGACTATGATATATATGTGTCCTGCAGTAGGCCTTATTCAGTAGGAAAGAATTAAATTCATTGTTCTTTTATAAATTGATTCTAGGTTGTTAAATTATTGTGTAACAGTGTTTGGGTGATACAGTTCCATTAGTATGGTATAGTCCTAAGATGCTTATAGTGACTGAAGTCTTTTAATATAGTAAAAAATACCCAAGTGCAATTAAAATAAAAGGATTGACAAATTGGATTGTTTAAACTGTCTTTTGTTGTGAGTAATACAAAATCTGTGGAGTCAGAATACTCAGCTGTATTATTTCTTAAGTTTAACTTTGAATGAATCATTCTCTGTTATTTTTATACATTTCCTGTCCCTGGGGTAGCAGGGCTATTCTGCATTTTAAAACACGAAAGGGATGTAGTTTGGGCGCTATATTCTTGCTTAAGTCTATTCCAATTATAAAAATTCTTTCCATTTACACTTCTTTGTAAACATGATTTTTTTTATTCGTTGAGATCACTTACCAGGATAAGCATGTCTTTTCAGAGAATTGAATAATGGCATGCAGACCCCAGGGATAAGAAGATACTGGATATAAATTTATTTTGATGTTTACTCCTGTTGACCATTACTCCTTTCTTGTCATGCACTGCAGACAGTTAGATTTCCCTTGGATTAATATTTGCTTATTCCTTAATAATAGTAACATCAATTTCTCTTCAGACTTTATTGTCATGCAAAAAGAAGACTGGACTAGAACAAGTTTGGAACAAAACTAACAAAGTATGTATCTTCTGCAGTGGTTTTTGGATCGTATGGCTGATGATGATTGGTGGCCAATGCAGATTCTAATAAAGTGTCCCAATCAGATTGTGAGACAGGTAAGAAAAAATGTTCCTTTTTAAGTCAAGTGACCACTTGACCCACGAAAAGAAATGGGCAATTATTGTGACACATGCAATCATTCTGGATGTTTTCATTAATATCTGTAATTATCTCCTTGGTTTTTATTCTTGCATGTGATTTAGAAGAAATCTCTGGCCAGGGGAGCTTTGTTGTTTGAAACAAAATCAATATTACCATAGTGGTGTAGTTATACAGTTAAGATCACAAAATGTCACAGTAGATAGAAATTAAGGTTTCTGCAATGCCCACATGATTTCTACAAGTTCGAACATTTTACATTAAAATTATTTTTCTTCTGAGTACTTTGAACAGTGATGTGTCACGATACACATTCAGAAAACAAAATAATATAATTGCTTACATTCACTGCTCCTGATGAAAGCTTCCCTTGTAAACTCCTGCCTTTGGGCTTTGTAGATAGATTTAATTTTATAAGATTAAATCACAAAGTTTTGTTAATACCTTTTTGCTGGAAATGTTTAAAATTCAGAAAAACCTACATTATTGCATTTGGATATTCACATATAATAATACTATTAACAGTTTTATTTATAAGTATACTTTCATTGCAAGTTGTTTAAGTAAAAACTTCAGCAATTGCTTTGTCTCACATGAAGCTTTTAATTGTTTTCACTTCTCTGATTATTAAAGTAATATTTTCATGTAGATCTATACCTACTTTCTGTATGCAACCCAATAAAGGAATATATTCCATGAGAAAACTCCATACAGGATCTTGGGCAAGCTGCTAAACTTTGATGAATATTTTATAAATTAAAAATTACTGAAAGGAATTTTCTTAAAATTTTCATTAAAATTGTCACAGCTAGAGGCACAAGAAAAAAAACATCTTGCAAAGAGTATCCAAACATTTCAGAAAATAGGGACTGAGGAACAAATAATGTCTATGAGCAGCAGTTGTAAGTCATATTTCAGTCGTGTACAGTGCACATCAATATTAAAAACTTGTTTTAGCATTCCTCCATCAGATCTGTTTATAAAACCAGGTTTGACTTTCCTGTTAAAATACAGGATGTCGGTACACCAAGAAATGGAACATGGGCATCTCAACCTCAACTTTAACTTCAAATCAGATAGAGCAAGAAGTAGTACCAGGAGACAGAATTTTCTTTGTGTAGAAATTGTGTCAATATATGTATAAAGAATGACCATGTGGAGTTCATTTACTTATGCATTTGCAGATGTTCCAGCGTTTGTGCATTCATGTGATACAGAGACTGAGGCCAGTGCATGCACATCTTTATCTCCAGCCAGGAATGGAGGACTGGTAAAATAATAACACCTGAAAATGACTGTTTGTTACATGCATTCCAGAAACCACTTTTGTTTAATGGCGCATTCAAAATGGTCTTGTAAACCTAAAATAGTACTGTTTTAATTGTTCTTTATTATTCTACCTAAAATGCTCCAGCTTACTAAAAAATGTTATTTTTTTGGAAAAGAGAGTGGCTAAAACTACATTGTTTGGAACATTTATTCCCCTAGACTAGAGACTAGATGATTAGCCTAGTCTTTTCATTGCCAGTAATATGCTGCAAGTATAGGTCTCACTACTGTTACATGAGGATCCATTTTACAGAGACATAGGTACAAATTTTAATTTGTACATACAGTAAAGGATGTTGGAAATGGGAATCTAGTCCTGCGTAATATAGCCAAATCACAGTTTTTGTGAAAAAGTTGGGAAACAAACTGGGTTCTGTTTTGTTCTGCTAATTATCTAGAAGGCTGTCGCTTTGTCTCAAGTTATGAAATATTTATTCTTGATACATAATGAGAAAAAGAGTTTTTTTCTTTCATCTCTTCCATTAAGAAAAAATGGCAGAATTTGTAAGGAGTATACTGCCATTGCAAAAATTGGGATTTGAAGATACAGTTTTCGTGGCAAAAAAAACTTATTTCATTTTCTCTAAAAGCCTTACTATAAAAGGCTGTGTGACTTACAGTAAACATCCATCTTTCAGTAGATTAAAAGGCTTGAAAATGCATGTGTCTGCCCTGACAAGGTCCTGGTTAGGAAGCTGCCTTTCCTTACATCCAGTGAATATAACAGCTATAGCAGCATTCCTTCTTTGTCCTTTTAACATTGTGAGTGCTGGGTGGTACCTTGCTTTAAGCCATGTTGTTACCTGGGCTGTACTTGGCAAAGGCGAAAGTGTTAGAAATCTGAGTATCACAGTATAACGAGTAGAAGACTCTGTTTTTATGGGTTGGTTTGTTTGTTTGTCTTGGTACTTGGTCAAGATTATTTTATGCTCCATGTATTGTGTGAAGCATATCAATTGGATTTTGTTTTCAGTTCGGATGACATGGATGGTCCTGTGGAAGACATCGGCAGCCGTTCCTGTGTGACGCGCTTTGTGAAGACACTCCTATCAATTATGGAGCATGGTGTTAAGCCTCACAGTAAACACCTCACAGAATACTTTGCCTTTCTTTATGAATTTGCCAAAATGGGAGAAGAGGAAGTGAGTATAGCCTTGTAGATTTGGGAATTAGGCATGTATATGCACGTATACATATTTAAGTAATACAATATCTGCATATTTCAGAGCCAGTTCTTGCTTTCACTGCAAGCCATATCTACAATGGTCCATTTCTACATGGGAACTAAAGGACCTGAAAATGTAAGTTTTAATACCTTGTGTAATGGGATCCAGCCTTTCATGCTTTGCACGTGATCGTTAATGCTCTGTCTCTTGAACCACCAATGTCAGCCATTAAATTAAAACTGTTTCACTTGTACAATTTTTTTCAATGTTTAAGTGAAGATAGTATTTTAAAATAGCTGAGCTCGTTATTTCTGTTTAGTATAGAAACAGGTCTTAAGCAGAAGCATTTAAAGTTGCCCTTATCATGCTGTTAACAGTAACAATTGATTACTTGCTTCTATTATACAACTTAAGCTTTTAAATTTACTTTCTTTTGTTATTGAATTGACGACCACATCAGGCTACGTAGTTGCTTCAACCAGCCTAGCTTTTGCATTTGTAAATACAATTTAGTGTATGCAAAATGAATGCTTCAGCATGAAAATCACGAGGTTATATATTTACCTGGTTTGCTTCATGCAAGTTTAAATTGCTTTAATAAAAATACAGAATATATGCAAAACCCACATATAGGCTCTCTGAAGTTAAAGCTCAAAGTTACCTCGTTGGTGTTACCTCTTTTTTTCTTCAGCCTCAGGTTGAAGTACTTTCTGAGGAGGAAGGGGAGGAAGAAGAAGAGGAGGAAGATATACTTTCTTTAGCAGAAGAAAAATACAGGCCTGCTGCACTTGAAAAGATGATTGCCCTGATTGCTCTTCTAGTTGAACAGTCTCGCTCAGAAAGGCAAGAGCTTCTGAAAAAACAAAGTAAATTCTGATCTGAACTAGTTCAGAAAGGAATTATAGATTTTACGGGTCTAGTTGTTTTAGGGGGTTTTGTGGGGTTTTAGCAGCATAGAAGAGCTTGTATATGGGCCTTTTACATTTTTAACCTTTTAAAATACAGAAGTTTTGTCATTGTTTACCAAATAAAAGACTCCGGCTAAATCATTGTGCAGTTTCTCTTGTGGAAATTCTCCCTAACCTTATTTTTAGTAATCTCTGAAGTAAAATGATAAAGATTTCTTTGTATTTTAGGCATTTGACTTTGTCACAAAACGACATGGCAGCATTAACAGGAGGAAAGGTAATTCATTTAAATGTGACTGTATAAGCCTCAAAAAAATACACACACATATATATATATATGTTTACATATGTCATTGTAGACAGTTTACTAGTATCTTGCTATTTGTTGCAGGGCTTTCCTTTTTTGTTTCAACATATCCGTGATGGTATCAACATCAGGCAAACTTGCAATCTCATTTTCAGTTTGTGTCGGTACAATAATCGACTCGCAGAACATGTAAGTATCAGAAGCTGTAGCTGTTTGTTGAAAAATCTTACTAAATAATTGTATTTGGGTGATGTTTATTATTTGGGTGATGTTTATTATTTTAACTAAATAAGCACAAATCTAAGTGAGTTTTATTTGTTTTGTTTTTAAGATTGTGTCCATGCTTTTCACATCTATAGCAAAGTTGACTCCTGAGGTATGTAAACTTACTACCTGTATAGTAAATAATTTGTATTAATATTTTTCTGTTTTAAATTACTTAAATAATCCTATGCTAGTAAAAAATCTTGCATGGAAAATGATCCATGATGGTTTTTGTGGCATTAAATGAAGTCTAACTGCACTGTATGCTGTTTTAGCCAAAATCTGGTATGCAGTTAAAGGTGAAAATTTTATTCAAAGCCAAGTAACATATTTCTAGCTTCTCCAGGCATATGAAGTTAAAAAAAAAATTGGTAACAATAAAGCATGTATGCTAGGGTAAGTGGAGTTATGTAATTATCACCTGGTTGTTCAGGTTTTGGGGTGCTATTTTGCAGTTCTGTGCATGCAAAATACATTTCTCAGTCAGAATACATTCCTGCCCTGGTAATACTGAGAGTTGCAAATTAATCCTTCATTAGTAAGATATACATTTACTCTCACACAAGGACAATCTAGTATACTGCTGTCAGAAACAAGAAAATAATCATGAAAAATTGAAGGCATGTCAAGTGGAGGAGACATGATCATGGCTGGAAAAGCAGCACGTACTAAATCTTTCTCAAGACAGCTTTGCTTTGTGTGATGGAATGGGCACTATCAGATGGCAGTCTCCTTCCCTCCTGTCATGATAACACTTGCTACATTTTTACACTTCCTTTGCTTTGCCCATACACATATGCACCAGAGACATTTTTGGTAAGGTGCAAAATACAGAATATTAGTAACAAGTCAATTGAAGCATTGTTTAAAGCTGAATCCTAAGAAATATTTTTTTTTAAATTCATATTAGAGCCAACATGCTAGACATGTTGGTATTTCAGAGGAAAACAGTATGCCAGTTAAGAATGAGCAGTGTAAAACCTCAAAATGTGGTGCTTTTGCATAAGCTTTTCAGGATCGGTATTCCATGTTATGCAGTACACAAAAATAATCACTTCTCCTACATTGTGAAATCTTCTGTATACGAAAACCAGGATAAACTGATGAATTCTTTGAGACTGTACAGCTTGATTTGCCCCCCCACTTTCTTCAGGGTAACATCTGACTGACATTGTGTGCTGTTTTTTCCCTGTAACTATATACTACTGCTAGACTGATCCCATCTAGTATGATCATGTTGCCTTGCACTAGCTATAAAAAGCAGCTTAATTCTACTGTATTCATATGTGGCTACAATAGAATCAAGATATATTTGTGGGGTTTATTTACAGATTAAATAAGGAATTAAAAGTAACGTTCATGTCAGACATTTGTAGAAATATATTTTCATGCAAATGTTTGAGGAATTTTTAAAAATCTCTAAAAAATTAGTGGATGACATTATATGGATCAAAATGGATATTTTTATTTTTATGCGTTACAGGCAGCCAATCCTTTTTTCAAATTGCTGACCATGCTAATGGAGTTCGCTGGTGGACCTCCAGGAATGCCACCCTTTGCTTCTTACATTCTGCAGAGGATATGGGAGGTACAACAGAAAGAAAACAGAAGCTAAATTGACTTTCTCTTTTTCATGCTATTAAATCTTCAAAAGGGTTTTACGTCTAATTACCATTTTAAATGCATTAATTCATCATTATTTTTATGACCTTTTCTCTTCCAAATAAACAGTAACAGCTAATAGACATTTAAAAGAGTTATAAACTGTGCAGGCAGGGATGAGAAGTCCATCAGCTAATGCATAGGGAAATTCTGGGCACAGAACTTACTTTTGCAGCCACTCCAATTTCTAGAAGTCATTTAGAAGTGATAGAGTGAAGAAGACAGTAAAAATGATAGTCTCTTTCTTGGACATAACCCTCTAGCTATTATGAAGGAAACCTGACAGATTAATTTGTCATTTCTAAAAAAGAAGGGGGGGGGCTGTTCTTAATCTGTTTATTTTTAAATGGATTAAAATTTTATAAGCACAGTTTTGGTCATGTCAGATGCTCATATTCTTCCAGGTAGATTAGGGTAGTTTGGAACAGCTTCAGGATACAGTTACTGCCTGTGGTTCCTTAGACAGCGTTCCTTTTGTACTTGTCTAGGCAACTGGACCTCAAGGTGAAAAGAAAGTAATTTTTTAAGCTAACAAATGAGCAAACAGCATTTGTTGGCCTAATAATAAGTCATCAGATTCTTAAACTACACAGAACCAGAAAGGTGCAGGAAGCTACATTTTCTCATTATTTCTAAGGCTTTGATAACTGTACAACAGCTCCACAGGCTTTTCATTACCTTTGAAAAGCACTAGATGAATTTATTATTTGAAACTGCATATTCATAAAGAATATAATAGCTACTCTCACCAGGAAGCTATATGGACACATTTGCATACCACTTATGTTCTTTTGATTTATTTTATTTGTTTATAAATACAAGATTGTTTGGTTTTCTAAGTCATTACCATTTCAGCTCTTAAGTATCTCAGAATATGCAGAAAGGATCTCTTGGGTAGCTTCCTGGGCTTAGATTGAACTTTCAAAAGCTCTGAACAAGATTCAGAAGCACTAACAAGTGAAATTTTAATAATGGTTTCCTTTGTCTGCCAGAGTACCTCAGTCACGTAGGTGCTTTGGTAGTCCTATGTGATTTTGAAAAATATTTTGAAAGCCTCTGTAGTTATTCTTAGGGGGTTTTAATACAAACAGTACATAGTATCAAGGTTAATGTATTCTTTTTGATTTTTCCACTTTTTTTTCAGGTCATTGAATATAACCCATCTCAGTGCCTGGATTGGCTGGCTGTGCAAACACCTCGAAATAAACTGGCTCACAGCTGGGTGCTGCAAAATATGGAAAACTGGGTTGAACGTTTTCTTCTGGCACACAACTATCCTAGAGTTAGAACTTGTAAGTTAATTTAAATTGAAAAAAATTATTCTTCTGTTGTACCAAGCTAACTATGCATGAGGTATTCCTGCCAGAAATGAAACATATGCTTCTGTGCTTGTTTTCCCTTTTCAATTGTTTTAGAATGGCTATATTTTATAATATTAGTACATCTGTGGTGCATCATCAAGCCATACTATTTGGTTTTGATGAAAACTGTGTTTTGATTTTGTAACTTGAATGATATATTAGTGGGTTCTTTATCTTACATGGTTAGAAGCAGGAAAACCCAAAGAAAAAAAAGAGCTAATCCAAGAGGTTCTTCATAGTGTCAATCAGATAGCTGTACTTTAGATAGTAGTACATGTTCTTCTTTCAAGAAGTAGCAGCCTGTGCTTCTCCCCAGCTCCAGGGTGTCTTGGCTCCTAGTGTTTTGTGCCAGGAATAACAACTGTCAGATTGCCATGTGACATTTTCAGCCTTTCCTGTGTCTAAATTTTTTTATAAAGAAGATTCCAGAGTACACAGGCCACATTTCGCTTGAAGTAATTTTCTGTAGTTGAAGGAGATGTAGAGACTGGAGGTATGGCTCAACAGCAGACTGTATGGTATGGTATGGCACAACAGACTCCAGTTGTAAACATCTCTGAAGAGATAATGACACCTTGATCAAATGGAAGATAATTTAGTCATAGAAAACATCTGGATTTGTATTTCTGCAGTCATTTAGAACAGCTAGAACCAGGCAGTAGACAGGAATATAGGGTGAAGAGCTCTGAAAAAAAACTCAACACCATTTTTAACATGTGTGGTGCTAGTCCTAGCCACTGATTTTTTTTTTTCATCTCCAATGTGGATATAGTAACACCACATTCTATAAAAGGCTTTGAAATTTGTTAATGTAATATGTAAGTAAAATGTAATTTAGCTTCTTTTTAAATGACTGTTAAGCACATGTGTCATTTTTCGAAGATGTAACAGATTTGTTTTTATTTGAAGCTGCAGCCTATCTCTTGGTGTCGCTTATTCCAAGCAATTCCTTCCGTCAGATGTTCCGATCAACCCGCTCTTTGCACATCCCCACCCGTGATCTGCCTCTCAGCCCAGATACTACAGTAGTCCTTCATCAAGTCTACAATGTGCTTCTTGGCCTTCTTTCGAGAGCTAAGCTATATGTTGATGCTGCTGTTCATGGCACTACAAAGCTTGTGCCCTACTTCAGTTTCATGACATACTGTTTGATCTCAAAAACTGAGAAACTCATGTTTTCTACTTACTTCATGGACCTATGGAACCTTTTCCAGCCTAAGCTTTCTGAGCCGGCCATAGCCACAAACCACAACAAACAGGCTTTGCTGTCTTTTTGGTATAATGTGTGTGTCGACTGCCCCGAGAACGTCCGCCTTATTGTCCAGAACCCCGTGGTGACAAAGAACATTGCCTTCAATTACATCCTGGCAGACCATGACGATCAGGATGTGGTGCTCTTCAACCGCGGGATGCTGCCCGCCTACTACGGCATCCTGCGCCTCTGCTGTGAGCAGTCCCCAGCCTTCACCAGGCAGCTGGCTTCTCACCAGAATATCCAGTGGGCCTTCAAGAATCTCACGCCACACGCCAGTCAGTACCCAGGAGTAAGTAGATTGATACCAAAAACTTACTTAATGTCTCTTGTAATGAAAGAGGTGAAATTACTTCTTTAATGTATGCGCTGGTGAAAGTATTGTATTTTCACCTTCTGGGATAAGTAATTAATGTGTTTAGATCTGATTACTGGGGATATTGTTTTCTTGTTTTGTATTTTTTTTTCCTTGATGTGCAGCAGTTGGAGAGCAGATGTGTTTTTCTGGGAGCGGACACTGGTGTTCCCATTGTTCTTCAATGCTCTGTACAGCAGCCCAGTCATAGGAAACAGAATAGCCTTTACTGGTGGCCTCAAAGAAGTCTGTTGCATTCTAAGACACTAAGTTGGAAGAATTCCCAGTAGTTTCTTCATTGTTTTCAGGTTTCTACAATGGGGCCAAGGTTTAACCTGTTGCATTCAGACAAAGGATGGCTTGGTGTTCACCTTGGGAGCACTTGTGTACCTTTAGAAAACATTGGTTCACTGGAAAGTTGCTTGATCTCTACATTATGACACTTGCAGTAGAGAGTAGATACTAGTTTAACTATCCAAGTGTCACTGAAAAAACAGATTTACAAAGTTTTTAATAGGCAAAACCATGTAATTTTTTGGTGTGATTACTCAGTGAATATTGCTTTGAGGTCCTTTATAGGTATGTGAGGACGGAAAGAATACAAAGATTTTCTTCAGTGTTTATAGAAGGAGGATGCATGGAATCTGCTATATTGAACTGCTATGTTGTCTAATTCCCCTCACAGACTAACTTCTATACTCTGACAGTCTTGGGAGTAGCCCGGTTTTCGTTACTTGGATCTCTCCTCAGAAATCTGCATCTGGTTTGCCAGGGACTTCAGTTACTTCACTGTGTTCAGGGTTTCCCGTGCATATAATCTCCATTCTTCAGGAAAAGCCAGGAAGTTTGGCCACATAGAGCAGGATTTCCAGATTCTTTTCTCTTCTCTCTCTCTCTTTATATATATATATATATATATATATATATATATATATATATATATATATATGTAGCAATGAGCTGTGCTGCTATAGCCAGGTCTTAACATGTGCAGTCAATAGTGAAGGCTAAAAGCAAATTGCATTGCAGATAGCTAAGAAATAGCCACAACTTCTCTGTCAAAATTTTAGTTTTTAAGAACTGCTTGTTTTAATTATTTAAGGTTAAAATGTTTTCCACTGATTTTTATAACTTTGTATAATGCTTAAAAATGTATTCCCATCTGAATTTGCTTAACTGTATTTGATTTGTACATTATTTAATAGAAGTATTATAGGATAAGTAATACCAACAAAAAGATATAAACCATAACATGCAGAGAGAGGTTACTCTAACCTAATATTTTTTGTGTGTTTTAGGCAGTAGAAGAGCTGTTTAACCTTATGCAGCTGTTTGTAGCTCAGAGACCAGACATGAGAGAGGAAGAGATAGAAGACATAAAGCAGTTCAAGAAAACAACCATAAGCTGCTACCTGCGCTGCTTGGACGGACGGTCCTGTTGGACTACTTTAATAAGGTACATTAGGAGTGAAGTTGTGAGATGATCTACTCCTATTTGAGCAAGAACTATATTTTACCAAACTATTTTGATACTTTTTTTGAAAAATATCTTTATAGGTGCACTTATTCAGAGGTAAGCAAACAGAAAATCACAACTTCTTTCAGAATCCATTGTTTGTGAGTTTATTTTATTTTAGAATGTTTATCATGTAAAATTCAGAAAATAGGTAAATACTTGATAATAAACAGGTGTAAATCAATATGTATGTTGTCAGGGTTCAAAAAGAAACACCACGACAAAATTGAATTAGTAGAGCCCTTGGAAAAAATTAAACCCAAATCAGTGTTCTAATTCAACATTTAAGCTGAAATTCCATTCTCAGCTTACTGTGATGAGTTGAGGTTGGCAAAGCAGCAATTTCAGCTGCTGTTGCTGACATTTGCTATTCTTGGGCAGGAATGGTTTTTTAGAAATATTGCCTGTGGGACAGAGTTACTGTACTGTGTCTTCAAATTGTTTTTCATTTTCAGTCTATCTTAAGAGTACATCAGAAGCTGTAGTTTGGGTATTTTGGTGTAACTCTAAATGCCTCTGTGTGTAGGTCAGGTATTGGGGTTTGAAATGCAGCTGTGATGCATTTAAACACTCCTGTGACAAGGGACCTGAGTTACCTGAAGGGATTACAAAGAGCACAGCCAGATTTTCCCTAATGCTCTGGAAGAATTGTTGTGTTGAGAGGAATGGTTCATTAGTTATACATCATCTTTTATTTTCTATTTTGCTGCTAGCATAACATGTTCTAATATTTGTTTTTACACATTTAGAAGTCCAGACATACGCTTGGCTGAACCTATTTAAATGTGTCATGTGACAAGCATAAACTTCTGTCTTTTGAAGTGCATCCCTTTCCTCAGTTTTTTGCATTTTTGCATACAATATTTGGGAAGTATTTATTTAGAGGTCGTTTATAAATTACTTTCAATAACATAAGGTTGTCATAAAAGAGCTTGAGAGTATTTTTAAATGATGTGGGAAAAATAAAGAAAATTATTCTTTTGGTGTTTCTTTGCTCTTCTGTGGTTATTTTCCTAAATGCAGCATAAGCATAACAATTCTAAGCATTTTATCTGATTTAGGAAAAGTTCTTAATGTTTGTATTTTTTTCCTAGTGCCTTCAGAATATTATTAGAATCTGATGAAGACAGACTTCTGGTTGTGTTTAACAGAGGATTGATTCTGATGACTGAGGTAAATACTTTGTTATTTAATTATAATAAACATTTTGCTTTCCCATCAAGTCTTCCCTTCCTTCCTGACAATGCATTTGCTTTACATTGTTTCTATATGGTATCATTTGAAATAGATGAAATACAGATGCATGCTACTTAACCAACATAACCTTAAAATTGTAAGAATCGTAAGATTTACCATATATTTTTCTAGATCTAAACACTTTTGTAGGAGGTTAATTGAGTAAATATGAGCCAAAATCTTAATACAGGCTAAAGATAACAGGTTAGCTGATAAATTTTGGTATGATTACTATAAAGGGATGTAGCTTAAATAGGAAAGATCATCAAGAACTAAAGGTGATCTCATTTATCAAAGACAGGTACAATTGCTCTGGGGTTCATAAGGAAGAGTAAATTAGGTCTACTGAAAAAGCTGCAAGTAGTACAATATAGTTGCAAGTAGACTGCAAGTAGTCATGAGTAGCAAGAAATCAGTTTTGACTTCTTGACATAGGTACTTTCCCTGATGTTTTTATTAAGATTCTTTTAATAGTAAAAAGATAAGGAAAATGTTTGCGTGCTTCTCAAGACAGAGGGGGAAAGCCCACAACAGATTGTGAAGTTGAGAGGAGTTACTACTAGTTTGATGTCATTCTCTTTTACAGATCAACTGTGAGTGGATGGCTTAGCACAGTCACACAATTATTATTAGTTAAGTGTTAAAGCAACAGATTAAAATAGAGAAATAACTTAAAGGATACTTAGACAGAATTGTGATTAATATTTCTCAATAGTCCCATGACACTTCAGAGGCATTTCTCCCCATCTTTCATACTTACTGTGCTTTGGTTTACAAGAAGTGGTCTAAGAGCATACAAACTAGATTTCTTTGGATTAAATTAAACCTAAAAATATCTGCAGAGCACACACAGCATATTTGAGTTGTAAATGGATATTTGGTCCACGACACCAGACCAGAGTCAGTTTAAAATAGAGAGGAAAAAGAATGAATACCACAGCACTTGAAAGGGTGCTGTTTGGATGTCAAGGCCTTGCCCACCAATGGTTTTGCTCTAGATTAACTGTTACTGTCCTGCAGTAATGTAGGAAAAGCCTAAAAGATGTTGCTGAAAAAGGTCTGGACTGCCAGTGGCAGCTTTTTTAAGATTAGTGAGTTTCCAGAAGACTGAAAAAGGGCATATACAGTGTTTATCTAATTTTATTTTTTCTTTTATAAGATAAGATCTTAGGTTCTATTCAACACTTACATTATTGAGATGAGAAGATGTGTTTATTAAATATACTGACAATGCAAAGTTGGGAAGGATGCAAGGTTCTTTTGAGAACAAGATGAAAAATCAAGACTGTCTTGAAGTGTTGGGGAAAGTGTAAAAATATGATGTGTTTAATTCATGGCATACATAGAATGGTGGATTTAGGGAGCAGTAATACACTGGTAAAAATTCATTGTGCAAGGCAAGTGAAGAGGAGGCAGCTGTAGCTGTATGGTAAGTGGGATATTGGAATAGATTCCTTCAGGTGTCAGCTAGCACAACATCAGGACATCAGGACTTTGAGCAAATACCTGTCAAGGATATGAAGATATTTAGTGTGCCTTAAGGCATGTGGATTCCAACCCTATTTTTACATGGTTTTTATAAAGCAATTCTCTTAGCTTTTTTATGTCACTAGTTTGTATTTTCTGGGACAAAGCGTGATAGAAAAAGCTAGAATTATAAAATCAGTTACACTAAAAAAAAAAGACATGACAGTACTGGTTGAAAAATTAGTTTTCATGAGCTTGTTATAAATGTAAGCCTTTTGATTAACTACAGTTAATTAGCTAGCTCACATTCAGTAAACTGGGGCTAAGAAGTTAGAAACTGAGCTATAATTTCATTCTTTCATGGAACTCATAAGCAGACTAAGATGCAGAGATCTGTATAAAAAGAACTTGTTTAACGGCTTAGTTTTAACACTGATCCATATTAACAATGAATAATGCAGTTGATAAAGAATGTGTAAGATAAGGTGCAATTTATCCTGTGTAAAGCAGTGCTAGAACTTAGATAAAACTAATGTTCAGCTTTTAGCTGAATTGCTTTGCAGCTTGAAATTACCAGGTCTTGTACTTTCTCTTGTTCCCTGCAAGTGTTTTCCATGGTACAAAATAGTGCAGTAAAGGGTTGTTATCCAGAAAAGTTTTCCACTTAGCAGAGCTGGCCATGTATCTTTTTTCTTCACTATTTACATAAAAAATAAGTAAGGCATATCAATGTTTTGCATTATAGAGAATGAGATTACTGTTCCTTCAGCTTTGAAACTATCCCAGAAGATTAAATATCCTTTCTTACATTTTCTGCTAGAATTTTTGCAGTTCTTTTCCCTCCCAATATTTCTATAAGTCACAGATGCCCAGAAGACATTCTAGTTATAAAAGAATTCATCTGATGTACAATCATAGAGCATTATATCCTTAAGCAGCAGTTTGAAAAATGACTAGGTTCTATATTAATGTTACAATCCTTCTCCAAATTCACATACCCAATATCCATCTTATGCATTTCTAATATCTCTTTTGTATTGGCACAGAGAGATTTGGGTTACAGGTACAGGAAAATACCATCTCAAATTTATGCTTTGTTTATTGGGTTTTAGATAAGTATGTGAAAACTTTGTTGCTGTTTTGAGCCACCTTTAAAGCCAAGCTTTACCTTGAAAACAAATAAAGTCTGTTTTTAAATGTCTCTCTCTCTAATCACAAAAAATCACAAAAAATATTAATTTCTTGAATTGAGATGGCTGGTAGCTACTTGTAGAGGGGTTAATGTTACAGCAAAATTTATAAAGCCCGTTTCCCTCTGGCATGCACATGATAAAATTAATTATGACTCTAGTTTTTTTATTAGGTGAGAAGAACAAAAATCAGCCTTTTGGTCAAAGGCAATTTTCAGTTTAACCCCCCAAAAAAGTGTACTTGTTGGTCATTGCTACCAGATCTAGATGTTCAGCTCAATAACTACAATTTGTTATTGTCACAGAAGATGCCTGGTTCATTCAGTCATTCACCCTCTTTCCTTCTCTCTTTCTGTCCCTTTCTGCCTCTTCATTTTCTTTTTTAAAAAATCTTTTATTAAATATACTAATTTTGTATACAGATTTACTGTCTTTTTAAGTGTTGTCTTTGAGTAATTTTGTGATGCCATCTAGCGTAGTGTATTTTGAGCATAAGTGGTGTCTGTAGGATAGAAATGGTTACAAGTGTGTTGGTTTGGCAATAAAAGGTTTTGGCTTTGTTTTTTTTCTCTCTCTAGTCCTTTAATACATTGCACATGATGTACCACGAGGCTACAGCTTGCCACGTGACTGGAGACCTGGTAGAACTTCTGTCTATTTTCCTTTCAGTTCTTAAATCAACACGTCCCTATCTTCAAAGAAAAGGTTTGATTGTAGCTCTTCAAAGGATTATGTCTGTTGGCTGTTAGTTAATTTCCATGACCAAAACCCTATTAATTTATCTTGTTTATTATCTGTTTAAAAACTTCCTATGTAATAGATGTGGCTACTAATGGTTATAATTGTTACTTACTAGATTAAGTAAAATTAATAGCAGTATACTAGTGAGATTTAACAGATTTCTAGATTGCTTAAAATAATGCTGGAGGGAAAAAAAGATTCTTCATCAGTCAAATTGTATGCTTTATTTAATGAGTTTTTGAGAAATTACCTGAACAGATTTCCATGGTTTTTGCACTTGCAGATGTGAAGCAAGCTCTCATTCAGTGGCAGGAACGAATTGAATTTGCCCATAAGCTCCTAACTCTGCTAAATTCCTACAGTCCTCCAGAACTTAGGAACGCATGTATTGGTAAGTCCCAACAGTGTAATTAGAGTCAAGAAGGACCTGTTAGATGCAGTTTCCTGCTTTGGAAGATAAATTCCATTTATGCAAGTGCAAATGCTTACTAGATGCTCTGTAGATGTTTATATTAATTTTGTTTATATTAATTAATTGTTTATATTAATATTGTCAGTACGTCAATATTGCCAGTATGTCTATTCTAAATGATTCTGTTTTCATCAGGTTAATATTAATATTCCTACTTCCTCAGACTGTGTGCACAAAAGGTCAGCCTTCATTTTGAGAGACGAGTTTTCTACTTCATCAGGGGCATGACTAAGGAATAATTTCTGAATTCAGGTGTCAGTGAGTTTAGATTCAAATCCCAAATCTTACTTTAAGATGTAAATAGTAACTAATGCAGCACTCAGAAGGATGTGTAGTGACCTAGTTAGTCAGAGTAACAGCTTTATTTTTTGTTTTTACGATCCATTGTTGGAAGGTATAATAATAAAACTAAAGTAGCTTGCACAATTATATGGATTTACTTTTGAAACTGTACACATAGACATACATATACGTCTCTCTCTTGCATTGGAAGACCGATTTCAAAAGGTTTTTCTAGTTTAGTTTTTTTAAAATAAAATGTAACCTGCATTTTTATGCATGCTGAGGAAGGCCTAGAACTGTGTCCAAGTTACCTTTTTTTTTTATGACTTGATTGCATTTTCCACTGACTCTGAGTTGCTTGTCTCACTGTCCTCCTGACTGCTGCTGGTTGACATTTTCCAGGCATCAAACCGGCTATGTGTAAGAAGAAGGAAAGGGTAATTTTATTGAGTTTTACTTTCTACAAGCTAGCACCACCCTCACTGTTGGTTAATCTACTGCTGATCAGGGTTTCTCTCGGTGATGCAGTGGTGAAGGGAATCTTGACCAGTTCAGGGGTGTTCACATGCTGCTCACAGTAGAGGCTACCTCCATCGTGCACACAAAGTGCAGCAAAAGTGATACGTAAGAGTTTGCAAATGCATGAGCCTTAAGTTAAACTGTTTGCTGTTAAGAAATAACAATATGTAATAGCAAAAACAACTTTTTGTTTGTAGATGTCCTCAAGGAGCTTGTACTTTTAAGTCCTCATGATTTCCTACATACTCTGGTTCCATTTCTACAGCACAATCATTGTACATACCACCACAGTAATATCCCAAGTAGGTATTTCAGTGATTGTATTTTGAAGTTCTCTTACACTATTATTACTCTATCGTGTTCCTTGCTGATGTCAGATATTGACCTTTTTAATATATCCCTATTTTATCCTAACTTATACTACAGTGTCTCTTGGACCTTATTTTCCATGTCGTGAAAATTTGAAATTAATAGGGGGAAAAAGCAATATTCGTCCTCCACGTCCTGAACTTAACATGTGCCTCTTGCCCACCATGGTGGAAGCCAGCAAGGTATGTAAATGCATGGTCTTACAAACAGCTACTTGTCTATAAAAGTATTGTAAGAATCCAGTAGCATAATGCATTTATGTTTTCTTTATAAACAAAGCATAATTCTTCTTCAAGATGTGTTGTCCTCATATACTCCATTCTAGATGTGCACTCCAGAAGCACCATTTCCCTGCCCTTGCTGATACACAGCTTCATATCCCAGACATGATAAGGGTTTGAACCTTGTATTCAGAAAAAACAAACACAGCACAAGTTTTGATAATCTTCCAGTCTGTTTGTGGCATTTATAAAGGAAATGCAGGAACCGCCCAGGGATTTGTCCAGATGGGTTTTAAAGGATGTTAAGATTGATTATCAGACAGATAATTAGATCCTCCAGGTTTCATTAGAGTCCATTCCACTGGGACTGAGGCATAATTTACTCTTTGTTTGGGTAAAATATCAGTACCTGAAATATCATATATAGGGCTTTAAAAGTCTTTCACTTTCCATTTTCCCCTCTGTGGGCTTCCCACTGGGATGCCAGCCACAGTGGGGCTACCTCGTAGTCACTTGCCACATCCCGTTACTACAGTTGCCGCACCGGTGGGATTCAGCTCACGTAACTTTGCCTATCTAAAAGGTCCACGTCCAGCTCTTCTCATGGTTAATGGTGATAAGTAGTTACACTTGGAAGGACACAAATGTTGCCCTCCTTCCTGTCTGAGACACCAGAGTCCAGATGAGGTGACTCTTCCTCTGGAGGAGTCCGTCTGTCCGTCCGCTGACTGCAGGGAATACAGAAGTGACTAGATTTTAGATAGCTAAAGTCAGGTAAGGTGAATCCCACCCGGAAAGGAATATGTGTGGACAATCATTTGAAGACAGCAGACTGATTACTTGCTGTACAATAATTGTGGTTCTTCAAGATGCTTTGTCCACACAGATTCTGTGGTCCTCCTCCTGGGCTAACTCCAAGTCCTGTCATAGGGGATTCTTATCGGTGAAGGAATTGAGTGGTGGTTGAAGCCGCCATACCCCTTATGCCCTCAGGTACAGTGGTCGCAAGGACACACTGGGTGCAGGCACAGCCCCAGTGGACACTGCTATTCAGAAAGAATCCAAGCTCCTGCACATGGGGCCTGTGTGCACGTAGATGGGAATCTGTGTGGGCAACACATTTCGAAGAAGCACGGTTACTGTAGGGTAAGTAACCCTTCTTTTTTAAAGCTTTCAAAATGATGCTTTGTCTATTTGTGCACCGTCAAATTTACTGTATAACCAACGTTTTCTAAAAAAAAAAATGTGTAGAACCAGAAATTACTTCTAGTGTTTTTTTCCATCATGTATCCAGAGGTAGTGGATGTGAGAGTAACTGAAGTAAATACTTGAACATAAATGTCACCATGTTATGTGACACAGTATTTTTACACTTTATAATGAATTTATATACATTTAGGAATTAGAAGATTTTTAAGCTTCTAAAACCACATCCACAATTACATTTCCCTATGGTCTTGCATGCTCCTTTTTCACTTAATTTGTACCTTATACAAGATTGTATTTGTTTGCTTGAGTTTTTGAGGCTTCCTCTTGGCTATCTGGTCTACAGAAGCTGGTGCCATTTTAAGCATATACATCCAAATTATGTTAGAATATTGGCAGACAAAATCTTTGACATATATTTCTCATTTGGTTGGAGACATTCCTGAAAATACTGCGTTGAAAGCTTGTGAAGCTCAGTCTTGAGAAAATTGTCACTTCTATAGATCATAACTGAAAATTATGATTTAGAATGCAGTAGTGTGTATATATATATATATATATTTAGGTATCCATATGCGTTCTTTTCTTGTCATCAAGATGTGGTATTTGCATAGCTTTGTGTCTTCTTGGTCTGCTGCTTCAGAAACCTGCACTAGAACTGGTGGCCTTTGCCATCCCTCCTCCGACCTCACTGTTGTGCTTGCCAAGGGCTCGGTGAGGAGACACAGCAGGGCTGGGTTAGAGCTGGAAATTCCCATCGTGGTATCCTGTGGTATCAGATAAAACATTTTAGTGCAAAAAGTGCAGTAACATTAAGGTAGATGCTTAGGAAATCTGGTTGCTGTCCAGTTGCTTATGTAGTTTAAATGAAGCTGTCTTAAATCTTCAGGGCAAAGATGATGTTTACGATCGTATGCTGCTAGACTACTTCTTCTCTTATCATCAGTTCATTCATCTACTATGTCGAGTTGCAATCAACTGTGAAAAGTTTACTGAAACTTTAGTTAAAATGAGTAAGTATGAAGGTTAAACAGCCTAAGGATTTTTTTTCTGTGATAACTCTGAGTGCTTCCCCACCAAGTTTAACGTTGAGAATTTTAAAGAAAAAGCAGAGTTTGTGAAACTTCCTGCATTACTGTATGATGTGTATAATGTCTGTCTTCATGTGACTGTCACACTTCAGCCTTTCCAGAAAGGACCTGAGGCAATCAGTGAGCATTCAGTCTCCTTGCACATCTAGCATTTTAATACAGTACTCACTTTTTTTTTTCTTTTTTCTTTTTTTTTTTTTTTTTTTGCAGGGGAGGAGGGGAGGGTGGGTGTTGGCAGTTTAAATGGCTATATCAGCGCCTCTGCCAAGGACATTATTGACTGGCCATAGCACTGATTCCGTTGTTCATAGTTTTCCACTGATTTCCATAGTTTTGGAAACCATCATGATGTTTAATTAGATTATAACCTCTCAGTCATGTAGTTTGTACTGGTTCAGCTCTGCCGGCAGATACCTCCGGTATTTAGGTGTATTCCTGTCACAATGAAACCTACTTTTTGGTGTGTGTGAACAAAGTATTCCTGGCTTTATCTGTCTCACTCCTCCAGCCATCCAGCTCTTTCCAGCCTTGAGTTGCCCCTGTGCTACTCCAAAGGCAAATTGTGGTTGGTTTGTTTTTTAATTTTGTCTTCTACCACAGTCCCCAGGATGAGCAGTTAGTTACCTGTGTGGCATGTGCAGATGCACAAACCCACAAACCTCTGTGTCATACAAATAGTTTTCACACAGATACATGGGCTGGGAGCAGAGTCTCCCTTTCTCACTTCAGTTCTCTAAAAATTAAGACACAGAGCCAGAGTTTCCTCTGTAGTCAGTGGAGAGGTGTACATTCCTTCCAAGAGATCTTCTGGCTCTTAGCTAGCTGAAGCAGAATTAACCACCTTCTGAAAATACCTCCTTGTTTTCTCTACCCGTGGTAGCTGGCTACCTAACTACAATTAAATACCACTTCTAGACAAATAAAACTATACTAAAATAATCTTGTCTAAAGAGCAATGGCAGTAGAATGTTCTTTTGAGCCCTTGAATCAGTTTGCTCATTGTTTGTCAAGCTTTTTACATGGCATTAATTAATACTTGCTATAGGTTGTGTTAGTTATGAAGTATACTGGGAACGTGTATTGTTTGCCACTGCTCAGTGTGTCCCATAACTCTTGGTCTATGTAACAATAGTGCTTGGGTTATAATGAAGATTACTCTTTAAAAATTATTACACTTTTAAGTGGTGTAGTTGACCAGTTGAAAATGTACAACAGCAATAAAATAGCCTAATTACAAACACAGAACTAAAGCCAGCTCTTTAGTTTTTTTACATGTTACAGAACTGCTGAACATGTATTTATTAAATATATTGTAAACATTTCAGTCTATAGGCTTTCTGATTATAAAAAATTATTAGCCTGTGGTCTTATAAAATTAGCCTTGGTACTACTTTTATCAAGAAGTGAGGATCTCCAACAAAACTCTCACACAGTAACTTATTTTCTTATAAAATTTCAGGTGTCCTAGTTGCATATGAAGGTTTACCACTTCATCTTGCGTTATTCCCCAAACTTTGGACTGAGCTTTGTCAGACTCAGGTAAGAGCCAGTGGGCTTGGGAATTAACAGAATGAGAATACAGGCAAAACAAAGGAAGGGGAAACCAAGATTAACCTGTAAATTGTAACTAATGGGTAGTGGTTAAACATTGAAAATACAGGACCCTGTAGGTGGCTCACAAGTCTACCCCTTCACATCCCTACTGATGGTGATAAACTGGTATTCCTATGGAATCAACTTCCTAACAGGAAAATATGAATAATTACCAATAATTAAATTGTAACATTTATTGATACCTGATAGACCTGAGGTACCAGTATCAGTAAGAATGGCCCAGTATGAATTCTAGAACATCCATAGGCCTGGCTGGATGTCTCCAGATGAGACTGGCTGCAGACAGCGGCACCGCAGTGCCGTACCTGCAGGCGTGACTGTGCCACGTTCTCTTTCTTCACCAGTCCGCCATGTCAAAGAACTGTGTAAAGCTCCTCTGTGAAGATCCGGTTTTTGCAGAATATATAAAGTGTATTCTGATGGACGAAAGGACCTTTCTTAACAACAACATTGTGTACACCTTTTTGACCCATTTTCTTCTAAAGGTAGGTGTTTTTTCAGTGATAGTTTCTGTCTCAAGATACGTAGTCATCTATGCTACTTCAGTTTGGGATACTGTTTACTGTTTTACTGTTTTTACTGTTTTGGTTTTTTGTGGTTCAAAAAAAGGTTATATTCTTTTCTCAGGTCCAAGGGCAGGTGTTTTCTGAAGCAAACTGTGCCAACTTAATCAACACTTTAATTACAAATCTAATAAACCAGTATCAAAGCCTCGAATCTGACTTCAGCAACCAGAGAGTTGAAATTTCCAAAGCAAGCTCTACTTTAAATGGGGTGAGTCTTTTCTAAATTGTTAAATACCAGCATTGTTTTGGAGGCAGCTTTTTTATTTTCTGTGGAAACTCCTCAGTGCCCTGTGCCAGGTTCTAATTGAAGAGGTGGCCACATTTTGCTCTTTTTTGTAAGCTGGACTCCTGGTGAGAGCATGGGCAGCTGTTGTAACTGGCTGTCAACAGTGATATTTAGGATATGTTCAAGTCTCTGCTTGTTGCACAAATCTGTCTGTGCAGAGTTAACAAAATAAGTGTGAAACAACGCTAGTTAACATTTGTTTACTTCTGTTTTAGGACCTCCGAGCACTTGCCTTGCTGCTTTCAGTGCACACTCCCAAACAGCTTAATTCAGCCTTGATTCCAACTTTACAAGAGCTTTTAAACAAATGTAGAGCTTGTCAGCAACAGAGGAACTCATTACAAGAGCAAGAAGCCAAAGAAAGAAAAACTAAAGGTTTGTCTTCTCTAAGAGTGTCTTATCTCTACCAATTCTAAGGTTCTACAACATGAGCATAATACATAGTTTCCTCACCACTGAAGGTGGGATGTCTCTTGGCTCCAATCCTCAACAGTACACAAGAAATATTATTTTATTATGCACCTAAAATTCTAGGCAATTGCTGTAAGGAAATTAGTATTTATTGAAGTACTGTGTTTAATATGGAGAAGGATAAAAATATGCAGGAACCTATTACTTGGATGTATGGCATGAGCACAGTATGTTGGCTTTTTTTCCTTACAGATGATGAAGGAGCTACTCCTGTGAAGAGAAGACGGGTCAGCAGCGACGAGGAGCACACTGTAGACAGCTGCATCAGTGATACAAAAACTGAACCCCGAGAGGCGCTGACCCCAACAAGCACTTCGGATAATGAGACACGGGACTCTTCAATCATTGACCCAGGCACTGAGCAAGATCCTCCTTCCCCTGAGAACAGTTCTGTCAAAGAGTACAGAATGGAAGTCCCATCTTCGTTTTCAGAAGACATAATGTTAGCGACGCGGTCACAGCACATGGAAGAGCAGTCAGGAAACGGTAAATTTGAAGAATGCAAGGAGTTTAAAGACCTGCAGACTTCCAAGGATTCAATTGGAGCTGAGGAGGACTCGGAGTTTCCTTCCACATCTATTTCGTCAGTTTTATCTGACCTCGCAGATTTGAGGAGCTGTGATGGTCAAGCCTTACCATCCCAGGACCCTGAAACGAGTTTATCAATCAGTTGTGGCCATTCCAGAGGACTTTTTAGTCACATGCAGCAGCATGACATTTTAGACATCCTGTGCAGGACCATTGAGTCTACGATTCACGTGGTCACAAGGATATCTGGAAAAGGAAACCAAGCTGCTTCTTGACATTAGATGGAGCATGTCTGCTTTTAACTTTTTTTTTTCCTTCCCCCAAAATGCTGTTTGTATAAGTTTTGCTTATTTCTGTTTTGTGCTTCAGTTTGTCCAGTGCTCTCTGCTTGAATGGCAAGATAGATTTATATGCTTAATTCTTGGTCAGGCAGAACTCCTGATTTTTTTTTTTCTCTCTTTCTTTCTTTCTTTTTTTTTTTTTTTTTTTCTAATTTTTTTGGCATCTACCGTACACTTTCTTAAAGGGCAATCAGATAATGGATATGTTTTATGTAATTAAGAGTTCACTGTAGTGGCTTTCATTTAATATGGCTGTCTGGGAGAACAGGGCCTCCTTGCCCTGTATGATGTAATTTAAACTTATGGCATTTTTACTGTGTATAATATGGTGTCCTCTGTGCCAGTTTTGTACCTTATAATAGAGGCAGATTGCCTCAGATCGCTGTGGTTCTTATTATCAAAATTAAGTTTACTTGTATACTAAACAACCACAAGAAATTTGATTCTGTAAAGAATCCTCTTTAGCTGTGGCCTGGCAGTATATATATGGTGCTTTATTTAACAGAATACCTGTGGAGGAAATAAAGCACACTTGATGTAAAATTAATTGTTTTATTTTTATTGACATGATCAATTGCTATTCTGTGCACTTCATTAAACTGATTGTGATGACTTTTCATTTGTTTATAATATGTTGCTTCAGTCTTTGAATTTCTCATCAAAGACCACTTCAAAAATTAAACTGCAGCAAGAAACGATGACCCAATGTATATAACTGATGTAAATGTTGGTACTTTTCTGGTTTACTCTGCGTGCATGTTCAGTCACACATTTGAGAGGGACTGGTGGTTGTTTCCATTTTTCCTCACGGTGTTAGAACATGCAGTGGTGTCAAAAGCTGATACAGTTTCCTTAATTTTAACTTATGTTACCTGTTTTTTTCTCCTGCACCATTGGCAGACATCCTTCCTTTTTTCCCCTCTGCCGCCCTGAGGCCTGGTCCATCTGGCCTTCCTTCCTTGACAACTTCTCCAACCCCCTGAAATGCTGGAATGACTTTTATCACCTTTCCTTGTCACATTTCCTCCTGTTATTTCTCAGCAATATCCATTTCCTATGTGATCTTTCAGACTGTCAATGATACTGATTTTAATATCTGATTAAACTCCATTTTCAGCTTCATTTTCCAGTTGCTGAGCTCATTTGTATTTCTGTTGCCCACATAACATGTCTGTTGTGGTCTTTTCTTCCAAATTCCCTTCATTCTGTCTACCATTTGATGTAACTGAGCATCATTTGCTTCTCCATCATTCTTCTGTGATGTTTTGTGATGACTCAGTCTTTGAATCTACTCAGGTTTTTATCCTTCTGTAATGAACTGCTTCTGTCTTTAAAGTTAAGCTTTTATATTCCTATATATTCCGCTATTATTATATATATTTTTTTTTCATCTTCTATTCCTAGCGAGTGTTAAGTTGTCCTTGTTATTCAGACTTGAAATAATTATGTTTTCACTTTCTTTAGGAGTAATTTTATTACCCTTTCTGATCAACTCCTCCTCAGATTGTAACTTCAGAGAGATCATCAATAGCTTCTACTCAGAACTTCTGCATAACAAGTATCAGAATTCATCAAGTCTTCTATCAAGCCAACTAATGGATGGGTTAAGATCTCTTCAGAAGGATAATCTCCTACTGACCTAGAAATCTTCAAAAGATGAAGCAGCCATCAAAACCCTGTGGTGAGCAGTCTCAATTAATAATTTCTCTTATTAACATGTGCCTCTGATTTTTGGTACGTTCTGACTCCACCTTTCAGCTCTTGCACTTCACTGGCTCTAGCTTCTTAGGCAGAGTGAGATGAAGCCATAATACAGTTATTAAGAGTGGGATTCTGTCTTTTGTCTTGTTTTTTTCTCTTTCTTTCAAAACCTGTTTTGAATTGTATACCAATTATAAACATAATTTTAGTAATTTTCATAGATTATACACAAGTAATCCACCCTTTTGTCTCTTCTGCATTCCCAGATGATGAACATTAATCCACTGTGTTCAACTGGACACTGATATTGACTAAGCCCTTAAAGCTATTTTTAGGATGTTTTTCCCCTGCAGACTTGCATGTGATTTGCAAATGCAATTAGGGGTAGTTTCGTATTTTATTGTCAATTATTTTGTAACATACATAACTGGCCATCTAGAATCCCACTGGAAGTCCACTTATTTGATAAGCATTTTCCATTCACACAGAAATTGTGATGGTTGCTGGGGTTTGGCAGCTCCAGGCCAAGTCCGTTCTTGCAGAAAGACACGTGCAGTGCATACAAGTTAGGCTGGGCCAGTAGTTCCTTTGCAACCTCTTAGAAAAGCAAATCTGATGTATTAAAAAATGTGATCAACTCTAATTAAGTATCCTGTAGTCCTAAACTGACTAAATTTAATACTGACTTTTCTATTACCTTGCTTAAAAGTTGTGTCAAGATTAGCAGCAGTATCAGTTTTTACTGCTCTTGCCTTACATTATTTTTCATTTTCCCTCTTAATTTGAGTATTCCTGCAACTTCTACTGGGAATTTTTTTCCTGGTATCCCTTTTTGAACAAAAGAAAGCAGTACCTGCACAAACTTGTCTTCCATATTCTTGTTTGCACCTATTTTCCTCTGTGTGTTTTTTTCGTATGTTCTCTATATGGTTTTGTATGTTCTTTAAGTCATGGTTTCTTCCATAGCATTCCCCTTCTTTTAATTTTAACCCATTTTCTAGTTTGTATTTCTTTACCTTCATGAATGCTTTTTTTATCTCCATCTTTAAAAAAAAAAAACAGCTGTCTTCAAATGGCTTCCACAGTCCCTTAATGCTTTTATTCTCTTCCATGGCTCATCCCACCTCATTTAAATTATCTGTTTCCTCCTGGAAGTCCCACCTCCAATTTAACCCTTTCAAATTGAGCTTTTAAAATACTTTCCTCTGTCCTCACTGTGCAGAGTCCCCAGCAACAAGCCTCTGTCTCCTGGGCTTCAGCTGTTAAGACCCTCCTCTGTACAGATTTCTGGTTACTCTCATAGAAATTTTGACTTGCACATTTAATTATTTTTCCTTTTATTTTTCCTCTGAGACCAGGTTTGTAGGCAGAATTTTAGTATGTTATGAAAGCAGTGCATCACAAGCAGAAGTACCTTGTCCTCTTTCTGTTCTGTCACTTGTTTGATACTACTCATACTCCCTGGAATGTCTTCTGTGCTGAACAGTCTCCTTAAAACACATGAATTCCAATCAATCTGATCATATTTCTTACAAGCTCTACATCTGTCTCCACTCCTGCTATTTTCACGTTTATATTGGAAAATAGGGGACTCTTCAGAGAGACTTACTTAGAAAACAAACTACATTTATGATACTGAACTGTATTATGTATGATACTATCAAATAATTATCATAGTGTTACTAAATTATGTGTAACTCCTAACTGTGCTCAAGAGCTGAGAAGGAAGGACAAGTAGTTTAATGTTTTTTTGTTTTCTTACATTCTTGGAGACTCTACCAGGAATTTTAACACTCAAGAACAAATTGATTTGCCTCTCTAAGATAACAATTGCCCCTTTAGGCAATGGCTGGCTGGCTGTGCTAGAAGTTCTCCTATAGGCTACCTGCTGCACGTGAAATCAACTTTTGATTTTTTTCAATTCCAAAATAACTGTGTGCAGAAATTGAACCTCTAGGTTGGCAATACAATACTAATGTCAGCTAAGCTCTTGCACATATAGTGGAGGTGGGAAGAGTGTAGAAATGCTGGTAAAGCAGTAAGAAAAAAAATGTCCTTAATGTTTTTTTGTTTTGGTTTGGTTTTTTGTTTTGTTTTTTTTTTTTACTCTAGGGGCAGTCATCAGGGGCTGTTTGGGCTGTGAACACTGCCTGTTTCTTACACTAGTCTGGCCTACAAGCAGGATGACAAGGTGGGCACTTCCTATTTTAAACTTAAGAAAGCTTGTACTTACCAAACTTAGAGCTGCACCCGCATGCAAGGGAACAAGAACCCTACAGAAGATGTCACCTCCAGTTCACTACCCCTTCCTTACAGAGTAAGTCAGAGCTGGCTGGGGCTGTTCCTCCTGGCATAATCCCTGACCTCCCAGCAGCAACACAAGACTTTTGGGGGGTTTTTGGCTGTCCCACACTTGGAAGTGAATGGTGCAACTCTGGAAACACAAGTAAGTCACTTCTTTTTTAAACACTGATGACTGCCAATTGATCCAGCTGGATATTCCTGCTAGTGGAAGGAGATGAGCGTTCAGACCAGAAAAAACACACAAGTAGTGGGGCACTTGTGACCCTAAGGTGAAGAGAAGGGGGCTTTGGTCAGGAGGAAAACAGGTGAGGCACACTGCCCAGAGAAGTAATGGGGCCGTAGATACTGTTTAAAGAAACTTATCATTATAGGTAACACTCTCCTCTCAGATACTGAATTGTCACAAAACCTCTTAAAACAGCTATACACAGACTTGCTTACCCTGCTTTCTGTCTTAAACTGAGATTTTCTGGTTTTATTTAAAGATTGCCCCTTTGTCAACCAATACCCTTACAATCCATTTTTGTATTCTAAATTTTAGGCTCTTTGTCTTTAAATATGTCAGAAAACACAACACTTCCTAGGAGGATGTTCTCCACACCCTGTCTGGACACCTAAAATGTAAGCATGCAACACTCTGTAACCCATCTGTATAGGTTACTGGGAGGCATTTGTTCTTGTTACTACAAGCCACACTTGTTACTACAAGCCACACCTAAGCTCAAAGGGGATAACTGACAGCAAACTTGTCAGGGAAAACCTCACTTGTAGAAATGAGCAGCACATCTTTATCTTCTGGATGGTTTAAGTTTGTGTGGTCAAGTTGCCTTATGTTGGTATCCTGTAAGAAAAAAATATACAGGACTTGACTACTATACAGTGAAGGGCGTTTATCAGTTAATGGAAAAAATACACGGCATGTAAAATCACAGATTTTATTGAACCACCCATGTTTTCCAAAGGCAGCTTTGCTTTTTTTGGTCAATTTGTTTCAAATTGCATACTTAATGCACTTTTTATAAAGCAATTGAGAAGTGAGTTATCCTTGCTAACTTCAATGTGGTTTAATTAAAGTAACAAGTATTTACTTTGAATATCCCAAACTTCTTTAACAAACAGTTGCCCACTTTAATTTGAGATACAGAATTGCCAGGAACCCTAAATGATGCAAGTGGAAGGTTTACAGAGTTGCAAAAGGAAAGTGTTATTACTATTTGTTTTTTCCAAAATAAATTTCACACTCGGGTCAAGAAAAGGAGTCCAGCACATGCAGCCATAGCAGTGGTAACTGTCAGACTAACCTGAATTACATGGAATTGTTAATTATCTTTTCCTAAAACTGTCTATGGAGTTAGAAACAAACTCAGTCTGCACTTAAAGCAATTTTAAGTAGTATTTAAAGAGGCTGTAAACTGCATCCATCCCCACTCTTCTTGAAAGCTCTAATGTATCAGCAGTCCATAATCCCTTTCAGCTCACCTCGGATGGGAACCCCCTCTCCTAGAGAAATTCAATTTTGCCACTTGATACATTGAATATTAAAGAACTGCAAATGCTATTGATTTGTGTTGCTTACCTACCTATTCTGGTAGTACATTACTGCAGCTGCATCATAATTATTCTCTAAAGTTAAGTTGCAGGCAAGCAGAAGAGAGATCAGTTTGCCCAAGTGAAGCTGTTCATACACAGCCTGCCTTACTCGCCACCTCATTCAGTAAAAATCCTTAAATAATGCTTAAATTATTTACAGTATCATAGAGGTGGGCCTTAATTCTTCCCACAAATAAATTACTTTTTAAAAAACCAAATGTTAACAACGTATAAAAAGCAATGCCCTAACAAAACTACAGTGCTGCCATCATTCCATATTGTCTTTGGATTGCTGCAGAAAAATATGTATATCTTCAAAATACTGCTTCTTCCAACATTGTCTTGTACTGTCTTCGTTAGAGACAGGAACTCCATTGCACTCTAACTGCAGTTCCGTTTGAGCAGCCATGTCCTTGAAATTCAAGGCTACCGTTGCATAATGTTCTGAAGGAAGAAAATAAAACATTTCAATGAAGCATTTTTTAAAGGATTGCATTTGTTATTGCTGATTTTCTGTCTGCTTTTGTCTGTATCCGAGCAAAGCCTATTTCCATAGATGACAACTGCTACGGACATCAGGCTGTTCTCCAAAGAACACAGACCAGGTGAGCTTCCAGTGAGCAAAGCTCTCAGCTGTCAAGTTTGTCCCTGCTGCCCCCCGAGTGCAGCCTCTGTTAGAGGCCCACAGAGACTCACCGTCAGGCCAGTTTCTACACCTCCACTTCAAGACAATTCTCTGGCTCGGGACCTGCAAGAAGATGAGGAGATTCTCCCCATTAGCATTTGAGATAATTCCCATTACAACTACTCAATACCAGTTCTCCCCTGAAAATACTCCTCTCCTGATTTATCTTATGTAATAGCAGACACATGCATGGAGACAGTGCAAAGACAGGGGTTTGTTGAGTTTGGTTTTTTTTTTTTTTAAATAAACTGTTTTCATCAAGATCTTGTTTGCTATATTCGTGTTTTATTTTATCTGTGGGAAAAGGTCTGGTAAGTTACCACACATACAATGTTGGTTTTCCTGCAGACCTTGAAATGGCACAAGTACCAGTCATACTTTCACCTCTGGAATTTCTAAGCTTGACAGGGTATGCCCAATACTTTCTGTTAAGCTACCCAGCCTGCTTGAATGTACGGGTTAGGCACTACTGCATAAAAAAGATTTACAGCCTCCTCAGAAGGGAAGGAACTTCAGCATAAGCATTAAGTCATCTGAAGTTTGCTTCAAGTCAGGCTCCTTGTTCTCACTAAGGCATTAAGTTTATATTTAGACTGTTTTAGCTACATAGTTCAGTATCTAACTGCAAAGGTTGATAAATACAGCTGACTTCCCTCAGCTTCCATAGTGGGATGTCACCACTGAGGCCAATCTCAGGTTTAACAGCTCTGCAGCGTGGTTTCCAGACTCAGCTCTTTCTGGAATAAAAACCATTTTTTATCATCTTGAATCCCATTTTCCAAGGTTTGGCTTTATTAAAAATTGTCTGGTCATAAGTGCTACTTACTGCCCCTCAGCTGGATGGACGTTAAGATAACCAAGTCCAATCTTAACAACTGTGCAAATGGTTTTTCAGAGGTTTCCAAAATACAGCAGAGCTCTGATTTAAATTTTTTCCCTTTTATTTGCAGAAGTATTGAATCAAGGAGGATGTAATATTTTCCCTCATCGTATCTCCACTTACAAGAATAAGTGATATAAATTTGGGAGATAAACCTAAAACCTGCTTTCTCATGTCTAGTAAAAAAGAGTGGGGCCAAGAGTTTTTCTCCCTCAGTGAAGACAGTGCCTGCTCTTCTTATGGGGAAAAAAAATTAAATAAAAATCACACAACATAATGGCAAATTTCTGGCTTTGAAATAGAGGAACTGAATATGCATTAGACAAGCTGAGATGTCAGAAACTCACATTACTTTTTAGCCCAGAGAAGCTAACACACACCCCTCATTTTTTTAAAGCAAAAAGTAGGAGCAGAATTCTTACCAATTCTGTATATTCACCACTGACACAGCCATCAAACATCTGAATTTTGCCTCCTTTCTCTGCTTCAATCACAGCAGGACATTTGGAAAACTTCTGTACCAACTAGCAAAAAAGAACACAGCATCGTAAGTCAGTTAACTGCACGTCTGTACTGATGCATAATACCCCATATTGTGAGACAAGGGAGGTTTGCTGAAGAAATTACCTGAACTGTAATGTATGTAAGAATCTTTGAGCACTATCTGGGCTTTTTATTTTAAAAGCACTCCACTGAGCTTTGTGGTAGCAGCAAGGGCAAATGAGGTGACAGAATGAGACCATAAATGCTGAGAAACCTGTGATGGTAAATACAAAGACTCCTGCCCCCTGCAAGGGGCATGGACAAACCATGCATACACAAAGACAGGACTGGCTGTTACTAGATTTGGAAATGAGAGAGAGCAGCAGCTCGAGGAAGGTACAAAGCTGCTCAGAGCCATTACTGGTTCCCACTGGCAGCACTGGGATTGTAATTTAGAAGTTCTCTGATAACCATCCCAGGCCCTTTTGAGGGACACAAACCCAAACTTAGTAACTTTGCCTTAGTAACTTTGCTGTTGATGAGCACTTCGAGCTCCTGAAGGACAAAGACCTAGGTAAGAAAGTGAACCTTTTTTAACCAGCAAAGCAGCATGTGATTGAGCTGCACACAAACTACACAAGATGCAGTTTTGCCTTAGTGGCTTTTCTTCCTATTACGGTAACAACTGGGAAAAAAAACAACCAAATGCAACAGCAACAAAAAAACCTGCAAGTCTAAAAGCACCCTAATATGCTCTCAGTAAAAAGGTAGAAGTTGAACGATCCTCTAGTACCTTCTGATTGCTACTCCAAGAACTTGACAACTTGTCAGTGATGTTGGCTACCCAGCTATTGTTCCTGGGCAGGAACCAAACTGACACACTGCCTCTGTCAGCAATTTTCAGCTACTTATGGACCAACTGAAATTTCTCACTCACTTAAAAGCTGTAGCTTCTCAGCAAAACCTGAGGAGCAAATGCTGACAATTAGAGATTCTTACCAAAGTTACATGAAAAGGGAAGCTCATTAATCCTTCTGTTTCCAGATGATTTGTTCTTGACATTATTGGATGTGACATATTAATTACCTATACAGCTATTCAGATACATGAGCATCCACATAAGGTTACATTGCCTACTCAAAGAATCACTTACTTCCTTGGTTGTGAAGATGCTGTAAAGTTCGTCTGCTGGAGAGTTGAAGATTTCTCTCATAAGTACCTTCACTGTTGGAATTTTAACACCAACTGTATCCAAAGATGGTGAAACGGAATCCTGCAAAGCAAACAACATTCATGTGAATGGGTAGAAGATCAAATGAAAGTACTGGAATGGCAGGAGTTAAATGCGTTGTGGATATAAGTTATTTATACAGCCTACTTCTGCATTAATCAGGATTCACTAAACTAAGTGACAAAATTGTGTGTGATTTGCTCCAAAGACACCTAGAGCTAACTTTAAACTGGGGGAAGTGATCTGTGTAGGTGAATTTCAGTCTCCCCTTGCTGGAGCTGCAGCAGTTGCAGAACAAAGCACTAAGAGGTACATACAGACAGTTACCCTCCTCCTGTGCAGGCTCATGCCCAGGATCTGTGAAGAGTTGCTTGTCTATGACAGACCCTGATCATAGGAACAAGGAAGCAGTTCCAACGCCAAAGGCTTTCATTTTTGCAGGTAATCACAGAACTACACAATTTTTGCCATAGCAAAATCTACAGGGGCTACACGTATTTACACTTGCATAAAGCCAACTTACTTGCACACTGCTCCCACTTAGTTTTTCCTCAGTGGCCAGTTCCTGACCTACAGTAGCTTTTGTTGGCAGAATCATTCCCAATGTAAACTCTGTAAAGAAGAAAAGCACTTTTCAGTATGAAATTGAGTTGTACAATCACCCTGACCTTTATGCATGTAATGAAGCTTGCTAGCCAAAACTGTGGAATTGGGATATACAACTCCAACCCAGAGTTCTCCCACCTTACACATATGGCAACATATGCTAAAAATATGTTTTTATTAGCAGCACAGCCTAACAGCAATGTCCCTTAAAAACACAGGCTTTACAGCCTGACCCAACACTGACAACATCTGCCCATGAAGGAATGCACTAATCTCCATGAACATCTGAACAGTGCAGCAGAAAAATGACAAGCTGAGGGCTGCAGTCAGTATGTATGACACAATGCAGCCTGGGTCACTACAAGAACTTCTGAATACTGCCATGTTTGACAGCAATAAAGAGTCTGACTGGCAGGACTACTTTAATCTCAGCTGGTGACAAAATACAAACCATACAAACACAGTGACCTGTCAGTATATTACCGATCTACTCAAGAAAGACAAGTACACAAGAGCACACATTGTTCATACAAAACACTGGTTTGATTTACCTGTTTTAAGTGCTTTCAGGTAATCTCTCAGAGCCTCTCTGACTTTCATCGTTCCTTCAGTTCTCATGAGGTCCTTCAGAGCATCACCTTCCCCCTTCTTTTTGCTAATGTTTATCTAGAAACAGAAAAATTGCAAGATCTAAGAAGCATCTAAATGTGAGCTTTTTGGATGCTGGCAACAACGGGAAATATTTTGGCTTTGTTTACTATATTCACGGACAGCTGCAATTTCATCATCTTCTTAGTTTATCCTACCTTTGCTAAAACAAGTCCTCTTGGGTTTTAGCTTAAATAAATGTATTATCTCCATCTCCACAATAGCTTTATCAAGTAGTTTGTTCATCAAGTATAAGCAGAGTTGCCTACTACACAGCAACTACACAGGCTGAAGAATCTGTGGAAGCCACAGCATCAACTGCTATACAGCCAATATGGATATCCCTTAAACTGTAGGGGTGTTCTTGGTTTTTTTAAGACTACAACAAGCAGAGTTCTTCTCAAATTTCTAGCTAATGTATCGACACAGTCAATAATTATCAAAGAAAACTGTGCATATTCCTAGTAGGTGAATTTGAAAACAGAGACAAGTTATTACTCCAGTATTAAAAATGAAAGCATTAAGTAAACTATCCAGAAGTTACTATTGCACTTAATCACAGGATAAATCGAAATATGATGCCTATATGTCAATTAACGCTTTATTTAAGAATTCTGAACCTATATAGCCATATCAGTATTATACACGTACCTCTGTATCATCTACCTCATTTTCTTCTGACAGGTTAGGAATTTCAACAGATCCCTTATGTTTCTCACCAGACTCTTTCACTGTACCTGTATTAACATAATGAATTCTTAAATGCATTATTAAAAACTATTTCCCCCATAGCAAGAGTTTTATGCTTGGAAATTAGTTGTATTAACAGTGTTACTTCAAGAAAGTTGCCTAGAATCTAATTTATAGGAACTAAACAACAACCAGAAGTCTCAAACATCTCATGGTACTTTCATAGCAAACTGTTCTCAGGCCTGTATTTTTTGGCACAGATGCATTAAGATATGTACATGCACACAGGTACATCTTAGCACAGTCTGCACTACCCTTCTGCTGCTGCTGCTGCTCTTGCCTTGTCAGCTGTTCTCAGCTTACATCTGCCAACACAGAACGCGAATCTAAAAGGGGACAGGGGAAAAATAACCTCCTCTTCTCCTAAACCTGTCTTTATTTAGATGCTCCTTAGAACGCTAGCTGTTCCTTCCTGAATATCTGAAAAGCTCCCAACATACTGGCATGTCACCATAAAATGTATGTATGTACTACAAACAGGTATACAAGTGAGATTTTTTTTTAAATGAAACCTCAGTTGCAAATGTTTTAGAACAATTTTTAAGATTTTTTTTTTTTAAGGTTAGGAGCAATGTTCCTAATCTTTGTAGCTTTACCACAAACTGCCAGTAATCATGGTACATGCTCCGAAGACTTTGCAAGAACAGAAATTAAGCTCTCCCTTACGGACACAGCTTTATAAGCATTTTCTAGGATATGAACCCTGTGTATCATAATTCCTTATGTCAGGCCTTGCAGTGAAAAAAAAAAGAAATTTAAGGTCTAACGCTTTTTTTTTTTCCCATTACACAGAAGACTCCTTCCCCTTGGCCTTGTAGAGGCATTTAGTGATTTAAATTATTTCACTATTTAGATCATGTTAAAATCTCTTCAGAAAGCAATAGCAGAAATGTGCAGTGCTACCCCAAATCCAGTTATGTTCATACTGTTTTACCAACTTAAAGGTCAAAACATGCACAACACAACAAGCTTTCAGCAAAACTCTAAAATACAAACAACCCCGTGTTAAGCATGACTGCAAAAGGGAAATTATCCTAAAGGCAGAAATAGTATTTCTTTGGGTTCTCTCATCTTCAAGGAGCTGGCTAGATTCATCTACTACTTAACATCACTTTCCTTTTATTATTTTTAACCACCATGTTGAAACAAGCACCATGCTGTAGGGGGGCACTATGCACAGGTATAACCTAACATGCTGGTGGTCAAGATCACAGTACCCATACAAATGCTCAGATGCTTCTCAGCAAGAAAAAGAGCTGCTGGTGGTGAGAAACACGAAGTGGGCTACAGTGTTAAGACCCCTTCCTAGACAGGAGCTCAATCAGTGTAGCATAACATGCCAAGTCTGTTAATCCGAAAGTAGACAACTACACCCATGCAGGGAAAGGCTAAACTAGAAGACCTCTTCTGGGTTTCTCAAAACTTTCCCAGAGAACCTGTTAGCTCAAGCACAAAGCCATGTGAACTGGTTAATTACACTGCTAAAGCACTTCTGGACCCTACAGAAATCACATGCAGCCATCTCAATTTTCTCTTTACTGCCTTCATCCAGCTCCAGGATTAGTACAAGAAAAAACATGCAACACCATCTTTGCAAAAGCAGGTCATATTTACCTAAACAAATCTTAGATATTCACCCCAAAAAGCATGCAGGAAGATGTTTTTAGCAGCAAAATGCAAACCTGACTTGTATTCATTCAGCTAATTTTATTAACAATTTTTAAAACTTTTAAAATAAAGATTCCCAAATAACACAGGCCAGACAACAACTTAAATACGTAAAGTAGTATATTTTTTTTCCCCTTCAAAAAATTGCCTGTCCAACGAAGTAAAGGAAATTGTATCTGTGCTGGACAGCAAAGTCCAATCAGTTAACAGAGTTGGTTGGTCAACATTACACAGGCAGAATGCTGGTACAGCTTTGCATTAAATAGCACAGAAATGTAAACAAAACTATTACCTTTTTATCAAACAATCAAATCATTTGCTGGAATTCCACAGACCTCCAATAACAGGCCTAGAAATAAATTACTTGTTTCCTGCCAATCCAGTATTTTAGAAAATTAATAATAAAATCACATTAGAAAGACTGACCTATAAATCCACTATTGAAATACCTGCATCTTAGCAGGACATACACATTTTAATCAAGCTTCCATCACAAGGCAGAATAATCCATTAAAAATCCTTATTACATCTTCAAGCAAACAACATACAACAGCCACTTTGCTCAATTTTAGTGCCATTAAGTACCCTTAGTTCCTCGCTTTCTCGCTGCTCCGTAATCTAAATTGCTAAAGGCAATGGTTTTCCAACATCAGACTTTTCAAGCTGGCTGAATATTTAAGGATATATATAATATCATTCTTATGTATAAAGATTTTAATCATAGCTTGAATTACTAGTTATCCTGGAAGAAGGAAATAATTACAGCAATTAGTGGTTTTAGCAGTCCTGTCTGAACTCTCACTTCTCACAAAAAACACACAACATGGTGACTTCAAATTAAGAAAAAAAAATCATCAGTCCCAGCTCTTTCAGAATTTAACAGTGTAGTAGCAAACTCCTTTAAAACTAAGCTCTCCAAGATACCCTCCACTCAGTGCAACACTGAACTGAACAAAGTACCTGATACAACACTACAGTTGACTATAGTAAACACTGAAGAGCATAAAGATCTAGCAGAAGAAAAATAATTTAGAAATACTTCATGAAAAAATACAAACAAAATACTGCTTCTGCCTACTTCTAAGCTTTAAACACTGAAACAAAAACTCCCACAAAACCAAACAAACCAGTGTTTAAAACTTGGGTGATTTTAGTTTATCTTTAAAAAAAAATAAAACCAAAAAAGCTGATGGCAATTATTTGGCAACTATTTTAACTGCATTGATATAAACTGCACAACACAGTATAAGGTTTTTCTTTCTCTCTAATAACATTCAGATTGTAAGTATATTCTCAGTTTACAAAAATGCTCATAACATTTAAAACGTAACTATCAATGCAAACAAAAATAAAGAAATAACAGTACTTCTTAAAAGTCCCCTATTACTGTGGAAGCTGGCCTCCATTCCAAATCTGTTCAAACAGGAGCACTGGGCTCAGCATCAAAATAAATGCTGAAGTTCCAGTCAGCCAAACCAGGAAACACAGTCATGAAGAACTGCACTGGGAAGGGCAACACAAAAAACGAGAAGCTCAAAACCCAGACAGCCCACTGGAGCAGCCCACAGCACTGCCTGAAACACCGATCCAGGGCCTAAAGCCCTGGTTTGGGGGCACAGGAATTAAGGAGAAATTAAGTATAGTCCTTTGTAATCCCACCTCCTATAGTAACCACTGCGGCCTGAGAAAGAATTTTAGGGAGGAACAATCTGTCATTTGGCAGTTCATGTACAATTGCTTCTGCAGGCACTTTTTATCAGCTCTTCCTGCTTCCTACTCAAATGCCAGAGATGGTCCATGATTTGCCATCAAGCTCTAGCCATATAATAAATGGAAATAATTCCTTGATGTAGCCCAAAGAAATGCTTTAAGGTTGGTCTGCATTTACAGAGGTGCCATGGGACAAGCACAGGAGAAGATGAAGCTGGAGTTGCAAGCGGATGCAGCTCAACAAAAAAGCAAGGGCACAGCCCCCGCTGTCCCAAATAATCCAGAATTATTCCTAGTTTACTTATTACCACTCAAGTTTTTCGCTCATGTAATTCATTACCCTCGATGTAAACTACGCTAGATGTTTTAAACGTCTGCACTTTTACTTAGCTTGTCATGTTTCTGTCCACAAGCATGCATTAGTACAGCTGCAATTTGGGCACACCAGAAAGTTAAGCACACCGTTGTGAGCGATACCGATTTCACAAGTATTTACTTCCTGCAAAGCGAAAGGAGCAATAGTGTGCAGATATGCTAACAAATCAATGCCAAGAAACGTCTGTGGTAAAAAAAACCTAGGTGAAGGGGGGGAAAAGCCAAGATAGGATTTCGAGGTTATTTAAAAACACACATTTATTACAGTTCAGGCCCACGTGTCTCGTGCAATCTCCCTACGATTCTGATTCACCGCAGTTCACTAAAATTTTCCTGTTTTTTCCAACCAAACCGAAAGTTTACTTTTCTATCACCCCTGATCCCGCAGAGCAAATTAGCAGAGCTTTGCAAAGACCGGGATAAAGTCGAAGAGGACCCCATAATCAGCGCACGCCTTCTCTTTGAAGCTGGGGAAGGGAAGGGCGGAAAACATGCTGGGCCTCCGGTCACCGTGCTCCTTTCACCCGGAGAAGGCTAAGGAAAGCCCAGGGGCGTCTCTCCCACGGCAGGCCGGCTGGTTCCTCACTGCCAGGGCTGGCCCGAGCCTGAGGGATCACCGCCAGCCCCTGACAAGCCGAGGAGCAGCAGGGTCACTGCAGCGCCAGCACATCACCTCACGTTCCCGCAGCCCGGCCCTGGCGGCTGCCCCCGCCGTGCCGGTCCCCTCAGAGCCCCCGCTCCCTCCCCGCCTCCCTTCCCCTGTACCTTTCCAGCTCAGGCGCAAGTTCCACTCGTAGAAGAAGATGAGCTTCCCTTTGCGGCTGTTGCAGGACGCTTCGCCTTCCACCTGCTTCAGGTCACTGATTTCGCAGCGCCCGGCCTCCCCCTCCACCACCAGCCCCACCAGCACCTCCTTCAGCTTGCTCTTCGACCAGCTGGTCGCGTCCCGCTCCGTCCTGTCACAGGAAGCGGCTCCGCTGAGGGCCCTGGGTCCCTGTCCCACTCCCCTCCAGCCCCCCGCTCCGCATACGCCTCCCAAGGGCGGCCTCTCCTCCCACCGACACCGACACCACCGACACCACCGACACCGACTCCGCCGCCTCCCCGCCAACGGCCGCCGCGCGCGCCCCTCACCAGTGCCAGTTGTTGACGTTGGTGGCGTCCGCGCGCTCCTCCACGATCCACCGCGGGTCCCCCTGCCCCCATTTGGCCATGGCGCTGCCCCGACCCCCACCGGTATCCTCACCGGCACCGGCAACCAACACCGGCACCGGTACCGGTACCGCTCCCTGCGGCCGCCGCAGCGCCCGCCTTCCTCCCTCCCACCAGCAGCCCGACCGCTTCCGCCCGCCCGCCGGCGGCGGCGACCCAGCCAGAAGGTGCCAGAAAGTTCCCCTCCCCCGTTCCTCGCTCACCGCCGGAGGAGGAAGGCGAGGCCGCGCCGCCTTTCCGCCCCCCCGCACCCTCCGCAGAGAGGGAAGGGGAGAGCCGGCTGTCGCTCCGCACTCTGCTGCCAGGATCCCCCTCTCCTCCGCCTCACTTGTTGCCGCTTTGCCGCCGCCGCCGGCGGGTCGCGGCTGTGGTTGAACCCCGCCGACTCAGCCCCTCCGGAGGCAGGCGGGTGAGTCGGTGCAGGGCCCAGGGCGGGGGTCGCTCAGCGTCCTACTGAGGACAGCGTGTCGCTAGGAAAAATGGGGCAGTCGTTTTCAAAAACTCAGAACTCGCCAACGGTTATGAATTTTGAGTAAAAGAACGGGAAACTGATGCCTTGAGAAATACTTCATCTAAAATAAGGACGAGGCTCCACGTTTGTAATCAGTTTTAATTGTCACGTCATTTCACAGGGGCCATAAGAAATTAAATGCACTGTAAGACATCATTGCAGCTAGGGAAGTAGCCTTGAGGTACAACCATTCTGCAGCTCTTCCAGCCTACTGCTTTTTGTTCATCTTGCCCACCTCTTGCAGCACAAACCAAAGGAGCAGCAGGAATTGAAATCTGGATAGCATTCCCATATTCTAACTGCTTATATAAATCTAAGTCGTTCCAATGAGTGTCAATTTAGATTTTGCCTAAAGTTTTCTTCAGCCATTCTTATAAAGATGCATCGTTACCATCAAGCTCATCATCTTCTGGCTTTCTGTCAAAAATAAGCGCCACTTCTGAAAATCTTACTCCTTTCTGTTCTTTTTCAAGGGTGTCCATTGTGGGATCAGGTGTTAAGGAAAGAGCCAACTCTTGATTTCTATCTGTCAGGAAGGAGACCTGCAAGAAAACAATGCAGATGAAGAAATGATACAAAAGATAGTGTGTGGACAAGGTCTAAGAAGTTATATACCTTTTTTTTTTGTTTTATTTTTTTGTTTTTTTGTTTTTCTCTTTTTTGTGAAGAAACCATTGGTTTTAAGGAGCAACACATGAGAACCTTTTACTGTACATGTTCTGTAAAGATGGAAGAGTCACCTTTCTTCTCTGGACCACAAAGACCTTCTAAGCAGGGACAAATTCAGCTCCTCCTCGAAGATTTTCATTACTTTTTTTTTTCTTTTTTGATAATTATTTCACTTATTTGGTGAATAAAATATTCTTTGGAATTGAAAAGCTAATTACCTGTTGTGATGCAGACCCTGCAGTAGGCTGGGGAGCTACATTTCTAGGCTTAGCAGCTTTTTCAGATGCTATGTTTTCTTCAGGTTTATTGTTGCTATCCAGCGTATGAAGGTAACTGCATTTTTCATCCTCCTGAAGTACGTCTTTGCCAGCATCACCTCTATTGGTGTCTTTCAGTTTGCTAAGCACTATCGTGTTGCTTTGCCTGAAAGTTAAAAGAATTCATAACACACTCAGCTTGCAAATAGTTAACTGACAAAAATCTTCTCTACTTTATAACTGAGGGCAATATATATGCTGATCACAAAATTAATGGGATTCTACCTAGGGGAATGTTAAGTAGCTTTGTGTATCCTGATGACTCAACAATTTGCTAAAAAGTCAGTAGGAATTTGGCCTTATCATTTTCAATACAAAATTAAAAGGTATTGGCTTCCTGCTAGTGTAGACCTTTTAACTTATAATTGTAAGAGTTCTTAAAAAATGATTGACCTATGTACAGGTGAAAGATACAAGGAAAATCCCTTGGTTCCAGGATAAACTAGAGCTGCATCTTTTGATATGCCATTTTAAAATAATTTTATGATATCAAATCTTACTTACACATTATTTTTGTGCTCTAGTTTCTCTAAGCTTTTCAGGCTTCCATTTTTGTAATTTGCACAAGGATTATCAATACCCTCTGTGGTTTCAGCTTGCTTCTTTATCAAATACTGTGCCTCATAGTTTCTGAAAATGATAAATACAATAAAATTGTTAATCCATTTTGAAGGTTTGCTTTAGAGTTGTTTTAAAAACTGAACACGAAGTATTTGTGTTGTAGCTTTAATACACAACATTCATTTTCAGTATTATTCTGGGGATTAGTTTGGAATACTTCCTATTTTTCTGTATTGGCAGCAGAAAGTAAATACCTGCTGCCATCTGTTTTTCTCTACTACGTGGTCCTGGGCTGCTGCCACTGCAGTTAGCAGCAAAACCTCCCTTTATTTCAATATTCACGGGGCTAGAGGAGACTTATGTGGGTATGTTACAGCTATTTGTGCTCCCCTTCTCAGTTAAAATTTCTGCTATCTACACTTCTCTTTTTCTAGAAGTATTTATTTCTGCTGTTGCTGTGTGACAAACACAAGCAGAAACCAACTATTGGTTACACCTAGTGTGTCTAATAGCTGTAGTACACCACCAGGTAGTTCGATTTATAGCTAATCTTAGGCAGTACTCTATGTAAATATCAGTAATTTATTAGATAAGTATTTTTCAAGTTGGCATTTAAAGTAAACTGACTAGTTGCAAGTGTAAATGACATTGTTAAACTACTTGTACCTTTTCTGTTTTATAGTAAAGAATAGGTACAGCAGGAAGGCTGTGAGGGTGAATGCTAGCAGAACACCGAGGACAATTGTTGCAATGAGTTCAGGAGTTGCTGAGTCTGCAGAAGCCTCTTCTATGGCTGTAGTAACAGGTGTTGAAAAGATTTTCTCCAGTTCTGTCTCAATGTTACTCTTTTGCTCCCTAAGTTTCCTGAAGATAGAAGAGTAAAATGCTTGTGATTTATCTTTTTTTTTTTTTTTTTGCTTGAAAAGTAGTGAAGAAAATAACAGAATACCACCTCCTGGTTCACCAAGGCCTTTTCTGAAGACTCAGACTTGTCATGGCTTTCATTTCAGAAAAACTCTGTTTCTAGTAACCAGCCCTGGTGCTTATGAATTAAAATGCTGCAAAGCTTGGAAAAATTGAACGTGAGAGGTCAGTATCCTCTAAATCCACATCAAGGCAGCTGCATGTAGCCTTACCAATACCAAATGCACTTTCCTTCCATGCAGACTGCTTTGTGTGACCACAGACTGCATTAGTATATTGACCACAAATAATTCCTAATTTAAGAGAGGTGCTGAGTCTAGAAATTGTGTGTTTAAATAGCAGCTGCCCTTCATGAAGTGTTTATAAGAATATACATCTATTCATATTGCTGTCATGTTATGAAACAAATGTAAATTACACCTAAAATGCAAGCTTTAAATCAACATTCTGTAAATCTGAAATGAAGTTGCTTTTTAAATTATATTCTTTCTGCTTCAGTTTTCCTTAAAACTGACTTTAAAATAAATTTTGCACAATTAAGCAGCCTTATTCGTGTTTTTGGCAAACTGTGAAAACAGCTTACTAAATTCTAACAATTCCATTTATGTCTTGAGTTAAGTCTCAGACAAACTGTTATTAGATCTAGACCTGTCCAGTCCGAGACATTAATAATCTTAAAGGAAACAAAACCTAGCTACTTAGCTCTGACACCCAGAAGACAGACTGTGCCATACAGACCTTTTTACATCTTCTGCAGGTACTTGGTTTGCATCATCAAAAGCAGTAATTTTTACATAGGTTACATCAGTGTTGCTTCTTGCTTTTCTTTCAGATTCATTGGAATAAACATCAACAATGTATACATTCCATGAAAGTTTATCTTGCAGGACCCTGCCATCATATTAAGAAAAAGTTTTAAATTAACTGGCGAGAAATTATTTTACTCTGGACATTATATTATAGAAAATTAGTATTTAATATAACTCTTTGCAGATACCTACTATTTTAATCTAAGCATGTAATAATGCAGGATTATCATCATCAAAAAAAATCAAGCTATATCAAGCGATTTGCCAAATATCGTTGAGGAGTGCATAGCAGATGAAAAAAATCCAGTTCTTGTCTCTGACTGGTAAGCAAAGATACTAATGAAGTGGGTTTGGTTTGTGACTTCTACCCCCTCTGTCTTCATATTTGTATCCATCTTGGGCCATCTATCCACGGAAAACTTTTTTCTAAGCTGTTAAAAATCACTGCTCCTTCCCATTGAGGTGAGAAGAGACCTCTTGCAATCGTCTAGTCCAGTGACATCTCTGACGTTTGTCAGCTCAGGCCAAAGCCTAACCAGGTAAAATCTGGTGGATTCATGTGAATACCCTTTAATTATTCTGAGCTACAGAACTACACAAAGTTGAAGGCCTTAGCTTTTCATGGTCAGTGGCAGCATCACCTCCACTGTAGGCTGTCAGACCCTTATCTTAAAAGGACTCTAAATTCTCCTCAGATACTGTATCAGAATAAGCTTCACAGCTTCAAAAATACCTTTTTACTTCAGCAATCTTTCTTTCAACGATATTGATCTTCTGATTCAGCACCACTACCACAATGTTGTTTGTGGAACTAGGATCAACAGTTACCTAATAAGTAAAAAAATCGCATGATGTAAGATTTTCTGAAGCATTTGTACCTCTCTTAGATTAACTTTTAAAACAAAACAAAAAACCCCAACAAATCCAAAATCTCTAATAAAAAAATATTTGTTCTCTTAAAGCTAGTCTTCATGCCAACACATTTTTATATGCCAATGGAAATGGTAGCCTCGTAGTTCAGACCTAAAAGTATGTAGTAAATGCTGCTGTAGCTGACGGTCTCACTGTATGGTTTTAAGTAATTTTATTTCTCATTATCAAACCTAGCCCTTCCTGTACACCAAGTTTTCACATGGAAGCAAATCAGGACTATAAATAGCAATCTGCCTTACATTGACTGTTGTCCGGGCTATAAGTCTTCTTGTTCCTTGGTCTTCAGCTTGGACTTCCAGATAAAAGGTTCCAGCCTTTCCTGCTACAGAAACTGCAAAAATCTGCCCTGTGTTTTCATCGATGTCAAATTCATTTGTTTGATCATTCACTAAGCTGTACAGCAGAAGCCCATTGTCTCCTGAATCTGGATCTGTGGCCTAGGTTTAAAAGAGGTGATGAGTGAAATGCAGCTGGTGGGGTTTGGGTTGCACATTGCACTCTACAGTTTCTATTTGTAAGACTGGAGATTTCTAGGATAGTCCTATCATATTTTTCTCTTTGCACTAAACAAAGTGGGGCATGAACTCTCAGAATCAGACCAAGGGTATAAAAGAGGAAATAATTTTAACATAAAGTCTGGAGAATTCTACAGCTGCAAGCATAAAAGGAGCAGCCTAGAACTGACGGAAAACACCAAATTTAGAAAAGGACGAGAACTGCTCCATTTTGTAATTCATATCCCTTTTGGGTCTGACAGATAACAAAGCATTTAACAGTGCCAGGGAGAGCACAGTAGCCTGTGCAGTGTGTAATCTGTAACAGCAACACAAGGCAGAACAGTCCACAGAGCTTTCTGACAGACCCACTGGTAGGACAGGTACAGAGCAGCACCCTCAATATCCCATCCTTCTCCAGCTTCATGTTACACCTGGATGGTGGGCAGAATATGTCTCAAGCTTTCAAGAACAGATTTTAAAACTCCTTTAACCCAGCTTAACTGTGGAAGAAATCCAGGTCTTTCCTAGGATCTCTGTCCTTGTGAGGAGAACAGAAAGATACTCTACCTGAACTGTAATAACCAGGTACCTGTATGGCACCGAGTTGGGTATACGAGCAGAGTAAGCATCCTTCAAAAACACTGGCTCTTCATTTACATCCTGCACTGAGACTGTCAGCATTGCCACATTTTGAGCAAACAAACCTGTCAAGCAAACACAAATTAACTGCAACTACAAACACCAGCAAAGCACAACTTTCAAAGGCTGGGTCAGGCTGTGGCTTTGTGGCTTCCTCTGCTGCATGTGAGGAAGAGGAAAGGGAGCAAACGCAGCCGGGATGTCCCCGGGGGGGCTCCGTCTCCCTCCCCTGGGTCTTCAGTGAGAGCAGGCAGCTTGAGGCAGAAGGTGACAGCACTGCTCCCCTGTCACCTGGCTCTGCTGTAGCAGGCAAGGGGCAGGATGGTTCCTCCATCTCTTTCTGAGGAGGCCAATACCCAGCTATTATTTTCTGAGACCACGGTAGGGTCCTGTGAGCCTTCCTGAAGGAAGGTTTCTGGCTTTTCTCTGCACCACCAGGACCTTCAGCTTTTCATCTTTGCTTCGGGAGATGATTTAGTGGCTACAGTGGTGTAGCACTGATGGTTGGACTTGATGATCTTGAAGGTCCTTTCCAACCATGATGATTCTATGATCTTTCACGTCTTTTTCAGTGATGATTCTTATATTGGGTTGTTAATACAAAACCAGCATTTGTTTCTCCTGATTTAAGTTGGAAAGTCCTTCAAAGGAAAGTTACCTGAACATTGGACTTCTGTGGCAGAAGTGAAATTTTCATTTGCTTCAAGTAAAATCACATATTGAGAAACTTCCTCATAGTTCAAATTAACTGCTGTTCTCAGCTCACCACTTTTTGGATCCAATCTAAAATGACCTGAAAGGAAAAACATGCACCTTCCTTGTTATAGCAACCATTTAACTTATATCCTTCCTTCCAGTTGTGTCTCAGTTGCTCTTGGGCAGTATTAAGAATGTGAAATTTAACACTTCCACTGGCTGAACAGCAAAGGCATAACAGCTGGGGTTCCATCCCAGACCAAACAGGCCTTAAACATATAAAGGAGCAACATGGGTGGAAAAAACAATTGAAACCTGTTGTTGCACCACTCAACCTGTTGTTGCACCACTCCTTTCTCATCAATTTCCAAGTCTTCTATCAGTTCCTAGTTATTTCCCATTTTGTAAGCATATGAAAAACTTGAAGGAGGCCAGATGCTCTAAAAGAGGTGCATCTGCAATGAAATGATAGACTAAAAGTGAGTGGCAGGGAGGAAGCTGCTTGCTAACAACTCCTATCTTGGCTCCGTCAGCCTGCAGATGATCCTAATTTCAGACTGTAGAAACCCATTTTCTGGTGAGTTACCACCATCTTTTACCAAAGATGATTAAAAAAATCCCATGCTGAAGAGTTGTGATAGAACCTCTTTGGGTACTTTTGTTCTTTAAAAAATGACACAAGTTTTAACCCCTGCCCTCCATCTCCTTATTTACGCAGAGCAACACCTGCTATAACAAAAAAAAGACAGATTATTCTGTTATCTTAGCTATATTAACTCATAAGGGAAACATTACTCACCTTTTTCATTGCCAGATATGATTGTATAATCAATTGGTTTTCCTAAAGTTTCAGCCACAGTGAAAGCATGAATGAAATAATCCACTCCTGTGTTTTCCGGAATGGAAATGCTAATATTGGAAATAAATGATAAATCATGTTAAATTTCCCAGCAGTTGTTGCAGCAGCAGGCTTTGAAACTTATCTCTTTAAGAGCAAGTTTTCTGTACAAAACTCTGCCCCCTCCACTCCAGCTGTGCACGTCTCGATGACATTCAGAGAGCAGTACAAGCCCTACTTTTCTAGACAGATATTAATTTTTCCTTAGGTAAAAGCTAAAGAAGAATACTTGATTAGTGTTCCAGAGGAGAAGGACAAACAGTCTGGCTTTTGCATGCTGCATAATAAAGAAATAACAGGCAATTCCCCACATCATATTCAAACAACCACCGGCATAGCAGAATTTCCTGGACATTTTATTTTGAAAAAAAATAATGTCCTTTCTTCTGCATGGGAGAATGTGAACATTAGCTTCAGCTTTCACTTTCACTATGTTTTCCACTACTTGGAGTGCAAGTTATATAAATTAACATGAAAGCCTCACCTGATTTCACTCTCTTGAAACCGAGGAACAAATGGACGGTTGTCAAACACATCAAGAGTAACCACAGCAGTGCCATTTAAAGATGGAAAGCCTTTGTCTTTTGCCATCACTGTTAAATGGATTTCTCCAGATCTAGACAGGTTTCCAGTTGTAATTATTTTCCCCTCACTCATATCTTCTATGAGGAAGAACGGGATGATGTTTTGATCAGGAAGGATGTAGTACTCAACAAGGCCATTTTGCCCCTGCCATGAAAAAAACACAACTTCATGTAACTATTGCAGAAACACATTATTTCAGGGCCCCAAGTCCCATAGTACAGATTCACTGGAATTTCAGTATTGCCATGCTTAAATGGACAAAATGCCAGAAGTATTTTAAATAACCATAGAGAACCAGGGTCAGACCTACTCTGTACTTAAGCTGTAACACAAGAGCATCCACTGGGCAGAGCCCCTCACACACAGACACACCCCAAATTAATTTTGATATTCCAAGAATTTTAAAAATCCTGTAGAAAGAAAAATGCATGCCCTGGAAGTACATTTTGAAGGGTGGAATAAACAGTGAAGTAAGAGATCTGTTAGTGTTTAAATATCTCTAGTGAATTGATTTTGAGAATAGTGAATTTACTGTGAGAATGAAAACTTGGTGTTAGCTATGGTAGTAGGAGTGGTGCCAATAAAAACACAAAGCAGAAGAAAATTCACAAGCAGATGGCCAGTTACACAGTAAAAATGTGTGTGTGTGGGAAGATCTCTAATGAAAATAAAGACAGGTGTATAGGGGGACAGTCAGAGCAGTGAATGAGTGTCATCTCAAGGTGTGATGTCAAAGAGAATATAAGCCAGAGTCCCTTGCATCTTTTTCACACCTTCAAGGAGAAGCACAGTCTCCCCTCTGCCAGTAGGGCAAGCTCTATTCCTGCCTGCCACTGGACACATTTTACTCTATGCACATGACTTCCCCGAGACAAACCATTTTGACAAACCCTTAGGGTTTGCTCTATTGCCCTTTGCTCTGTATTTCTCAAAAGCATTCTATTCTGGTCTTCTGTGGCACTGCAGCAGCACGATCAAACCCTGCCACAAACATCATCTTGTCACTGAGCAATCTGTGGACTTTAAATTATTTCAGGAACAGGGAGGAATAGGGACAAAGCCTAATATCTTTAATTTCTGACGTTCAACTTTTACAGATTCTTCTGCTTCAGAATTTCAAATAATTTCACAGACACTAAATTGCCTAAGTCCTTGTATGCTTCTGAAAGACCAGTACAGATCTGCAGAATAAGGGCAAAATGAAGGCAAATAAAGCTGAAGAAACATGCCTAAAGACAGGGGGTACATTAGTGTTAAAGCAAAAACATCAAAAGTCATGATTTCCATTTCCCAGTCAATCAGAATTCACTTTCTGTTACATTTGGTGTTTCATGCCTAGAGAACAAAGAAACATGTATTTGTGCTGCAGCTTAAAGCAGTGTCAGAATCAAACAGGAGCAGTTACCTGATCTTTGTCGGTAGCGCTCACAGTTATGACATGAGCACCTACAGGATTAATCATGTTTATAGAAGCGGAATAGGAGGTCTGAGGAAACACCGGAGCATTATCATTCACATCAATCACTAGAACAGTGACATGAGTAGTTGCCTAAAAAAACAAAAAGGTTTCATGTATTTTAGAATATTTAGACTGTCTTATTTAGCAATACTTTTTTGTTATTTGCACGTGAAATAAAAAGTATGAATTCAACTTTGAATATGCTGTAGTAAAATCTTCTGTTAGTTTAATTTTGTGAACACAACATCAGAGTTCACAACAGGATTTTAATACAAGAGAGGCAGGAATTCAGTGTTGCAATAAAATCCTGCTTCTTGAAGGATACCTGAATGAATAAGAACGGGATGTGTTTAGGAGGCCAACATGTCCTACTGCTGCTGCTAGATGCACTAAGGGAAGCACACATGTTCTGGTTATGTTAAAGTGTGTAGAATCTTTTCAAATGAAAGACATACATCAGAATTAGAACAATTTCTGAAAATTACTTCTTCTCCCATGAAAAGTTACCACAGCACTTAGAGTACTAACAGCAGCAGGCAAGAATTCTAATTCCCCGGCCTAGGTAAGTCTGCAGTTAATTCAGGCTCAAATTCTACCATGCACAATTACGAAGTATTTCAACTAATTATGGAGTATAATACTACTTAGCATGGACAAAGGTTGCAGAAGTCTGACCCTAACCAGGATTCAGTGACAAATTTATTCTATGCAATGAATGTCTGTGATAGATCTCCCTCCCACTAGCTCAAAACCCACTTTGAAGAGTCACTTTTCATTAAAGTAATAGTCCTTTACCTCATGGAAAGGAGCAGATTTATTGTTGGCAGCATTGACTGTAAGGATGTATTTATTCATGGTTTCATAATCTGGAGAGTTCTTTATCTTGATGTTGCCATGTATTCCATCTATTTCAAATATATTTCCTCCACCACCTGAGATACATTTAAAGAAGCATTAACAAGTAATACATCTTAGAAGCACATAATTAACTACTCTCTTATGTTTACTTGTGTCTTGAGCTCATTAAAAACAATTTTATACCACACAGATAATGTACAGAAATAACAGAAAATATTTTGAGTGGATGAACATTTGAAATGTGACCCAACAGAACGGGTTCACAAGTTTTGCAGATACATCTGGCACACGCAAAAAGTAATGGTGATTGAGGCATAGAAATGGTGATGGACAGCACAATGGAGTTCTGGGGTGAATCTCTGGGGGAAAATTCCTGCAAGCCTGTGCAATTCTTAGAGGCAATTAGATGTGTTCCCAGGTATTTATAGAGTCCTCTGACCTTCTGTATATTCAGTCTTCTGTTTTCTGGTTGCAAGAGTCATGAAGCATTGTAACGAGACAGTGCTTCTGCCAAGATCTCTAAGAGGAGATGTCATTGAATTTATTCTCTCTCTGATGAAGGTGAGTGGAGTGGCTCACAGAGTTAATGAGAAATCAATTTGACTGCCAAAAGACCTGGCAGTGATTTTTACTGGTTTTGGCCACACTTGCCCAAAGACGCCTCAAAGTCTGTATGTATATTGGAAATGAAAGACTCCAAAACTATATAAACTGTGCACACATCTCTCTTGATGGTCCAAAACCAAATAAGTATTTCAAGGGGTTAGGAGATAACACCCACAATGCTCTTTAACCTCAGAGTATGGAAAAAAAAGTGACAGTTGTTCCAGAGGAGCGTGACAACTCTGTAGCAGACGAACCTTTCTTGGGGCACGGCGCTTCGAAGTCAAGCAGGTGTTCTTGCCAAGGTGCACAAACAGTGCTCCAATCTTGCTGCCTTCACACTGGGCTAGCCTTGTTCAGAGCTTCTGCTCCAGACTCAGCTGACCTCCTCCTCTGGTTGCTCGAGAGTGAGCTGAGCGTGCACTCAGAAGCTCACCTTTTATTGACCCCCCCCCAATCCTGCTCATGCGCGGCTGGGGTCAGCCCTAATTGGGCACAGGTGGGCTTAACACAAGCTCACGCCTCCCACCTCGTAATTAGCAACACCTGATTGCCTCACTTCACTACACAACTCCTTGTTACCTGTAAGGCTGTATAGAATGAAGGCATTGTCTCCTGTATCTCTGTCTGTCGCTGTGATTTTTCCAACTATGAATCCCACAGGCACATTTTCGTTTACACTGAATTCAGGCACTGGATCAAAGGCAGGTGCCCAGTCATTGACATCAATTATCTTTATGACAACTGTGCAGTAACCTCTTTTCTTCTCAGGTATCCCATCATCTTCAGCATATACCACAACCTGTAAATTACACAATTTTTGGTATGAGGAATCATATAAATAGGTACTTGTGTATGGATTAAAAAAATCTGAGTGAATCTTAAACTTTGGAGTAATTGTAGAAATGTAAACTCTAATTCTGCATTCACCTCAAAAGGGTTATTGACATTTAAGGAGCACTTGGTCAGTAAAAAAAAAAAACCTACCTATATAGAGCTAAAAAATTCACCAGTGTATTTGCTTTAAGCATTAAAAATATCCAAAAGTGGCGGCAGTAAGAAAGAAGATTAACTGAGAATTGTATCTGCAAGAAGTCATTCCAGTACAGATTCAAGTAAACAGACAACACTGAGTACATGAGCTTTGATTTTTAAGTTAGTTATGAGCCTTGCTTGTATTTCATAATAGTCTAAAGGTTAAAAACAAGAGTCTTGTATTCTAAAACAATGCATAAAATGTTCAAGCAATATCAAGCTAAACAAAATTGTGTCACCTGTTGTCCAAGGGAAAGATAAAGAGTTCTGAATAACAAAAAAAGAAAACCCTTGAGAAATCGAAAGCAAACCTGATACTCTGTAGGTTCCTCTTCATAATCAAAGGTGTCAGTGGAATAAAGTATTCCAGTTGTTTCATCTATCCTGAATTTCAGTCTCTCTTTATTGAGAATTCCATATGTTAGGAAACCATTTCTACCTGTATCATTATCCTGAGCTTTCAGCTGGACAATCTGAGTTGCAGGTAAACTCTGCAGATGAAGAATAGATGGAGGCTGTCAGAGATGTTGGTGAACTGCTATTTCTTGAATTATATGAAAGAAGGGAAGTAACAGACACTACAACCACTTACAATGGTGTAGGCATTAAAAAAATCAAAATTACACAAAAATTCAGAATTACTTGTTCAGCACAATAAGAGAATATCCTGTTTTCTCTAATTTACAAGAACTATTTCCTTCCTTGTAACACTACCTACAGCAGCAATCTTCAGGAAGAAAAACTACCGAGATTTCAAACAGGCCAAATGTTAAACTCAAAAGCATTTGACTTGCTGCTTTGGAATTATTCATGTTTAATAGCCTCTACTCCTGTAATTCTAACTCAGGAAACTCAATGGATGGTCTCTATTTAAAAATCCTGTTTCTTTCTGAACACTTTTTAGCTAATAATTATTCTTCTCAAAATAAATAATCTCTTTCTTAATTAAAAAAAAATGTTATTCACTTTAAGATTGACAGTTAATATCAGAGTTTCACTTGCATGGCCATTTGAGACCTGATCTAAAGTTATCTGATCCAACAGGGCATCCAGCAATTCTTACTGTGTAAATATTTCACGTGGAAATGAATTTTTAAGATTGAGAAATGCAATTCTAACTCCTCTCCATTAAACTAACTGGGAACATTAAAATTAGATGTAATAATTAAATGTATATTTAGCTCGATGTTAGAAATGGACTAGACTTTAAATCACTTGGGGCTGCTAAAGAGAGCATGTGTCAATCAGCTGGTAATCTCAAGGTCATGGTATGTACTATATAGAATATAAACATGATCAATGTACTTCTTTTGTAAAAAGTAGCTAGCACTTGAAAAATGTTTGAAAATTAATTATAAATGCTGTGGCTTCTTTTGTGGGTGACCATAATATCACAGCTACAGACTGAAATCTGGCTTGCATTCTGCCACCAATTACTTAGCGTGAGGAAGAATCACAACATACTGTGCATGAGGAAGAAATGTTGCTAAATTAGAGAGTTTTGCTGTCTGCTTCTCTCCATGAAGGTCTCTTACAAAAGTCTGAGAGTCTGTAAGGTGCCCAGCACATCCACTGGATTGAGAGTGCTCATGAATATTCTCTATGTAAAAATATGCAAGATGGAGTTGCTGTTTTTCCTTTGTAGAGCTCCTAACTAGTGAAAGATTCACTTTTCCTTCAATATGTTCATACTTCTAGACCATTCTCTTTACTTATTGGGATTTTCACCTTGAAATAAACCTTAAAACATTATA